>NC_142068.1:83085000-83433750 GCF_059756535.1 Pantherophis guttatus | reverse complement strand
ATTCTAGAAATCTCCCAAAGGATGACTAGAGTAAAAAGCATTCACAACAAAGCAGATGCAGAACCAAATGTCATGAATTATAAATGTATTATTTACAGCATGCGTGTTTGTTTTTAAACTGGAATTAGGTGTGTGAATATATGGAGTGATGGTACAAAAGTAACCCTTTTCTCTTGCAATTTTGATGAAAATTATCCCCCCTGGGTGCTACTATACAGATTTTGGCATGCAAGAATGAACACATAATATTTAGACTTGAAAATGGTATGAAAATCAGTCTGCAGAATATTTTTATATGTTAAATTGTCTCCCTAATTGTTTGATTTGTGGCATCCTATGGAACTCTATTAAATGTAAATACATCTTTATTACATAAAAATATATACTTTGCCATTATATAGTGTGTATGTCTTGACATGTGTGTGTGTGTGTGTGTGTGTGTGTGTGTGTATTTCATAGTAATATTTTAAATTTATACTTGCATCA
This sequence comes from Pantherophis guttatus, assembly GCF_059756535.1. Classification (NCBI taxonomy): domain Eukaryota; kingdom Metazoa; phylum Chordata; class Lepidosauria; order Squamata; family Colubridae; genus Pantherophis; species Pantherophis guttatus. The sequence continues at coordinate 83,433,264 of NC_142068.1, read as the reverse complement.
GTGATGGGTTGCCCCCGGTTCGCACCGGTTCTATAGAACCGGTAGTAAAACCAGCGGGAAGCTCCGCCCACCGACCCCAACGCCATCAAAATGCTCCTGCACATGCGCAGAAGCTTCTGCGCATGCGTGTGGCCCCATTGCGAACCAGTAGTAAAGGTAAGTAGAACCCACTCCTGACTTACACAGATAATTAAAACACGTTATGTTATCAAATTTTATTAGTTATTTCATCATTGTTATGCTAATATTTTATCTCATCTGTTTCATTTTACTTTGGTGTACTTTTTCAAATTTTGCTAGTTATTGATCAAATAAACATTTCATTTTATATATATATATATATATATATATATATATATATATATATATATATATATATATATATATATATATATTACAGAATTACAGAGTTGGAAGGGACCTTCGAAGTCTTCTAGTACAACTCACTGCTCAAGCAAAAGATTGTATACATTCCGGACAAATGGCTGTCCTGAACGAATAGGAAAGAAATATTTCCCATTATGCCTTAATATTTATCTTGTGCACCCACAGTTTCAAGGAGAACCCGTGCCCTCAGCATCAGCATCAGCCACTTAGCAACAGCAAGGTGTGACTACTAGTCATAATCTGAGATTTCCTGCACATCCCAGGGTAACTCCCAAGTTAAATTCCAAGGGTATTTTCATTACAAAGTTGAATTCTTTTTCTCCTCATAAAATTAAATACTGAATCCTGTAATTGAAAACAGGCCTGTGAGATTTTGAAATGCTGGCTAAATTTAAAAGATGTAATTAAGAGCCTTGGTAGTACAGTGGTCTAAGGCACCCTGTTATTAAGCTGGTTATTAAGACCAGCTGCCTGCAATTACTGCAGGTTCGAATCTCGCCAAGGCTCAAGGTTGACTCAGCCTTCCATCCTTTCTAAGGTAGGTAAATTGAGGACCCAGTTATGGGGGCAATAAGCTGACTTTGTATAAATATACAAAAGGATGAAGGCTATTGCTGAGCACATTGTAAGCCGCCCTGAGTCTCCGGAGAAGGGCGGCATATAAATCAAATAAAAAAAAAATATCCATAAAGAGGTTCTATTACTAAATGCCCGTCTTTTCTTTTTTTAAAAAAACAAAAACAAAAACCTGTAAATTATATGAAAGGTAACAAGAAGGCAATAACAGTTTTGCTATATATGTGTTTTTTGTTTGCAGTAGATACATGGAAGAAAAATGGGAAGGTAACCGGCCCCGATGAATCCCAATTGAAGTTTAGAAAATCCTCAGCCACCAAGGTGCCAAGATTCTTGTTGCCCTCTTTAACCAAACCATTGAGGAGGGTGCAGCCCCAGCAGCCTGGGCAACCAGTACCATGGTGCCAATTTGGAAGGGCAAGGGTGACATGTCTGAATGCTTGAATTATCAGCTGCTCCGGCTCCTGTGTCAAACCATGAAAATATTTGAATGGGTTATCGATACCAGACTCCACAAGATTGTCTCCATCACTCCAAACCAATGTGGCTTTGTGAAAGGGAGTAGAACGATGGATGCCATTCATGCTGCTCGGTTGCTTTTGTAGAAGCACCGTGAGAAGATGAAGCCTGTCCATATGGCATTCCTTGACCTGGAAAAGGACTTTGACCATGTCCCACACAAACTCATTTGGCACGCCCTATGATCCCACAATGTCCCGGAAGCCTATGTCCAGTGCATTCAACTATTCTACCATGGCGTCACTAGCATGGTCCAATGTGCAGTGGGAACATTGCGCTCCCTTCTCCATTAATGTTGGAGTACATCAAGGATCCCTACTCTTCGTCCTTTCCATGGACACTGTGATGCTTGACTTCCAATCACTCCACCCATGGTCACTTTTCTATGCCAATGACATCTTCTTGATGAATGAGCAATGTGAAGACCTCCAAGAGCGAACACAGCAATGGAATGAATGGCTCGGTGTATTTGGACTTAGACTGAACATCAAGAAAATGGAATATATGGAATGTGGCCCCCAAACCGATGGAACCATCAGCATTGGTGGAGAAGACCTTAAGAAAGTAAAGCAATTCAAGTATATTGGCTCCCTCATATGTAACAATGGCAATAACTTTCCGGATGCCCGTGCCTGTGCCAACGCTGCCTGGATGAAGTGGCACCAGGTGACTGGAATCCTGTGTAATCCTCAGTTGCCCCTATGCCTCAAGTCAAATATTTACAGAATGGTAGTGTGCCCAGTCTCCCTCTATGGATCAGAGTGCTGACCAGCGACGGCAAAACATGAGCAGGCCATACATGTGATGGAAATTCAGATGCTTCGATGGTGCCTTGGACTAACACAATTCGACCACGCTATGAATGACATCTCACATCGACTGGGAGTCATGCCAATTGTAACAAAAATATGGGAAGGAAGACTTAGATGGTACCACATTATATGTGGTAAAGAAGACTCGGTGGCAAGGACAGCCATACATCTGGACCCCGATGGCCATCAACCCTATGGCAGATCCAAGAAAAGATGGATGGATCACCTTAAGGAGGACATGAAATACATGGGCATCGACCCGAAGATGCTCTGGATTGACCCAAATGGAGGCGGCTTTGCTGACAATGGATCTTGCCATAGGGTGGGAATTGTTCTGACCCAGCCTTAGCAGAAACAAGAAACAGACCCCTTGTCATGAAAAACTCCTCTTTATTTTCCTCTTGTGAATTAATTGCATTCACCCACTGAAAAGTCCAGGCAATAGTCCTTCAAGGAGTTAATTGCAGTAACAGACCTTATCAGTTCCTTGCGATAATTTCAAGGCCGTGAGCTCCCAGACGAAAGGCTGAAAATTAAGTTCTGGCAAGCAGTCTTTGTGACACAAAACGCAATGAGCAAAATCTTCAGAAATACGAACTGTTGTCTCCTATGACAACCACTCCCCTTTCCTTCTATTTATTCCCCAGCTAGGGAGGGGCCATTCAGCGTCCACGTGTGCTTTGCTTTCCAAGTTGACTCCTTGTCCTCCGTTGCTCACCTCTTTTAACTGCTGTGTGCATCTGCGCATCCAGAACAGGCCCCAGCTGTTCCTCCTCCTCATTTATATCAGCCTCCAACGGCAGCTGCCTCTCCAGTGGCCGGGAAATGTCAGACGGCCCTGATTCTATCTCTGCATCCGACGCAAAGCATCCATCAGAGCCTTCCCCAGATTCCAGCACTGGCCCAAGTTCCTCCCCAACCTCCTCCTTATCCGAGTCTGCCGCCAGCTCCCCTGGCAGCTGGTGGGCCACAACAGGAATAATGCTACAAAAAGGATACATGGAAGAATTTGAACATATTATTAAGCCTAGTAGGTGGGATCTTATTTCATTATAGTATCTTATCCAGAACCGATCATATACATTTCATCATCGTTTCAATAAGTGAAAGCCAGGGGATTGGTATTTCACTTATTAATATTCAAAAATATTAAATAAATCTATATACCATGTTTCCCCGAAAATAAGACCCTGTCTTATATTTTTTTTTGAACCCTGAAATAAGCGCTTGGCCTTATTGCCGTGTGCTCAAAATCCCGATTGGGCTTATTATCAAGGGATGTCTTATTTTGGGGGAAACAGGGTAGCAATTCTTTTTTTAAAAAATCTATACAGCAATGCTTAAAAAAAAAAAAGATTAAATGCAAGAGACTTGAGCAAGCAGATTTGTGCAGCAGCCACAAATCTGCTTAGGTTGATTGATGAAAGAGTGTGTTAAAAGCTTTCAAGGGTTACAGCTGTGGAAAATGTGGTGGAACAGTTGTTCAAAGGAGGCAGTCAGTTGAGACCAGACAGGATTCAAAACTCCTCTGCTATTTGCTTTGGATTTTTTGAAACCCTAAATGGCGCCCATACAGAATAAAGTTAAGATTATCTTTCCTCACTGTGAACCTCTAATAAGAAAAATCAAGCAGAGGTGAATTGTCCTTCGTTTTATATTGACTCACAATGCTTTCATGACAACATCCTTGTAGTTGTATTGGCAACAGCATGAAAGTCGTTTCACTTCCACGATATATTTCTGACTTCTCAGTTTGGTCTATGTACACCTGGGATTCCCTGGCTGTCTCTCATCCAAATATTAATAAACATTTTGAAATCCATCAAGATCACTAGATGTTGTATACTGCTCTTTTCCTTAGGGCAGTGTTTCTCAACCACAACGACTTTTAAGATGTGTGGACTTCAATTCCCAGAATTCTCAAGCGAGTATGTAGGTTGGAAAAATTTGGGAGTTGAAGTCCACAAACATCTTGATGTTGTTGGGTTGAGAAGCAGTGCCTTATAGTACAGTGCTTTTTAGAGGTGGTATTCAGCAGGTTCTGACCAGTTTTGGAGAACTGGTAGCAGAAATTATGAGTAGTTTGGAGAACTGGTAAATACCATCTCTGACTGGCCCCACCCCCATCTATTCTCTGCCTCCCGAGTCCCAGCTGATCGGGAGGAAATGGGGATTTTGCAGTAACCTTCCCCTGGAGTGGGGAGGGAATGGAGAATTTACAGTATCCTTCCCCTGGAGTGGGGTAGGAATGGAGATTTTACAGTATCCTTCCCCTGCCATGCTTACCAAGCCATGTCACGCCCACCAAGCCACACCCACAGAACCGGTGTAAAAAATTTTGAATCCCACCACTGGTGCTCTTCCCTGAAAGGTTACACATTTCCCTTTTAACATGCTCTTTTTAGATAAAGGTTGACATGCTCCTTCTCAAGCTAAATTCTTGACTGCCATCTGCTTCTTTAAACTCAATATTGAAATAAAAATTGTTTTAAGGGAAGTTTTGAGACCATAGGAGCATATTGTTTACACCAAGCTATAATAGGGCCGCCTCCTTTTAATTGGTGTAATTGGTAGACGTTAATTGAAAGTTCACCTGATTATTGATAGGACCCAGTTTAATAAAAGACAATGAATTTTAATCAGTAATAGTGTAGGAAAATCATTAATTCACTTGACTTTGACTGTTTGATGTCTTTGAATGTGAAGGGCTATGTTTGAATAGAAAGTTCAGTTAATCCAAAACATGGTAGCTTACACTGTAATTCTTATGAGTTTGGTTGTTTGTTTGCAGATGTTTCATTACCCAGCTAGATAAAATTTTCACAATGTTAGGCTATACCTGGAAGCTTGGCATTCAGACAAATCAGCTATTAATAAATACATAGTCATAAGCCACGTTTACATACCATTCAAAAAAGACAACAATAACAATAACAAAAACTACTAACAAAACAAAAAGACTAGAATACACCCCAGTGGTGAAATCCAAATTTTTTTACTACCAGTTCTGTGGGTATGGCTTGGTGGGTGTTGTGTGGCTTGGTGGGCATCGCTTGGTGGGCGTGGCAGGGGAAGGATACTGCAAAATGTCTATTCCCACCCCACTCCAGGGGAAGGATACTGCAAAATCCCCATTCCCACCTGACTCTGGGGCCAGCCAGAGGTGGTATTTACTGGTTCTCCAAACTACTCAAAATTTCCACTACCGGTTCTCCAGAACCTGTCAGAACCTGCTGGATTTCACCCCTGATACACCCCCCAGCCTTCAGATAAACAGGGAACAACACCAGACATGTAGGCTTGTAATAGGAAGACAAGCAGAAACCAATAATCAAGGAACCACCAAGGAGGAAACTCCACCCAAACTGGGAGGGCAAGTTATTATATAGAAAATGGCAGCAAATGACTTGCACTGATGAAGTTACGTAGCTGGGTAATGAAATGTTGGCAAGCAACCAACCAACTAAATTCAGAGAATATCAAAACTGCACAGTTCAACCCTGAGCTGCATATATTCTCTTCTATTAGAAAGTATTGTTAGTACAATCCAATTATATCTATACTTGGCATTTGTTTTGACTGGAGCTCTGTCCCTGGATCCAATTCAATGTCTGGTCTTTAATTTTAAAACTTCCAAGTGCTTTGGGACTATTTAGGGGGGGGGGAAATTCCTTGTATCCTACCAAGACCTTATCCTGCTTTAATTGTCCTTCCTGAATTAAATAGGTCAAGCTGACGAGCATAACATGACGGCTTTATTTTTAATAGGGGAATTTCATCTGAGAATTTCATCCTTCATTTTTCCACAAGTCGCTTGCCCCTGTTGTTTGTTTTATTTTAATTTTATTACAGATTTCATTGTTTTATCCTTGCTGCTGAGTTGATCTGTGGTTGGTTAATTGCCATTTGTTTTATTACGTTTTGATTTATTTGTACACAGACAATGTAGTTTTGGCCACAGAGTAGTTTTAAGTGCAAAACTGAAGCGGCGGAAATTTTAATTTGAAAGAAATGATTAATGAATTTGAATGAAGGCTTTTGTTTATAAACACATGCTATTTTTGATGCAGGCATGCTTTTTTTCCCCCTTCTTGGGGGAAACACAAAGTATCTTTGCAAAAGCCAATCAGTTGAAAAAGGGAGACAAATGGAATTTAATAAGCACAGTTGTATGTGAGAATCATACTCTGTCCATGCCAGTCTCTCCATCTGTTAAGGCTAATCAGGCAGAACATAATTGATAATATAGCTAGAGAGAATCATTGCTCTGTGTACTGTTTTACTCTCTTCTCATAATCAATAAACAGAAACTGAGGAAATGTAATGTGAGCCGCATTTTACAAGAATCATTATAGAACTGGATAGTCTTATAAGTTTAATGAAATAAATACCGTGTTTCCCTGAAAATAAGACCTTACCTGAAAATAAGCCCTCCCCTGAAAATAAGCCCTCCCCCCAAAATAAGTCTTCCCTGAAAATATTTAAATGCATACGCAGCTGGTCCCCATCATTTCCTTTGGTTAGGGTTAGGGAGACAGCTGGAAATCAGGTAAGAAGGCAAGGGGATCCGTGTCTCGCTCCACATGCCCCAAAATAATAAGACCTCCCCGAAAATAAGGCTAAGCACTTATTTCGGGTTTCAAAAAAATATAAGACAGGGTCTTATTTTTGGGGAAACACGGTACAACCAAAACAAATGATGAAGGAAGGAAGGAAGGAAGGAAGGAAGGAAGGAAGGAAGGAAGGAAGGAAGGAAGGAAGGACCTTTTATTTAATTGATGCTGCTTTTCTTTCTGTTATTTTTTTAATATATATATAAATCATTGAAGGTTTGAACTAATGTAGGATTTTGTCGAATTGTGAGCTTTGAGAACAGTTTTCCCTAATGTCATGCACTGGGGGGAATTTGACTGAAGCTTATTTTGGGGAGACAGAAAAGCTTTTGTGCACTTAGATTTCTACCTCTTTAAGGAGGACATGGTGCCTTATTACTGGTCCTATATACACCCCCTGCTTGGTATGAAGGTAGGAGCATATCATATAACTTTTAAACCTGAAATTTTGGGATAATTAGATTCAGTTCCATACAGACTCAGTCTTTCTCACCCTACCTCACAGATCTATGTCTCAGATTTGCAGCACTAACTATCCAGGATTAGTGGATCTCTTGGGTGGAAGACCTATTTTGCTGTCCCACTGAAAATCCCATTTAACATTTGGCCAACTCTTTCGAGATTAGTTTAAATTAGGAAAACCTTTGTTTTAATATAGCAGTCCGGCTTTATGCCCCACACCTCTAAAAGTAGCATGAAGGCCATAAATTTTACATCCATTAAATTCAGTGATGGCATATTCTTAGAAACATGTGGTGACATCCCTTCTTTGTTTTCCTATGTTCTTGATAATAATACCGTGTTTCCCCAAAAATATGACTTACTCTGAAAGTAAGTCCTAGCTTGATTTTTACATGTGTGCCCAGTATACGCTCTACCCCCCCAAATAAGCCCTAATTAAGACCCCGCCCACTCCAGGGTGCACGGGTAAAAATTAAGCTGGGGGGGGTGGAGCTGCCCTACAATTTACCTTTGGACAGTTGCAGCCAAGCCACGCACACCTCGGCCTATTTCTTCTACAGCCGGCAAGGCTTTCCTGAAGGCCTCTGTAGGATCGATCCAGAACTCTGTTATCAGCTGCAGAGGCCTTCAGGAAAGACTTGCTGGCCTTGCCGGCTGAATAAGTTCCTGAAGGCCTCTGACAGCGAAAAGGAGGCCATGGGTGATGCGCGCAAGTGAGGTGAGTCAATGGACAACATCCCCACCCCAAAATAAGACCTGGTGCCTTTTTTGGTGGCAAAAAAAATATAAGATAGGGTCTTATTTTCGGGGAACACAAGTAGATTGTTTCCTATCTCTGAATTGTATACTTAGCTATTACTTCTGGGCAGTGGTGGGATTCAAATTTTTTTACTACTGGTTCTGTGGGCGTGGCTTGGTGGATGTGGCAGAGGAAGGATACTGTAAAATCTCCATTCCCTCCCCACTCCAGGGGAAGGTTACTGCAAAATCCCCATTTCCTCCCGATCAGCTGGGACTCGGGAGGCAGAGAATAGATGGGGGTGGGGCCAGTCAGAGGTGGTATTTACCAGTTCTCCAAACTACTCAAAATTTCTGCTACCGGTTCTCCAGAACTGGTCAGAACCTCTGAAACCCACCTCTGCTTCTGGGAACGGGGAACCTTATCACTGAGTTTACCTATCAGAAGAGTTTGAAGAAGATTTGATGGGGGCAGGTAGTATTTGGGGAGCATTCTTACATTTTTGAATTACACATCTTTGGAAAGGACTGTTATAGAAGGGAACAATCCTACCACTCAGAAATGACTTCCCAAAACCAATTGATATGAGCGAAAGCTTTTTAATTTGATAATGGCGTTCTATTTCACAACTTTAAGTCGGAGTTTCTCAACCTCATCAGTTTTCAGATGTGTGGATTTCAACTCCTAGAATTCCCCAGAGAACAACCCTGTTGTCGAGGAGCTCTGCTTTAAGTATTGTTCATGCCAATTAGCCCAGTCGTCTTACAAGGAGTTCAGAACAGTGTAATTTTTCGAGGAATGCTCTGAACTCGTTAGAATTTATAGTTCCTTAGGAAGAATCTTATTATCTGAGATCTTTTACATATTTATTAGACAGCCAAACCAATTGAGCTTCTATCTGGGTAAACATGATTGGAATTGGACTTTAGATTACGATGTCCTTATGCAAATTTGGCTATGTGTTTATTTAGCTGGAAGGAGGAGGGATACTAGACAAAGAAAAGCAAACCTCCACCGAAAGTTTTCAGCAACAGGTTTTCTATCATATGTATTCCAGATTTAATTCAATTGCTGAAAAACAAAACAAAAAAACCCCACAATTTTAATTAAACATCAAGCTGTAGCATGAAAACCTATTTATAAAGTGAAGTTATTATTGAATTAATACTAAGGTATTTATTATATTATTGGTAGATGCTTGAGGTTATTTATGATAGATGAGAATGGCACCCAGTGATAGCCTGAGATCATAAATATTGAAGTTATGGCTTGAAGGTTTATAGGCAAGGAAAGCTTTCATGGCCTCACATATCCTTCACTACAGAATTGGACTAGCTCTTTTTCAGACACAGCTATAGCAATGTTATTTTTCCTTTTTTTCCCCCTTTATGGTCTCAAAATTCAGCTTTGTTAGGATGTGTTCAGAGTAAAGAAAACCCTGCTATCATATCTAAGTATTTCGCAGCATTTGGTCTCCAAATCTTCATTGATCTGAAAAATCAATGTATGGAATTGACCAATGCAACATGGGCTGCATGTGAATCCTTTCCCTTTGATAGTTTAAACGAGAGTTATTTCAATTGCTGTAAAGTAGACATGGAATTCTTGAAATACGAGAATGGACTACTCACAATCTAGTTTTAACAATATAAATGAATTTTGACCGTGGTTTGCTCTCCAAGCTTGTTACAATTTAGTTTCTGAACGTTTCATTACCAGACTAGGTAACATCATCAAGATTTTCTTGTCCTATTTTTCTTAGCTTATAAATGTCTTGGATGCCAGTTTGGTCAGTTGATTGGTTGTTTGTTTGGAGCTATATTTAAATTCTGAGCAGCTGATTGGTTCTCTTGTTGATTGGTCGTTCAAATGGTCTGGTTTCTTAAAGGTAAAGGTACAGGTTCCCCTCACGCATATGTGCTAGTCGTTCCCAACTCTAGGGGGCGGTGCTCATCTCCATTTCAAAGCTAGTGCTGTCTGAAGACGTCTCCATGGTCATGTGGCCAACATGACTAAACGCCAAAGGCGCACAGAATGCTGTTACCTTCCCACCAAAGGTGGTCCCTATTTTTCTACTTGCATTTTTTACATGCTTTCAAACTGCTAGGCTGGCAAAAGCTGGGACAAGTAACGGGAGCTCACCCCATTATGCGGCACTAGGGATTTGAACACCGCTGAACTGCCAACCTTTAGATCAACAAGCTCAGCATCTTAGCCACAAAGCCACCGTGGCCCCTTTTTCATATACTGGATATGATATACTGGATATGGATATATGGTATATATATTCAAATACTGGATCGAGATCAATATGCTTATTTATTGCTCCTTTGGTAGAATACCAGGCTCTAATAAATTCACATGCATGGCGGGTGTTGGCATATGGCCAATGATTTTTGTCTCTTGAAACAAGCTTGGAGAGCAAACCACGGCCAAAATCTAATACCGAGCTACAACTATTTTCTATTATTTCAAAGTATAAATGAATGTTTGACATGAATAAATAAAACATGAAATGTAATTTCAGCATCTATAATATTTCTAGTTCAATCAGTCAACTTAAAATAGATGTGGTATCTTGACATTCCTTGTCAGTAATCAGGCTTCCTTTGAAACTTACATACATATACCCATCATGCTCTTCACTTTCAGGGTAAACAACATTATGCAAAGCACAGTAAAGGAATAAGAAATAATAACTCAAAGAAATTAAACACATGAGATAAGAAAAAGAAATTGGGTGGACAGCAAAAAATGTTACTTCGATGTTGGAAAATAGCAGGCCTCAGATTTCACTTCTTAGATGCTTGATCTGTACTCTGCATTCTGTCAATGCAATGAAAAGATTGTTCAATATTTTTCTGCGTAGTCCGGATTTAATAATTTGCTTAATAATTAGGTTGAGTGATTTTCTATATGTAATGACGGTTTTTGTTTTTCTTTCACCTGTTTGTCTTTGAGTATTCCCTTAGTCTCCCTCCCCCCACCTGTATACATCAAACATATTAAACAATAATAAAAAAAAAATAAACTCCTCTGCTTTGATTTTTCAATTAAAATTTGCCTGAAGCTATTGCTAATGTTGAATGGAAAAATTGATCTTAAAATTATTTTTTAATCAACAGACATTTAGTTTTTGTTAAAGAACAAGATACATTTCTCCTTCAGAGAAATCTCCAGAGTTTTCAGGATGATGCTGAGTAATAATCAATACACCCAGTGCTCACCATCACTTGAAGCAGCGTATGCCTCTTGCAGATATATAGACCATAGAACATAGGGTTGGAAGAGACCTTAGGGGTCTTCTAGTTCAACCTCCTGCTCAAGCAGAAGACCCTATACCATTTTGGCCAAATGACTGTCTGGTCTCTTCTTGAAAACCTCCAGTGATGGAGCATCCATTTCTAGAGGTAAGCCGTTCCAGTGATCAATTGTTCACACTATCAGGAAATTTCTCCTTAGTTCTAGGTTGGATCTTTCTCTGATGAGCTTTCATCCACTGCTTCTTGTTCTGTCCCAGGGGCTTTGTAGAATTCATCAACTCCCTCTTCTCTCTATCAGCCCCTCAAATATTGGAAGTGTTGTGACCCTGACCCCGGCCCCGGAGGCTGATTTATCTTCGCATGCTGAGTTGGAGGATGATATGGAGGAGGAGGAAGCTGTCACGAGCTATGTGCCGGAGGGGCTGTCTTCACTGGTGAGTCAGCAAGAACTGACAGTTGCTGACGTGCCTCTGGACCCCAGCCAAATTGAAGAGGAAACAGAGGCCAGTAAAGCCGAGGGGGAGCCCCTATTGGATACAAGAGAGAAACGTAGGAGACGTCGTAGAGAACAACTATTGCCACATCCCAAGACGTGGTCAGGAGATGTAGGGCCACACCCTACAAAGTATAAAAGGGGTGTGACTGGGCTGGAAAGGCGTGGTGAACAATTTGTTGGCGTTTTGGATGTAGTGGATTTACAACTGTTAGTCTGGAGTTTTTTGACAAGAGTCTGCATTCCTGCAGTAGCCTGCTGGCCGTCTGCCAAGACCTTTGGAACATTGCCCGGTAACTATTGGACTGATAAACGCTTTGGAAGAGAACTATTTATTAAAGGGTCAGCTTCTGTCTATCTAGTCTGTGTTTGTTACTGCCGGGCTATTTGTGATCTGTCTCCGTCCACACACACACACAAACACAGCCAGCCGAGGGTTAAGGAAACACTTTGGCACACACCCAGGTCTTATCTCCAACTTGGCAGTGATTTACATACCGTCTGCCAAGTGCATTTATTTCCACAAAACAGAAAGATAAGATACTTAGCGTACAAAAAGTCCAATCAGAATAATATTTCTCTCAGCAGTTCCGGACGAGGCTTTAGTGACTATCCAAGGTTAGTTTTGTTCGTCACAGGGATCACTGGCCACCCCCCTCTATTATATAGTCTCTGGGGTGTGGTCCAGTGACTCAGTTCTAATCCCTAGCATGCCTCCTGAGCTGCTGCAATCGTTTATCACGCCTTCGGAGGCGTGCGTCCAGGAATGATGTTTCTCCTCCGCTCTCATCCGAGCCACCTGTCTCTCTGTTAATCTCCTCTCCCTCGGCTGGCACCTGAGACAGTGCCAGAGGGGAGGGGCCTGGAGAGGGAGGCCTGGCTGACTCCTCTTCCTCATGCTCGGAGCTTTCTTCCTCCGATGGGACAGGCTCAGAGGGCGGGGCCACAACAATTTGAGCCTCTGCAAGGCCATTCGTGGGAGGGGACAGAACAGGAAGACTGCTATCAAATCATCCCCAGTCCTTCTCTTCATTAGATTAGACAAACGTAGTTTCAATCATTCATTGTATGGTTTAGCCTGTAGACTTCTTCTCATCTTTGTTGTTCTTCTTTCAACTCTTTCTAGAATCTTAAAATCATGGTTACCAGAACTGGATGCAAGTGTGGACTTACCAAGGCAGTATAAAGTGGGGCTAACACTTGATGTGACCTTGATATTATTCCTCTGTTGATTTTGAGACGGGTTTTAATGATTCTATATCTCATATTTTTTCTAAATACATCAATGACTGGACAATAGAAACAGATTCTCCACATCCTTATTATTAAGAGATTTGTTATTTAAGAATGAAAATAATAAATTTGTCGTCTTGGTAACTCAATCAATTGTAGACTCAGGGTAACTTGTGGGCTATGATTTATGAATGAAGTGCTTATAGATATATTTGAAATTTGTTAAAAACATTTGATGACATACTTTGAATATTTTTTTGAATACTTGAATATTTTTTCCATCAATTCTTTTTATATTTTCATGAATACACAATTGAAACTGAGCCTTGAGATCATCTTACAATGGTAATCACATCCAGTTTAATCTCAGCATTTTGTTTAGGACATTTTTAAAAGAAGTCTTATTGCTTGATACTGGATGGTTTTCATTTTTGTTGTTGTTGTTATCTGTTGCTGATGTTTTCTATAGTCAGTAATGTGCATCTGTTTTTCACATAGATATTTTTAGTCTTGTGCAGAATGAATGCAGGAAAAAAAATAGAGGTTTTTTGTTTTGGAAGACCATTAAATACACCCAGACATACATAATTTTTTGTCTGTTTGTCTGTGTCTAGATACATTGGCAGTATAGCTTACTCCAGGTCAGGGGTTTTATACTGATCGATAGTAGAAGACTAGAAATTTAAAATGCAGGAGGAAAATTAAGCATTTAATTAGCTTCAGTACTTTTGGCATAGCTGCGTAATATTTTAAAAGACTCCCCCAAAACGCCACCCCCAAACCCAAATGTATTATGTCTTGACATAATTCATCTTTCGGTGATTAAAATAATGTTTTCCTAAATGCATCATTACAAAGCTAAGTATTATAATATCCACCCACCAGCTGAACTTCCTTCTGTTTCTAAAAAGTTATTCAGTGGCAGTGGCCCTAATCTCTAATTATTTGGTGTTCATAGTATAGCCTTCTTCCCACTCCCAGACCGTTCCCCCATTGTACTTCAATATGAAGTTTAGACTTTTTCGCCCCTTAAAAGGTTCACTTTGGTTTCAGTAAGTGCCAAGAGGCAAAGTCAATTGTGGTAGTCAATTCCTTTCAAAGGGAAATGGATGGACTTATTAAATGGATGCTACAGAGACTTAATGAGGAAAACAGACGGAGTCGTTCAAAATAACAAACCTGATAAAATAAGCAAAAGGTGCAGACTACAGTTGTAAGGCTTTATGTCTAAGCCAAAATCTTTGAAAGATCTTTTTGTTTATCATAATAACAAGTACAAACATTGTATTCTCAAGAGTGGGCCTAGAGTCTATGAATCTATAAGCTAATGTAGTTTCAGAGTGCCTAAGAAAGCATTGCTTGAAGTACTGAAATGCATCATAATTAATTACAATGACACTACACCATTTACATACAATTGTTCCTTTACTGAGGGCATGATGGATCAAAAGAGTTGTGGGGAACATCCATGTGCACCTGGGAAGACTGACACCAGTTTCTGCCTCAGTGCTTCTTCCCACATTTGGACTTTCCAGCAACTTCAGTAGATTGGATGTGAGCAGCTTTCATGGCCTGGGGATGCCCTTCATTTTTTAATATTAGGAGTGTTGTGGGCTATCAACAAAGGATGATATTCCTCTGACATCAGTAGTGGTTTTCACATACCTTTGCTATCGGTTCGGAACTGTGAGCACTCGCTCGCTTCGCTTGTGTATAGTACTTCTGCGCGTGCGCAGAACCTTCTGTGCATGTGAAGAGTCTCTGATGATGTCTGGGTGGGTGGATGGAGCCTCCCGCCGCTGCCGCCACCGCTACCAGTTTGCCCGAACTGGGGCAAACCGGTAGAAACCCACCACTGTCTGACATCCTCCAGATGTGTTAGTACCAAAATTCCAGGGAGCAAATACTCATTTCAGCTGGGAACCCTGGTGTTGTGGTCCGCCAGCAGCCTGCAGATCTGGCAGCGGAGTCGGAGAGTGAGGAGGCTGGGGAAGAACACGGGCCAGTTCTGGAGTCTGGGGAAGGTCCGGACGAGGGCTCTGCGTCGGAGGCAGAGATGGGGCCAGGGCCATCTGGGAATGATGCGCGGACTCCGGAGCCTCCAGAGTTGGACAGCAGAGAGGCAAAGGAACAGGAGGAGCCTGTTCCTAATGTGCGCATACGCAGAGCTGCCAGAAGGCACGAACAGTTAAAACAAAAGGGACAACTCGGGAGTAAGGCCTAGAGATGATTGGTCCCTCCCATAAGGCTTAAAAGAGGAGCAAAGGCACGTGGGCACTTTGCAGGAAAGCAATGTTGTTAATTCTGTTCCCAGTTGGCATCTCTGTTTGATTCTGGAATCTGTGTGGCTTTGCCAAGTAGGTCTTTGGCAGAGTGTCAAGGGAGATAAAGGTTGGTGATTATCCCAAAGGACTTCTCCCGAAGGACTTTTTGCAACTAATTGGGACTCAGCTGTGAATGAACATAATTCACAGCTGTTGCAATAAAAGAGGTTTTTGGGACTACTTGTGTGTTTTAATGACTCAGGAAGCCTAGGGCACAACACCTGGGGATTGTATAGTGCCAGGTTGGAGGTTTCTAATGGGATGTTTTCCGACATATGGGAACGGGAGTTATAAATCTATTATTGGAACTAATCTATTTCAGAGTTCATTGCACAGCACTAATTCTGACTGATTTTATTTTATATGATTTTAATGTCTCATATGCTGTTTTAGGAAGATTTGTTTCAAACAGTAAGAACAGTTATCCAGAAAGATGGAACCACTTAGTAAAAGATGGTAGATTCGTTTCACCAAGGGATTCAGAGTCTAAATAGATATCTGTTTATTTATTATTTATTTAAAAGATTTCCCTGCTAGTAATGTTTTATTTTGGCTGATTCAAAGAACACAAAGTAGGATCAATGCAATGTTTTCCTACCTTGTCAATTTAGATGCAGAGAGTTCAGAAGTCTACCTATCTTAGAATTGTCAAGGCTATGAAACTCTGAATTATTGGATTTAATGGATCTCTTCCAATCCTATGATTCTACTTCTAAGCTAATTTAACCAGACTCCAGAAATTGGTACATATTATAGAATACAGAATAACAGAGTTGGAAAGGACCTTGGAGCTCTTCTAATCCAATTTCCTGCTCAAGTAGGAGACCCTGGTGTCAACAAAGGCTGCCAAAGCCTACAGGAATGCAATCTCCCTGCAGGCTTCAGCAAGGAAACGGCAAACGGAAGGAAGGCCTGAATGATCGAAGTCTTTCCTCCATTTGCAAATGTCCAGGCCTCAATTCGCAGAGAATAGGGGCCTAAAGTACAAGATCACACGAGATCAGCAGCACGAGATCTCGTGCTACTGATCTCACATGATCTCATGGTATGTTAGGCCTCTGTTTTCTGCGAATGCACTGAAAGCCTGAAGCAATGAGGCAGGCAAAGAAACCGCCACAGAGAGTAGATCTTTGGAAGGTGAGTTTCCTGCAACCATTCATCGTATGCTTTAGCCTCCATCCCTATAATCATCTTTGTTGCTCTTCTTTGCACTCTTTCTAGAGCAGTGATGGCTAACCTTTTTGCCATCGTGTGCCAAAAGTGGGGGTTGTGCAGAGGGGGGTCACAACTGCGCATGTCCACACCCAGAATTCAATGCACCCTGCACATGTATGCACGACCACCCGCGTGACCCCCACTTTTGGCACACAATGGCCCAATGGGCCCAGTAGGCCTATTTTTCACCTTCTCCAGGCTCCAGAAGCTTTCTTGGAGCCTGGGGAAGGCAAAAACAGCCTTCCCCAGCCCTCTGGAGGCTGGAAACAGCCTGTTTCCCGACTCCTGGTGGGACTGGAAGGCTCTTTTTTCATTCTCCCCAGGCTCCAGAGGCTTTCTTGGAGCCTGGAGAGGTCAAAAACAACTCCCCCCCCGGAGGCCCTCCGGAGGCCGGAAATAGCACGTTTCCCAACTTCCGGTGTGCCTGGAAGGCCCGAAAATCAGATGGCCGGCGCACACATGCGCACTGGAGCTGAGCTAGGGCAACGCTCATGTGCCCATAGATATGGCTCTGCATGCCACAGGTTTGCCATCACTGTTCTAGAGTCTCAACATTTTTTTTTTATTATGGTGCCCAAAGCTAGATTCAGTATTCCAAGTGTAGTCTTACCAAAGCAGTATAAAGCAGTACTAATACGTCACATGATCTGGATGTCAACTCGCAAAGCATTTCTAGTCTGCTCTCGAGTTGTCATGGGCAGAAATTGGGGGAGATCTGTTGGAGCAATTCAGCAGCCATGTTCACAAGCACATTCCACGCATACCTTCCTCCAAAGTTGGATCTCAGATTACCAGAGCCAGTTTGTGAGGCTTGGTTTCTACAGCCCGCGAAAGTGCTTCGTTGGAGAATGTGATTTATGACCCAGCCTGAGAGGAGGTGGAAAACAGGGTCATAGCTGAACTGTAAATTACGTGTGGCAGAGTTGACTACACTTGGGAAGCTGCCGGCATGTTGCTCCTAATAAATAACTGGATTTCTTTTAAAACTTGGCTCGAGGCTCATGAGTTAATTAGGGCATTCGTCGGAGCCCTGACAACTAGTCAAATCTGCTATCCCTCTTTTGATTCAGCCTAGGACAGCATTGGCTCTTTTTGGCAGTTGAAGCACACTGCTCACTCGTAAAGTGGTTGTTCACTAGGACTTCTAGATCCTTCTCCCAGTTGCAACTATTGAGCCAGGTACCACCTATTCTATACCTGTACATTTGGTTTTTCTAACCTTACTTTTATCACCACTGGATCATTCAGTTATATGCAGCAGCTAGTAAAACTTTGCATCTGGTAAAACTTTGTTTCTCACAAGGTCTTCTTTTCTTTCCTAGTCCAGTCTTTTCTCCATTAACACATTACCCTACGGGTGCACTTTTGAGCTTTTTAAAGATTTTTGAGAGCAATTTATTTTGGTTCATTGTTAAGGAGAAAGGAAGTTACACCTCTGCTCCCCATTGCAGGCTTAATTGTGATTTTAGAAGTTTTCATTTTCCCAGCTGCCTAAAATTCCTGGATTGTGGTCTTTCTTTTCCTTCTGTTATTCCTTCTCCTTTTCCTCCTCTCTTTCCTTAGGAAACTCTCTCTCCTTGGGGAGAGAAATAAAAAAAAAATAGGGCAGCTTCAGGCAAGTGATGTGGGGGAAGGGGAGGATGGAAGATTCACAGTGTCTCTCTGGAGTTCAAGCATGAGATATTTCTTCAGCCTCCCATCAGAGTTTAAGTGTGGGGTGGGGTCGTCCAGCCTTCCACCATTTCCCAACAACCTTCCAGTAAGTGTTGTGGCCCACCATAGGCCAACGGAGCTGGCAGCCGAGTCGGACAGCGAGGAGGTTGGGGAGGAACTTGGGCCAGTCTTGGAGGCTGGGGAAAGCTCAGACGAGGGCTCTGCATCAGAAGCAGAGAGGGAGTTAGACAGCAGCGGGGCAGAGGAACAGCTGGAGCCCGTTCCCAGTGTGCGCATGCGCGGAGCTGCCAGAAGACAAGAACAACTCAGAAAGCAAGGTTGACTCGGGAGTAAAGCTACATCTTGGAGGTGATTAGCCCCTCCCATAGGAAACAAAAGAGGAGCGAACAGGGAGTGGGCTTTTGCAGGAAAAATTCATTCGTTCCGTGACTCTAAGAGACTCTGTGCTAGGTTTTGCCTTGTACTGCGGTTGGAAACAAGTTACGTGGCAACTTGCCAAACGAGATAAGGTGTGTTGAGAAATATTCTTTTGCAAAACTGTTTGTACAAACCTTGCTGACTGTGAATGAACGTAATTCACAGTCGTGTAAATAAATGAGGTTTTGCCGGGACCAATTCCTGCCTCCTGCTTGTTAAGGGAACCTAGGTCAGAACAGTAAGCTCCTTGGGGTTGGGCAACCATTTGGCTGGGAGTAGGCAGGCAAATTCTCCCAAAGCCCTCAGGAGTTATGCAGGAAGTACTCGCTCCTGGTCGCCATCTTGACTACAGTACCACTAAATTGTATTTTGTTGGATAGAGCCCAGTGTTCAAGTCTGCCAAGAATCCTTCTGGATTTTGAGCCTATCTTCTAAATTTGGCTCTTCCCCTCAGCTTGGTGTTGTCTGCAAATTTGATAATGAGAATACAAATAGTGAAACAGATTAGACTTGGAGCCAAGCCAAAGAATAAATATAGATAGGGTATATGGTAAATGCTCAGAAAATGCCCTTTTCTGTTCATTGCTTGGGCAGTGTCTAGTGTTCCTTAAAGTGGATCCTCCACAATTAATCTTTTAACCTACTGTATATCCAGACACTTGGAGACATCTTGTTGCCCTGACACTTTTCATTGATACAGAATAAAAAGCAAAACAAAAGCTAAATGCAGACTGGAAACCCTCTTCTAAATTCATCACCAGGAGAGCCTTATTTAAGGACCTTCTCTTGTCTGTGCCAAAGGCTCTTCGGTTTCTCTCGCCATAAATCAGAATTAACAGCTGTTGCTTTTATTGCTAATTTAATACATCAAATCTGGTTTCACTGGCAGAAGTTTGAGTGAATTAGAGTGTGAAAACTCTGTCATCTCCCCAATTTGCTCTAAAAGAAGCTGAACAGGGAAGTTTGAAAAACAGGCACATCTCTCTAATTGACTCTTTTTTATATTTACGTAACACAACATATAGCAGGTTGTATAATTTATTGTTTGGGTGATGACTTTGTGTATGGAAGACTAAGTCATCCAGCTCATCCACTTTGTGTCTGAAGATAGGACATATGGCAATGACGTCTGGCATCTTGTCCTTGTTTATTGGATTGGACATACAAATTCCCAATTGCGTCTGTCTGTCTGTCTGTCCGTCCGTCCGTCCGAGGAGGCTTTTTTTTTTTTACTTTTAAAAGCATTTTTTTGGCCGAAGAGGTTGTAGAAAAAAAATGCTTTTAAAAGTAAAAAAAAAAAAAAGCCTCTGATAATTGTGCGGCTCAGCAGGGCATGGGTGGGGGGAGGGATTTTTGCTACCAGTTCTCCGAACCACCTGCCGCCATCGCTACTGGATCGGGTGATCCGGTCTGAACCGGGAGCATTTCACCCCTGAAAAGGGCTGACTTTAATCTAAAGTACTTGGATGTTTGTTGTCCTGTGGGTGAAGTTTTCCAGGCTGTGGAGGTCTGTGCACATCAATCACAAATTGCACAAATCTTTAGGGTAGTCATGTAGCTGCCAGGTCAGTGGTGGGTTGCCCCCGGTTCGGACTGGTTCACAAGAACCGGTAGTAAAACCGGCGGGAGGCCCTGCCCACCGCCCCGGATGTCATCATCAGTGATCTGCACATCGCAGAAGCAAGGCGCATGCGCGATCCCGTTGCGAACCGGTGGTAAAGGTAAGTAGAACCCACCCCTGTGCCAGGTGCAAACCAGCGTAAAGCAGGAGGAGAGTTTTTGCAATGTCAAAGAAGCATTTAAATAATTAAAGGCCAAGAAAGAGAAAAGTGGAGTTACATCTTGAACTACAAGATGGACTTGTAGAGAGAGAAAAGAGAAAGAGAAAGAGAAAACAGCAGTGATAAATGGCACCAGGCTTCATCCTTTTCTCCATTACTTAATTATTCTGTCTTCTCAATTCATCCAAGATCCTGTTGAGTTGATATAATCCTTGTCCTGATCTCTGATATTTTTTGATCGCTCTAGAAAATGCTACGAGTAACAAGTGAGAAAAATAGCCCTAGTGGCTGTAGAAGGCAGTTTAGCTTTGCAGTGATATTGACATTCTTTCAGAGGTATGCTTCCGAAGAGGCATTGCTTTCTATTTGCAGATCAGTATTCTGCCACTTACCATATTTTCGGAGTATAAGACGCACCAGAGTATAAGATGCACCTTAGTTTTTGGGGAGGAAAATAAGAAAAAAGCTAATTGGCAGGTGGATCGGCCTCCCGGAATACCCCCCGTCAGCTGTCCCCAAAAGTGAATTTTAGCAAAAGGTTCCTTGGTTGTGAGCTCTGTGCCTTGCTTTTTTTTTCTGCCTCTGAAACTTCTGAAACTCTGTTTCAGAAAAAACATTTTTTCCTGCCTCTGAAAGCCTACGAAACAGAGTTTCAGAAAAAAAGCCTCTGAAGCTCTGTTTGGGGGCTTCTTTTCTGAAGCTCTGTTTGGGGGCTACTTTTCTGAAGCTTTGTTTCTGATGCTTTTTTCAGCTTCTGAAACCTCCATTTGAGAATCTGGGCAGGGCTACATTCGGAGTATAAGACACACTCAGATTTTCACCCTTTTTTAGGGGGAAAAGGTGCATTTTATACTCTGAAAAATACGGTAGTTTGGTTTTAAGAAACTTCCTTCTGCTCAAATCTTAGCCTTCCAGATTTCCTCTGTCATTTCCTTTAACTTCCTGGTTTACCGTTTATGTTAAAATGTTATCCTGTATATGTAGATTAATGCTTCTCCTTCAAACAAGAGCTGTGTTCCTCTTGAATAGTCTGGAGCAGTGTTGGCGAACCTTTTCGGCACCAAGTGCCAAAACAGGGACGCGCACCGGAAACTGGAAGAGCAGCCACCCGGTGCACATGCGCACACTGGGAAGATGATCTTCCAGTTTCCGGTGTGTACATACACACCGGCCACCTGATCTTTTGGTTTCTGACATGCATGCGTACACAAAGACCAGCTGTCTGGTGCACATGCGCGCATCGTAAACCAGAAGATCATCTTCCTGGCATGCGCATGCGCACTGTTCTTCCAGTTTCTGGCGCTCCCGTGCGTGTGAAGATCAGCTGGCCCGCGTGCCGGAACCCAAAAGCAGTGGGCAATGGCTCGCATGCCCGGAGAGATGGCTCTGTGTGCCACTTCCAGCACGCATGCCATAGGTTCGCCATCATGGGTCTGGAGGCTTGTGCAAGGCTAATCTTCCTTCTGTATGAGGTCACAGATGAGCAGAAAGTCCAAGGAAGTCAATGACTAAATTTGGGGGGGAGGGAGGATAACTTTGCTTTATCTGCCCTTATCTGTGTACTACTTTTCACTCAGCCCATAAAAATGACCCAGATTTTCCCCATAAGAGTTTATATATATATATATATATGGATCTTGACAGACTTGGGCGCGATCTAACAAAATGAAATTCAATATAGAGAAAAGTGTAAAAGTTACACTTAGGCAAAAAAAAAAGCACACATTCAGACTGGGTGAAACCAGGCTTAATAGCAGTAACTGTGAGAGGGATCTTGGAGTCTTCGTGGACAACCAGTTAAATGTTAGCCAGCAGTGTGCGGTGGCAGCCAAAAAAGCCAATGCAATCCTAAATTGCATTAATAGAAGGATACAATCAAGATCAAGTCAGGTACTAATACCGCTCTATAAAGCACAGGTAAGACCATACCTAAAATACTGCATCAAGTTTTGGTCACCACACTATAAAAAAGATGTTGAGACTCTAGAAAAAATGCAGAGAAGAGCAACCAGGATGATTAGAGGACTGGAGACTAAAACATATGAAGAACGGTTACAGGAACTGGGCATGGCTAGTCCAGTGAAGAGAAGGATCAGGGGAGACATGATAGCAGTGTTCCAATGTTTGAGGGGCTGCCACAGAGAGGAAGGGGTCAAGCTATTTTCCAAGGGACCCGAAGGCCAGACAAAGAGTAATGGATGGAAACTGAAGAAGGAGAGATTTAACCTAGAAATAAGGAGAAATTTTTTGACAGTGAGAACAATCAACCCATCGAACAGGAGTTGCCTTCGGAAGTTGTGGGATCTTCATCACTGGAGGCTTTCAAGAAGAGATTGGACTGCCATTTGTCAGAAATGGTGCAGAGTCTCCTGTTTGGGTGGGGGGTTTATTTATTTATTGTTTATTTATTGGTTCGATTTATATGCCGCCCTTCTCCGGAGACTCAGGGTGGCTCACAATGCGTTAAGCAATAGCCTTCATGCTTTTGTATATACCTGCTTAGTAGGGCTTTCCGGGCCCCCTAAGCGGTGTTCTTTTTTATACAAAGTCAGCTTATTGCCCCCACAATCCGAGTCCTCATTTTACTTACCTAGAAAGGATGGAAGGCTGAGTCAACCTTGAGCCTGGTGAGATTTGAACTTGCAGTAATTGCAGGCATCTGGTGCTATTTAACAGCACTTTAGTCTGCTGCGCCACCAAGGCTCTTGATGGCGCAGGTACCAAGGGTTGGACTAGATGGCCTACAAGATCCCTTCCAACTCTATTAATTTGTAATTTCTGCTAAAAAGCATGGCCATGTTTTTGAATGAATCAAATATAAAATCTGCTTGGGTTAGTCATCAGTCCTGCAGTTTGATTTCTCTTGCAGGCACTTTTTGTTAGGAATTTCTTTTCCATTTAGAGAGATGCTAAGGGGAAAAAATAGTTGAACGACACTTTCCAAACCTTGCTGTCAGAAAAGGGAATACAATGCATTCCAAAAGCCACAAGTTGAAGTAGCAACATCTGTCAGCGTAGAATGTAGCATTATCCACGATTATTCCTCTGATCTTCTGGAACCAGAACATGTGAGGGTACTAATGAAGTTTATTCTGTGTCATCATTCTTACTGGAATCAGGTTGGCTAACTGTAGCTCTTTAATTATAGCCAAATCTGCTTCTGGACCTTTTTTTTTGGGAAGCTTCCTGGTCTATTTAGTTTGCATCCAATCTTTCACTAACATGCTTTAGCTGGCTCAGATCTTTTTCTTATTTTAAACATCTAGGAAGAGCCAGGGCAAAATTAAAAAGGTTTTCTTTACATTTGGAAAGGTACACTACTTTCAAAGTAATCTTGGTGCAAAAAAGAATATTATCTAGAAAAAACAATTTCCCTCTTGCAAGCAAGTCCTTGTCATTCAGAACACGGGTGGGCTTCAAAAATTTCAGCAACGGGTTCTCTGCCCAGTTGCTGGGTGGGCTTGGTGATGGTGGGCGTGGCCTAGTCAGCCTCCTGCACCATGACGGAGTTTGTGTGTGTCTGTTTTCACACTGTTTTCAGGCTTCAGAGGCTTTCTCGAGCCTCTGGGTGGGTGAAAATTGCCTCTCCTGTGCACCGGAGCTTCAGGGAATCCCGTTTTTCCCTCTCTCCGAGCCTCTGGGTGGACCATGCACTTACCTCGCATCCAAAACAGCCCACGTGGAGACTCCTGGGGGGGGGGGGTAGGGTGGAGTGTGAGGGGTGGGGCGGGTGGGCCAGCCAGGAGTGGGATTTGGAGGTTCTCCGAACTGGCCATAACGTTAGCTACAGGTTCGCCCGAACCCATGCGAGCCCATAGCAGCCCACCCCTGATTCAGACCCTCTTTTTACTGTATTATGGTCATATCCTTTCGTTCAAGTCTATTTGCTTTTTCTTAGCCATTATTAATTTCCCACTGCTGTTTTCTGCCAGCATTAATCCTGTGAATAGGAATCCCACAGCAATGACTTTTTACCTTCCGTTGGCTTGAATACAAATGAAGGTTGACACTCAGGTTTCAGCCAGGCTTCCAATTTGTGATGATCTCACACCGCACAGGAACCTGCTGGAGGAAATCCAGAAACATTGAAAGGTAATCAGAAACTTCATTTAGAATGAGCCTGGAAGTGATTTAAAGGTTGAGCTATCAGTGACAATTCCCAGAGAAAGGATGGATTCTGTGAGAAGTAAGCTGAAGGCTCTATTTATGATTAGCTCAGAAAGTTACTTTAAGACTTTAGAGGGATTGGAACAATTGCCTATTATGCCTAGTAAGAAATAAACCTCACTGGGAATAGTGGAACACACACACTCTTACACCAGGGGTAAAATGCACTTACCTTTGTTACTGGATCGGAAATGTGAGCGCGCACACACTCTCTCTCTTGCTGTGCTTGCGCGCACCACTTCTGCACATGTGCAGAACTTTCTGCGCATGTGCAGAGGGTAAAAACCAGGACATGATGATGTTCTGGTGGGTGGGTGGAGCCTCCCGCCACCAGCCCTACTGTTCTGCCCCAGCTCCGGATTTCCAAGGATATTGACACACACCAACGGTCCTTATCAAATTTATTAAGTAGCAAGAATGAACAAGACCGGCAAAGGTTGGCAACCATCCCAGAAAACAAGATATGGTAAACCAAAATACTCTGATAATAATACGAGTTGTTTCCAGCAAGAATGCACTAGCTGCGTGCGACTTCAATAGGCTAAGGGAGTGGCCAATTATCCTCAAGCCCTACTCTCGAGTAGACCTCCTCCTCCTGCATAGCCACTCCTGCCTTTTGGCAGCCCTGCGTGCTCGAGCATTGAGGAGAGGCTCCTCCACTTCGCTCTCTCCACTTGAAGGAGCCTCTGGAGGTTCTGAAGGCCCTGGCTGAGTCTCTGCCTCTGGCATCACATCCTCTTCAGCCTCCTCGCTGTCCGACGCGAGCGCTGGCTGTGCAGGCTGCTGGCGCGACACCACATCAGCCTCCTCTTCATCGAGATCAGCTACGATCCACGCAGGCCGCTAGTGGGCCACAACACCTACCAGCTCGCACAAGCCAGATAGATCCGGCCGGATTTCACCACTGCCCTACACACATATACGGTATTTACAGTTATACTGTGCATGTAAACCCTGAATCATACATGCCAGCATTATCTACTGAAAGCACAGGCAGAAATGATCCCCATGAGAAGAAACAATGGGGAAAGATTTCAAAGGCTGTACGAACCACAAGCTTGCTCACAAGCATAGAAGCAAAGAGAGATTTACAGATGTTAGCCATTCAAACACATTTTTGCGACATTTGGCTGGAAATCCTCCAATACATGGGGAAAAAAAAATGAACATATCCCATAATCCATATTTGGACCTTTTTGAAGGACAATAAAGAAACACTTTAAATTCCTGCTGTGCAAAAGGTCTGAACAGAGACTCATCCTCATAATGACTGCAGATGTGCACCAGGTATAGCCCAGTGATGGCAAACCTTTTCGGTACCGAGTGCCCAAACCGGAATGCGTGTGTGCGCGCATGCATGCCGGAGCCCCAGAAACTCGAAGATCAGCTGGTCTTTGTGTGTGCCGGAGTGCCAGAACTCTTTGGGTTTCCGGGGCTCCAGCATGCATGAAGATTAGAAGAGCAGTAGAACAGCTGGCGATGGCGCGCGTGCCTACAGAGAGTGCTCTGCGTGCCACTTCTGACATGTGTGCCATAGGTTTGCCATCACGGGTATAGTCTATAAGAGAAGCTTTGTTGTGTGCTCGAAGTGTACTCTGCAAAGATACACATCTGTCTTGTGGCCATGTCTGGGCAGATTCAGGGGCCATTTTTCTAAGCAGCATGAAAGCTATTTTGTTTGATATAATGTTGACCCCTCCAAAGTTAAGGGCTTTTGGAGAAGAAAGAGACACTACATGCATGAACCATGCAACAACTTTGAGCATATAGTAAGGGTAATAATTAGAGGGAAAAGTACTTCAGGTTCTTCTTTATTTTATTTCATTTTGTGCTATTTTTAACAGCAGTGAGACTTTAAGCTGACAGGGATTCTGAAAGCCTGCATGGTAAACGATCCTTTACTACTGCCTGATTGATTATCTATGGGATGAAGTTGGTGGTTGCACTGAAGCACAGCTCATTAAAAGATTTTGCTGTAGACTTTGCAGACCTCTGGCTCTTTGGATCATCATAAATATTCTCACTAGGATTAGATGAATTATATTTCACTAAGGACTCTTCTGAAAAAGTGGCAACTGAGAAGGACACAGTTCTTGCTTTAGTAATTTAGTAATTTAGTAAACCAGTGTGGATTTGTCAAAAACAGATCATACCAGACAAACATTATTATCTCTTTTGGCAAAGTGATTAAATTGATGGATAAGGGAAATGCTGGGCACATAGTTTCTTAGACTTCAGTAAGGTATTTGACAAAGTAGACCACAGCCTACTTTGTAAGATAGAACAATGTGGGATAGACAGCATCACCACCAGATGGCTTTGCAACTGGTTGATTAACTGTATTCAGAGAGTAGTCATCAATGGAACTACAACTACATGGAAGAAAGTATGTAGTGGGGGCACCTCAAGGTTCTATCTTGGACCCAGTACTCTTCAACATTTTCATAATGATTTAGATCAGGGCAGAGAAGGGGAACTCATCAAATTTACCAAGCTGGGGAGAATTGGGAATTTGGAAGATGGACTCAAGATTCAGAAGGATCTTGACAGACTCGAAGGCTTTATCCAACAAAATGCAATTCAGTGGTCAGAAAAGTAAGGTCCAAAACATAGGCAGGAAAAATCAAATGCACAGGTATAGAATAGGTGGCACCTCAACAGTAGTAACTGCGAGAGGGATCTAGTTGTCCTAGTGAATCATTACTTAAGTATGACCCAGCAATGTGCTGCAGCTACCAAAAATGACCAATACAGCCCTAGGTTGCATAAACTGAAGGATAGTTTCAAGATCACATGAACTGATAGTACTACTTCATACTGCATCCAGTTCTGGTCATCATGATACAAAAGGGATACTGAGATTCTAGAAAGAGCACAGAGAAAAGCAAGAAAGATGATAAGGAATCTGCAGGCTAAACCATATGCTGACTGAGGGAACTAGCTATGTCTAGGTTAATGGAAACAGGGCTGTCTTAACACATGGGCCTGATGGGCACTTGCCGTGGGCCCCACGAGCATAGGGGGCCCATATTAATCTGTGTATGTTAACCCTTCAATGCACCTTGTATCATATAAATATAGCAATTGTATGGCTTACTATTATTGTGTTTTTCAAGCCTCATGTATTGTTCAAATGTTTATCATGCTGATTAGTTGTTGCTGCACAGCATGTTTTTAATGTTTCAACACTGATTTTGTGGGAAGTGCCAATAAAATAAATATATATTTAATTTTATCAACCATTTACATTTTTATCCCGTGAGTAGTTGTCATAGGGGCCCCAGTACACTGCTT
The DNA here is from genome assembly GCF_059756535.1 of Pantherophis guttatus. Lineage (NCBI taxonomy): Eukaryota > Metazoa > Chordata > Lepidosauria > Squamata > Colubridae > Pantherophis > Pantherophis guttatus. Next base: position 83,405,295 of record NC_142068.1, on the reverse strand, counting down.
TGACCGGGGCCCATAATGCTGTTAAGACGGCCCTGAATGGAAAGGAGTAGGGGTGATATGACAGTAGACTTCTATTCCTTGAGTTGTCCCAGAGAAGAGAGGGTTGATTTATTCTCCAAAACATCTGAGGCAGTGGTGAAATCCTCCATGGTTTGCCACTGATTCACTGCCTGCGCATGCACAGTGCTCCTCAAACACATGCTACGTGTGCATGTGCAGTGCACGCCAATGCACGATGTGCATCAAAAAAGGCGTTAGAAGGTAAGTAGAACAGCGGGGGGAGCTGTGCCGCATGATTTAGATTCGCTAGAAAGCAGAATTGTCATTTCTGTGCGTGGCACAGCTGATCATTGGAAATACCGGTTCGGACAAACCGGTAGCTTTTTTTTACTACCAGTTCACCTGAACGGGTAGCTTTTATCACTACCGGTTCATGCGAACCGGTAGCATTTCATCCCTGATCTGAGGGCAAGGAAAGAAGTAATGGGTAGAAGATCATTAAAGAGAGGTCCAGCCTGGAACTAAGGAGAAATTTCCTGACAGTGAGAACATTACTGGAACAGCTTACCTGCAGAAGTTGTGGGTGCTCCGTCATTGGAGGCTTTCAAAAAGAGACTGGACAGCTATTTGTCGAGAATCTTATAAAGTCTCCTGCTTGAATTGCACTAGGAGACTTCCAAGGGACTTCCAACCCTATTATTCTCTGTTCTGATATCAAACATTGGGGCTCTGTTTCAGTGTTTTATGGCATGTGAGCTTTTAAGCCAACTTGTTTGATTAGTGGTGGATATATTTAATGACTATCTTTACTATATTTTATGATCCATGATGTAAATCAGGAGTGTCAAACTTGATTTCATTGAGGGCTACATAAGGGTTATGTTTGACCTCGGGGGGCTGAGGTGGACATGGCCAGGTTAGGCATGGTCAGCTTGATGTCATTCGTGTCAGGGGTACCTGTGGTGGCCCGAGCACTATGCCAGTGAAAACGGGCTCCCGAGCTCCATTTCTGGCTATGAGGGCCTCCTGCAACTCTTGTTGTAGCTCGCTGGTGGCCAGCAGAACTGGCAGCAGAGTCAGACAGTGAGGAGGTTGAGGTGGAACTTGGGCCAGTCTTGGGGGCTGGAGAAAGTTCAGACGAGGGCTCTGCATCAGAGGCAGAGAGGGTGCCAAGGCCATCTGATTGTTCTTTGCTGCCTCTGGAGTCTCCGCAGACTGACAGCAGCGAGACAGAAGAACAACGTGCACCTGTTCCCAGTGTGCGCATGCACAGAGCTGCCAGGAGACAGGAATAATTAAGAAAACAGGGTCGACTTGGGAGTAAGGCTTGGAGATGATTGGCCCCTCCCATAAGACATAAAAGAGAAGCTTTTGCAGGAAGCAATTAGTTCATCTGGTCAGTAAAAGCTGTGGAAAAGTTCTGTTTGACTCTCTGCTAAGTTTGACCTTGCCCTGCATGTGGCAATTAGTTCACTGGCAGCATTCCAAGGGAGATAAGGTGAGTGTTTGTAAACACTCCCCTGCACGACTGTTTGATAAGCTTTTCGACTGGGAATGGCAATAATTCACAGCCATATGAATTAAAGAGGTTTGCCAGGACTAAGTTTGTGCTGTATACTTGTTAAGGAAGCCTGCAGCCCTCCCAAGCTCTGTTTTTGCTGGCAGAAGCATCACAGGCCAGTCCTTTGCTGTTTCCATGGTGGCTTCGTGGGCCAGATCTAAGCACTCCGTGCCGTATACAGACCCCAGGCCGTGAGTTTGACACCCCTGATGTAAATGCTTTACCTGGTTCATTCTCATATGCTTTTTCCTCAACATCTGCTATTGAAAGAACTTTTTGCATTTAGGCCACTACGTTAACAACATAAATTTTTATATTATGTTGCTAGTTAAATATAATGCAATAATTTATTAAGAGCAGAAAGTACATCGAAGAACTAATGACTTACCCACAAAACGTATTTATTGAACTTTAACAAAATTATATGAATTGCCAGTCAAGGAGAAATTGTTAAATTGCTTTACTCAAAGAAATATGAGATGTTTTTACCATGAAACACTAAATGAAAAATAATAATACACTTTTAATTTGTTATTTGGAGATGCAAATAAATTAAAACAGTGGTTACATTAAAGAGAAGACAATGTTTTGTAATGAATTCTGAAAAATGGTGTCAAACTAATGGGCATGTTGTTTTGATTTCCATCAAAACTGATAACAATATTAAATGTCAGTGAAACAGACATAAGTTTGCAGAACATGTGGCTAACTGATGTCAGACTCAAAATAGTGAAATAGAAGTAATTAGGGGGAATGATAATGTCAAAAACATAAAAGAAAGAAAATTTGAGTGCTAAAACAGATTTTAATTGCTTACATAGAAGTAATACTGACCCACGGTAATGCAGTGGTTAGAATGTAGTATTTCAGGCTGCCCAAAGCCCAGAATCTGATCCTGATTGGCTCAAGGTTGACTCAGCCTTCCATCCTTCCAAGGTGGGTAAAATGAGGACCCAGATTGTTGGGGACAATATGCTGACTCTGTAAACTGCTTAGAGAAGGCTGTAAAGCACTGTGAAGCGGTATATAAGTCTAAGTACTATTGCTATAATAAACCCTGAAACAGTGGTGGGATTCAATTTTTTTTATTACCGGTTCTGTGGGCATGGCTTGGTGGGCATGGCTTGGTGGGCGTGGCTTGGTGGGTGTGGCAGGGGAAGGATACTGCAAAATCTCCATTCCCACCCCACTCCGGGGAAGGATACTGCAAAATCTGCATTTCCCCCCCCCACACTCCTGGGGAAGGATACTGCAAAATCCCCATTCCCTCCCTACTCCTGGGGAAAGGATATTGCAAAATCTCCATTCCCACCCCACTCTGCGGCCAGCCAGAGGTGGTATTTGCCAGTTCTCTGAACTACTCAAAATTTTTGCTACCGGTTCTCCGAACTGGTAGTGGCGGTGGCGATGGCGGGATGCTCCACCCACCCGCCCGGACGTCATCACAGACGCTCTGCGCATGCACAGAAGCACCACGTGCAAGTGAAGCAAGCGGGCACACACGCACACTCACAGTTCCAAATCGGTAGCAAAGGTAAGTGGAACCCACCACTGCCTTGCATTACACATTTTTTTCTTATTGCTGGTTCCTAGTCTCATTGCTCTGCTTGGTTCCAAAATCAGGACTGATTCAAGTCTCCAAACATGTATCACTTCAAATCTCCTAGGATCAGGATTACTTAACTGAAGCAATCTGGAAGTTGCACGGTGCCAAGTCTGGACTATAGCTGATGGGACAAGACTGGAGATCCGACTTTCCATTTGCCTCTTGGATATCTTGTGAAGTGTGAAGTCTAGTATTGCTACAATTTCCTTCTGATGTTTCTAAACTCTAATCATTGTTTCAATATTTTGCATGCTGCAATCCAGTGCTCTGGGTAGATGGAGGTACCAGGTTCAAGAAATCCATGTCAATAACATCATCTGCATTCCAAGTATAGATAACTATGAATTTTTCTGCAGAAGCCTAAATTTCGATTTTCTTTTTTCTGTAGATATAGTATTATGACAATATTTCATGGACTGATGCTTCATTTTGGGTTCACAATGATGAGCCCTTGCTTTGTCAACTGTCACAACGTTGTAAAGAAATCTTTATTTTTGTAACATGACAACAATTACTGGAAAATATAAAGTCTTAAATTTTCCATCTCTGCTGTCAGCATGTAAGGAACCCGTTTTGCACAAACCTTCTGATGTTAAAGTTAAAGGGAAAGGTTCCCCTCGCACATATGTGCTAGTCGTTCCTGACTCTAGGGGGTGGTGCTCATCTCCGTTTCAAAGCCGAAGAGCCAGCGCTGTCCGAAGTGGTCATGTAGCCAGCATGACTAAACGCAAAAGGTGCACGGAACACTGTTACCTTCCCACCAAAGATAGTTCCTTTTTTTCTACTTGCATTTTTTACGTGCTTTTTGAACTGCTAAGTTGGCAGAAGCTGGGACAAGTAACGGGAGCTCACCCCGTTACACAACACTAGGGATTCGAACCGCTGAACTGCCAACCTTTCGATCAACTCATTGGTTGCTGTTACAGGTCATCCATTTCCTTGCTGCTTACATAAATCACCTCTTCTCGGTTCATAATCTTCCCGTTTTTTGGCTCAGCAATGCACAGAATTCATGCCAACGCAGTTGTCGCTATTAACAATATGCATTTGGTAGTGCAATTGAAGGAACTTTTTAGCAGTCAAAAATTCAATCAGGGCGTTTCTTCAAGTGCACTGCCAAGTTCTCCCTGCTTTTATCTTATTTCATGAACAATAGCAATAAAATCTCCCCCCGCCCCACAACAACTGCTTGCCAACTGGAATGAAAGAGCTCACCAGAGCTTTTGGTACATCAATCCTGCCATCTGTGATGATATAACATTGGAGGCATTAACCTTAGCAACAGAGAAGAACTCTTACATGTATCTAGAATGCATTTTTGTGGGGAAAAAATTGAACTGTTTTAACCAAAGGAAAGGAGAATGTTGTTTTATTCAGGCATACCCCCAAGAAAAAAATAGATGTAATTAAAGGATGTGAATTAAAATATATTAAAGATTTATCAAAAGTCAATTAAATATTAATCAAGGGGATAGGCAGGAAGAAGCATTCTCATTTCATTCCCTACCTGACATTATGTGCCTGAAGAAAAACGAACAGACCATAGGATGGAAGAATTAATTGCTGCGGTTAGAATTATATTTCATAGCTGAATTCGTAGGAATTTAGCATTTCCTAAATGCTTTGGGAGCAAGAGGTCTCATTTCATACAACATTTCATGAAATAAAAAAAGACCTATTGAATGACACTTCATTTGATTTTTTAATGTGTAGCATTTAAATTGCATAATACTGCTTTGATTCTACTTTTTTTTAATCTGCTATGCCACAAATTCATCTTTGTTCCACAAATCACTCCTATTCCTCTGCGTAATATATTGTTACAATTCCATTACCTAATTCAAACTAGTGGCTTTTCTGGATCAGTGGTGGGATCCTCCTGATTTAACAACTGGTTCGGTAATCATGTGATTTGCGCACTGCGCGCGTATGTACACTTTCAGGAAATCTTCACTTCCTGGTTTCTTTGGAGGAGTAACACAGCTGATTCACACGGCAATCTGTTCTACTGCATGAATCAGCTGAGAAGATAAAAGTAGGAAAATAGTGTGGGCGACCGGGCGGGCCCATCTGATCATCGGGGCAAACTAGTTCTCTCCCAGCTGATTGTCGGAGCTACCGGTTCGCCTGAATCGGTCCGAACCAGTAGAATCCGGTTCACACCCCTGTTCTGGACCAATCAATGTGACTTTTAATGTTGAGAAGATCCTTCACATAATTGCTGCCTGTCAAGTCCTCACAGCAAGTACAAACAAAGAAGAAAGAATTACACAAACTTCTTTAAGATGGTATAAATGTCAGGAATAGTGGCAAGATACAAAACTTTGGAAAATGTAATTGAAACTTCCAGCTCTCAGATATTGATGTGTTCTCTTTGAACAAAATGAATATTTATAATAAGGGTACTATATACTTAATGCTACGTGTATTGACAGCAGCATGAATTGTATTTGCACACTATTGGAAAAATGAGAACACCCCACCAGATGAAAATATAATTCAGAAAATATTGGACTGTGCAGAGATGAATAGAGTGACTTTGAAAATACAAGATAAAGAAGATACGGAGTACTATTCAACATGGAAGAGATTTTATCAATGGTTAGAGATAAGAGGTAGAAATTAGGTGAATGATTATTGTTATGTGTAAGTAAAATATGAATGTTGTTTATCACTATAAGTATGCTAGTATAATTAATATGATCATAAATAAGCTAATATAATTATAAATAGGGTTATAATTATTACACGTATTATTTTTTTAATATAAATTTTTATTAAATAAACATTAAAACAATGGACACAGTGTGACCATCCTGGCTTTGTCATTTGCATACATATTTTAACATAACTACAGATACAATTCCCACTCATCATACATTGTTATTTTGGTATTATAAACATATCCCTTATCCTCATTTGAATATTTGTCTAAGTATTGTCCAGTTTCAGTTCTACGAATCCTCAATATTTTCTGTTTTGACTCATTTTCCTCGTTTCCAACCATTGATACATTTTGTTCCAAATTTCATAATACTTTGCCTCACCTTTATTTTTAAGTTCCAGTGTTAGTCTGTCCATTTCTGCACAAGCCATTATTTTCTTTATTATCTCTTCTTCAAAGGGGGTATCCTTATTTTTCCAATTTTGCGCATACAGCAATCTTGCTGCTCTTATGACATACAGCATTAAATTTAAACCTGTCCTTTTCATTCCACAGAGAGATCTTGGTGCCTCATAATAAATACCTTTCTCTCCAGTTGCTGGTTGCTGCACTGAATAGCTTTTTTATCTTTGGTTGCCAGGATCCTATCTCCTCTGCTAATCATCAGTTTATATATCTCTATCTCTAACATTTGTGATTGATTTAACAATATGTCAGCCTTGCAAGCAGAGGTGGTATTCAGCTGGTTCATACCGGTTCGGGAAAACCGGTGGGCCCATCGACCTGCCCTGGCTCTATGACGTCCTATTTAGGTACATTTTCGAGGCCAGGCACATGCATGGAAGGTGTGCAAGCGAGCAAAGCACATGCACGGAAGGTCGGGCACATGTGCGGAAGGGGGGCGCGCGCGCAAAGCAAGCATGCATGCGGTGAACCAGTGGTAAGAATATTGGAAACCCATCGCTGCTTGCAAGGTAGTCCAGACAAGAAGCATACCGAGTTCTAATTTTATTGTAAGGTTACAATAAAAGAATCTTACAAGTCTGAAAGTAGGCCTCTCCCTTCTCTCTCTTTACAGTCCAAGAAATTTTCCATTTGTGCCTTTATGTCAAGGCACAAATTCAAGCCCCTTTATGTCAAGACTGGGTAATTCAAGCCTCTTGATTTTTCATCACCTGCCATAAGACTGTAAAGCTTTCCTTACTCCTCCTTAATTTTAAAACAGCCTTTAAAACTTAGGTTTTCTTTTCGTTTTGTTTTTCTTGCCACAAAGTTTTCATGGACCTATGGAGGAATGAAAAAACAGCCTGTTTCTGTTACTTTTGATTGTTGTAGCATCAGAGCAATGATGGTACAAAGAAGGGAGGGGGAGAAGGATCTGTGTGATAATGTTGCAAAGGATGTGGGAAAGGATGGGCAAAGGCATCCATCCATGTGGGCATCTTTTCTTGGTACAGCTCTTCATTTTAAAGATTTTGGCCTTGGGCCCTTAGCTAGACAATTGAACAAGTTTTGATACTTTTATATTGCAAATTTATCATCTTATACTGTATATCAACCTTGTTTTGATTGTGTTTTGAATTTAACTAATTGCATTTGGTACTTTAAAGTTTTAAATAACAAATCAGCACAGGAATATTATAATCAACAGGCCAACAAATATCTGCTTTGTGTAATTTTGATTGCTGTGAACAAGCCTTGACTATGAAGATTACAATTTCATGGTTTATCCGAGCTGCATTAGTTAACTTTTATTTTCTTAGTCAATTTGCTTATGAAAAGGCAATAGCAAGTTGTGCTGTTATGGAAATGTTAAAATGTCCCCAGTGTTAAAAACTACTGAAAGCACATTGTGTTCTAGGGTTAGGTAATTGAACAATAGATGATCATTAAAAATGAAAGCATGCATATGATTATAAATATGGAATTGAGGTTTTTTTTAAAAAAATAGTAAATGCAAAAGTAGAGGAGGAAGCAAAAAAAAAAAAGGTGGGGGGAGAAATGCACCACTGTTATTCTGAGCTCCCATCAAATAGGAAGTGGATTTCCTCCTAAAGCAGGGGTCTCCCATCTTGGCAACTTTAAGCCTGGCGGATTTCAACTCCCAGAATTCCCCAGCCAACTGGAGGGCAAAAGCTTTTTTTCTTTTTTACCACTTTGAAATCTTGGTGCATCTTATACTCCTATGCGTCTTGTAGTCTGAAAAATATGGTAGCACCTGAGGGACACAGATGCAGGTTGAGTTGCCTGAGCTAGGAAGATATGCAACATGTCACAAATTATTGACATAAAAGGAAAGGAATTCAAGTCATCTATTTTCTGTTTGAGAGAAAGAGACAAGACTCAGCCAATCTGGTAATCAGGAATATAATATTTATATATGCATAAAAGAAGTGGGTTTGGACATTCTCTGTTAAACAACATTCTAATTTCTTACTTGTTTCTCTGGCTCTGCACGGTTTTTAAATTATCTGAAACCTTGGATAGGAAATGGGCTGTTCTTGGATATTCCTGATCTTGAGATGTGTCTCTCTGGACCCTTTTGCACAAATAAGCTTTTTGTGCCTGTTTTGTCCATAGAAAGTTTGAGTTTGCAGAGTGCTTTTTGCTCCTTTTGTGAAAGATTTACGTTTGCAATAAATACCTTGAGTTCATTATCAGAACTGGCTGTATGTGTGTAACTGGCAGCACAGAACAAGATCAGTAACTGGAAGCATCAATCTTTTCTTTCTTGCTGTTGCTGAATGTTCTACACCTGAAAGATCGTTTCAACAACTATTTTTATATTATTCCATGTAAATAGAAATTTCAAATTATAGAAAGAACACAGGACAACTGTATAATCCAAATAAGGAGCCTTGGTGGCGCAGCGGACTAAAGTGCTGTTAAGTAGCACTTAGCTGCCAGCTGCCTGCAATTACTGCGAGTTCAAATCTCACCAGGCTCAAGGTTGACTCAGCCTTCCATCCTTCCGAGGTAGGTAAAATGAGGACCCGGATTGTGGGGGCAATAAGATGACTTTGTATAAAAAAGAACACCACTTGGGGGCCCCCGAAAGCCCTACTAAACAGGTATATACAAAAGTATGAAGGCTATTGCTTAACGCATTATAAGCCGCCCTGAGTCTCTGGAGAAGGGCGGCATATAAATCGAACCAATAAATAACTCGTTTTGGTTGCTGTTTCTAATTCATAGAAAGATATATTTTTATAGTCTGAAAACAAATGCTTGGAATATGATATATAGTTCTAGTGAAAGAAGCTAAAAGATATGTGGGGAAATGTTTTGATAAAGAAAGGCAAATAAGCTGCTCAGATACATTACCACTCTTGAAAATGGATTTCCTATTTAAATGGGCATTGAAAATTCTAATCCACTGCTTGTTAATGACCGCCTCGCCGGTCTCTACTGGACCCTCCGCTCCCAGCCCCTCCTCGCCTGCCTACCCAGCCTCCTTACTGCCCCAATAGGAAGCAGTTATTGAAGCTAAGCAGCCACCATGAGAAAGAGTTAGCAAAACAGCTCAATTCAAATTGGATCTGCCTGAGAAGGAGGCTCAGCAGAAGCACCTCACTGAGGACTGGGAGCATAGGCTTTCCAAACAGAGGGAAGACTTGTGGGAGTGCGAGGCCAGGTACCGGCGCCTGGAGGCTCAGCGGGCTGAGATGGTCAGCCAGTTCCAGGCCATGATGCAGTCCCACTGGAACAAGGCCCTCCGGCTCTTCACCATCAGTGGCACTTTTTTTTTTTTAAAAAAATTTGATTTATATGCCGCCCTTCTCCGAAGACTCAGGGCGGCTTACAATGTGCTAAGCAATAGCCTTCATCCTTTTGTATATTTATACAAAGTCAGCTTATTGCCCCCACAACTGGGTCCTCAATTTACCTACCTTAGAAAGGATGGAAGGCTGAGTCAACCTTGAGCCTGGCGAGATTCGAACCTGCAGTAATTGCAGGCAGCTGGTCTTAATAACAGGGTGCTTTAGACCACTGTATTACCAAGGCACTTCCCTCCAGCCTTCACCCAAAGCCTTCACCCTAGGTCAGAATTTCTGTCCCCCTCCAACCCACACAAAAAGACCCCAAAGAGGGAGACTCTCTGCAGCAACACAAATGTTCATTGCAAATATCCGGCCCAGGGGCCATAGTTTGAGGACCCCTGATTGAGTGCAATATAAAAAAACGCAAATAATTTTTCTGCGGACCACCAAAATTTTCTCGTGGACCACCAGTGGTCCGCGGACCACCGGTTGGTGACCACTGATCTAGAAACACATTAAGTTGAATTTAAAGTTTAAAGCATGGCTGAAAAATTGCCTTCTGTCCCTTGCTTCTTTGCTCCTGAAGATCTCTTATCACAGCATCTGCTCTTTTACCATCCCATTAAGCAAGGCTTTCTTTATGACAGCATAAACAAAGCAGGGGTTTTAAATACCCTTTCAATGCACTTCAATGAATTCAGCACTGTTTGGTTATCTGCAACATGCTCTGAATGGTACCAAAATGGTATGTTAATGAGGTGTTAATAACCACTTGCAAAGAGGCATTGAGATGCAGGCTGGGAGTTGAAGCCTTCCTTTAATCTGAGGGCCTCTGTTTTCAAAGTACAGAAGAGAAAAACACAGTTGATGCTTAGAAATGTATTAAGCTTGGTGGGTGTGGTTGGGGAGTTTTATTCTGGCATGCATTGTATCCCCATGCTGTTAATGATGTGATAATAAAACGATATTGAATTAATGTTCATTTATTTCATTAGCAGATTATAAAGAATCAAAGTTGCTTGCATCCTCTTTTGTGAGACTGGTTTACTGTTTTTAATTAATCAGTCTGATAATGAAAATTATCTCCTTGTTTCTCCAGTGTTATTATTTGTTGTTTTGAAGGCTTAGTACCATCTTCTTAGTCAAAAAAGCTATCATCAATCATAGACGCTTTATCTATTTTCTTTTGCTCTGGAGGGCAATATTCTTTGTTCACAAGAGTTACTAATGCAATTTAGCATTTCGAATGAGCAAAGCATAAAAATCAAGATGTGGAACTTCTATTTTCATCTGATGTATTCTGAAAAGTTGTTTGGAATGACTGCACAGTTTATCTATGCTATTCAGGTTCTATTTGTTTTTGTAACATTGAGAAATTTGATAGTAATCTTTCCTGTTTTATATTATTAGAATCCATTTTGGAAATGGTAATATTGTTATAGAATTTCTTCTTGTGAAGAAGTGAGAAGTTAAAACTGTACAAGTTCAGTGTTGGTTTTCTTTGGATAAAAGAATATTGCTGGACATATTGGATATGCACGACTCAAAAAGAGGGCTGTGAAAATATTTACAGACCCCTCACATCCTGGACATAAACTGTTTCAACTCCTACCCTCAAAATGACTCTCTAGAGCACTGCACACCAGAACAACTAGACACAAGAACAGTTTTTTCCCGAACGCCATCACTCTGCTAAACAAATAATTCCCTCAACACTGTCAAACTATTTACTAAGTCTATTACTATTAATCTTGTCATCGTTCCCACCACCCATCTCCTTCCACTTATGACTGTATGACTGTAATTTTGTTGCTTGTATCCTTATGATTCATATTGATATTGTTTCCTGATTGCTTATTTGTACCCTATGACTATCATTAAGTGTTGTACCTTATGATTCTTGATGAACGTATCTTTTATTTTATGTACACCGAGAGCATATGCACTAAAGATAAATTCCTTGTGTGCCCAATCACACTTGGCCAATAAAAAATTCTATTCTATTCTATTCTATTCTATTCTATTCTATTCTATTCTATTCTATTCTATTCTATTCTATTCTATTCTATTCTATTCTATTCTATTCTATTCTATTCTATTTGCCTATAATGCTACAAGGCCCTGCTTCCTGGGAATCAAAAAAGTCAAATGGTGGTTGCAAAACCCTGCCCCCTTTTAACTGTATCATAGGATAAAAAGAGCAGGACTTTTTTGATCAGATAGTTGCAGTTGTCATCTTGACTTTGATGCTTCTATTACAAGAGTTGCCTTCAGGTCCTGTCACAGTTCCTTGGCAGTAGTTTGCCAGTTCCTTTCCTTACCCCTTAGATAACTTTAAATGACTGGAAAAAATGACTGGAACAGCAGAGACTTTTGCTCTCGTTTTCCTGGGTTAGAAGTAGATGCTTAACCATTACTCCAGCTTCAGATAATCCATGGTTGATGGACCTTTATAGAAAAACAGATGTGTTAGTGAGAGAGGGAGACGGAGAGGGAGAGAGAGAGAGAGAGAGAGTCTTTTGAGTCCCAGGCTTGGTTGACTCTTGCTGGGTGATGATGTAATGAAAGGGCTTTGGGCAATTCCTACTATGGCTCTGCCTGAAGGGGGTAGATCTTTCTTATGTAGAATAGACTGGCCCAGGCCTTAATGGCCCATTGACAAAGATGGGGGGTGGGGGCTGAGTTTCTGCCTCCCTTTTAGGGGAAATATTCTACCCTTTTAATATTTCCTAAAATATCTCATTTTCCTAGGAGAGGGGTGGGTGCTAACTTCCTGCATAACTCTTGACTCTTGGACTGGCTAGCAATTAGGCATTCTATGACTTTGGAAGTGTTTAAAATGTTTTCTTACTTCTGGGGTTATAACTGACACTTTTCAGGCCACCGCTTTCTACTAACCATTTGAATTAGGATCCTGTCTTCTAATATCTGTCTAAACGGCAAGAAAAGAAATTCAACTCCGTCGTAACCTTGTGTAGATCATAAATTATCTAGATACCAGGGTAGAAGGGGAGCTCATCAAATTTGCAAATGACACAAAGCTGGGGGTGGGGGTGGGGGCGGAATTGGGAATTTGGAAGATAGATTCAAGTTTCAGAAGGATTTTGACATAGTTGAGCATTGGGCCTGTTATGTCCTTATAAGGACATCCGCCCTGATTGGCTGCCAGCCATCGGGCGGGAGATTTGAATCCCTGTCAAGGGGCGGTGCGTCTGCCGGGAGCGAATATAAGGAGAGCTCCGGCAGCGCGCCAGCCAGTCTTGACTCGTTACTTTGTACTGAATAAAGTTACTAATGTATCGAGCTGGTCCAGTCTTCCTTTTCCTGCGCCTGATCCAACACTGGCGACGAAGGACTAGAGAGAAGAACCCGAACAAGACTCGTGGCACGATCGCCCAACCAAGCTGAAGTCACTACACCACAGCGACTTCCAGAATGGCTACCCCGCAAGCCCCGATGACCGCGCTGAACCCGTTCAACCCAGCCCGGGAGAAGTGGAGGTCATACATGGTCCGATTCCGGCAGTTCCTGCGAGGCAATGGATACCAGAACCTCGACGATGAGAGGAAAAGAGCCCTCTTCCTGGCTCATTGCGGATCGGACGTCCTAGAGATGGCGATTGACCTCGTGGCACCCAGGGACATTGAGGAGATGTCCTGGAACGACCTGCAAGAAGTCCTACAGGAGCATTACGCACCTACAGGCACCCCCATCGCGAACAGGTTCACCTTCCAGCAAAGAAACCAGCGGGAAGGTGAATCTGTCAAGGAATTTGTGGCAGCGCTGCGCCAACTCGCTGCCAACTGCGAGTTCGATAACGTGGACAATGCCATCCGAGACCGCGTTGTTTTTGGCTTGAGGGATGTGGGGCTGCAGAAAAAGTTCCTCAGCCGGAAGAGGATCCCGCTCAAAGACGTCCTCGACGAAGCAACAGCGGCTGAAACATCTGAGCAAGCAGCCGCCGCAATGGTAAAAGCAAGAGGGATCCATAAGATCCACAAGTCGGGCCTGACCTCATCAGACGAGGCAACCACGCAATCCGAGTCGGATGAGGAAATGGCCGTCCACAAGATTTCCCGCCCCCCCAGGCGGGAAAACCCACAGCATGGCGACCGGGGAGAACGATGCGGCAGCTGCAGAAGCGACCACCCCAGGGCAAACTGCAGATGGAGGGACGCGACCTGCCGCCGATGCCTGAAGAGGGGGCACATCGCCGAGGCCTGCAGAGCCACAGATCCAGCCCCGGAACCGCCCAGACCACGATTCCGGGAGAATCGCAAAGACAATCAGAGGACATCCAAACGGTCCTCAACCCAGTCCCGGCGCGGGGAGGAGGAATATCCCCGAAACAGAACGGTGCACCAGACCACCATCATTGCTCACACAAGCGACGAGGGGTCCACCAAATTCCACGTGACGCTGCTGACAGAGGGGTCACCGTGCAAGATGGAGGTAGACTCTGGATCCGCCTACTCCATCATGGACTGGCAGCACCTAAAGCAGCTGAAGCCATCCTACAAAAAGGCCCAGCTGAAAACCCCAAAGTCGAGGCTTGTGGACTTCAACGGCAACCCCATTGGAATCCTGGGCAGAGCCACCATCCACATCAAGTACAAGGAGTTCAACGGAGAGCTGCCCATCACTATCGTGGAGCACAGTCGACCGAACCTGTTAGGTGTGGAGTGGTTTAAGCCGCTGGGGCTTTCCATCGAGGGCATCCACGAAATCCACAGGGACGAACTCGACACCATCATCGAAGAGTTCAAGGAAGTCTTTGATGGTAAGATGGGGAGATTTGTGGGGAGGCCAATCTCGTTTAATCTGGATAAGGGAATCACCCCAATTAGGCTTAAGCCCCGCCGAGTTCCGTTTGCCCTGCGGCCTAAAGTAGACGAACAGCTGGATAAGCTGATCGCCCAGGGCGTCCTGGAACCGATCGATCATGCCTCATGGGAGACTCCCATTGTGACCCCACTGAAGCATGATGGGTCTGTGCGCATCTGCGCCGACTACCGTTGTACCATCAATAAGGCGTTGGCACAAAGCGCATACCCAGTCCCAGTGGTGCAACACCTGTTGCATTCCCTGGGGTCTGGCTCAATTTTCACGAAACTGGACCTGGCCCAGGCTTACCAGCAACTGCCAGTGGATGAAAAAACGGCGGAGGCACAAACAATTGTCACGCACAGGGGGGCATTCAAATGTAACCGCCTCCAATTTGGAGTCAGCGCTGCCCCCGGCATCTTCCAATCTATGATGGAACGCCTTCTCCAAGGCGTTCCAGGGGTGGTGCCTTACTTCGACGATGTGCTCATCTCCGGTGACTCAAGAGCTCAACTCCTTGAAAGACTCAGGCTTGTCCTGCAGCGATTCAAGGCCAAGGGCTTGAGGGTCAGACGGGACAAGTGCATCATAGGAGTACAGGAAGTCGAGTTCCTGGGCTATCTCATTGATAGCACTGGCATCCACCCCACCAAATTAAAAGTGGAAGCAATCCATGAAGCTCCAAGCCCAAAAAACAAAACGGAGCTTCAGGCTTTCCTTGGGTTGCTCAACTTCTACGCCATTTTCTTAAAACAGAAAGCCACAGTTGCTGAGCCACTCCACCGCCTGCTGGGGAAATCGGCTTCCTGGAAGTGGGGCCAGGAAGAGGAAGCAGCGTTCCGGGCCATCAAGGGACTATTGACGTCCAAAAGCGTCCTCATTCAATACAGTGAGACGCTGCCCATCAAGCTGACCTGTGATGCGTCACCGTATGGGGTGGGGGCAGTCCTCAGCCACGAACTGCCCAACGGCACGGAAGCCCCCATCGCCTACTTCTCAAAGACCATGTCCGGCGCAGAACGGAACTACAGTCAGCTGGACAAAGAAGCCCTGGCCATCGTGGCTGGAGTGAAGCGCTTCCACGAATACCTCTACGGAAGACGTTTCACCATAGTCACCGACCACAAGCCACTCCTGGGACTCCTTGCAGGCGACCAACCCACCCCGACCTTCATGTCTCCACGGATGACGAGATGGGCCATCTTCCTAGCCGGCTACTCCTACCGGCTCGTGCACCAGCCAGGCACAGCCATAGGAAACGCCGACGCGCTCAGCAGATGTCCGTCGAAAAATCCAGTCGAAGACCCAGCCCCCACGCTCCACCTATTCCATATCGACGACGACGCCAGCTGTCCGGTGTCATCCGCAGATGTGTCCGTTCACACCCAAAAGGACCCCACACTCCGCCAAGTGAAGTCCTGGATCCTCAGAGGGTGGCCATCGGAAAAGCCAGAGGAAAAGTTCAGCCCGTTTGCCAGGAAACAGAAGGAGCTGTCCACCATAAAGGGCTGTCTGCTATGGGGAGACAGGGTGCTGATCCCAAGCACTCTGCAACGGCGGACGTTAGAGACTCTGCACAAAGGGCACCCGGGCATCGTCCGCATGAAGGCCCTGGCACGGAGTTACGTCTGGTGGCCCTCCATGGACAAAGACATTGAGCAATGGGTCTCCAGATGTGACCCGTGCCAAGAAGTTCGCCCAGCACCACCGCAATCCAAAGTCGCAAAGTGGGAGACCCCCAGCAACCCCTGGTCGAGGATCCACATCGACTTCGCGGGTCCGATGCAGGGGCGACACCTCCTCATCGTGGTAGATGCCTTCTCCAAGTGGCTCGAGGTGGTACCCATGGCATCTACCACAACAGAAGCGACGATCCGAGCCTTGCGCCGCCTGTTCGCCACACATGGACTACCGGACGTGCTGGTCTCAGACAATGGCCCCCAGCTCACATCCCTGGCCATGGAGTCCTTCCTGGCAGGACTGGGCATCCGCCACGCCCTGTCCGCCCCTTACAGGCCGGCCGGAAACGGACAAGCTGAACGCATGGTCAGACTGACCAAAGAAGCCCTCACCAAGATGGGCCCGGGAGACTGGCAAGAACGCATAGACAACTTCCTCCTCACCCAGCACATCACGCCACATGCCACCACCCACAAGAGCCCGGCCGAAATGCTGATGGGCAGAAGGTTGAGGTCACCCTTGGACCGGCTGCACCCCCAATACAGCCCGGAAGTGACCGCAACCGCCAGCCGCCCGCTTCGCGCCTTCAGCAACGGAGATTCAGTTTTCGCGCTGAATTTCAACGGCTCTCCTAAGTGGCTGAAGGGGAAGATTGCCAGCACAACCGGCCCCAAATCCTACACCGTCGAGTTGGAAGATGGACAGGTCTGTAGACGTCACATCGACCAACTCCGGAAAAGGTGGGGGGGAGCACACGAAAACCAGCCTGACGAGGGAGGCCTACAACACCCAGACGAGGTAGGCCTCCAACACCCCGGCGAGGTGGACCTACCACACCCAGACGAGGTAGGCCTACAACACCCCGGCGAGGTAGGCCTACAACACCCAGATGAGGTAGGCCTACCACACCCCTGCGAGGCAGAGCAACGCCATCCCGACAAGGTCGGCCCGGCACACTACCAGGTACTGTCACGTCGGCAGTCCAGCGAGGTTGACCAGGGCCAACCGCACGGGGGATGGCAACACCAACCCAGCCAGGTGGGCACCCGGCACAACAGGGCCAGGGACTACCAACCCAGCCCGCAAGTAGACCGGGACCTGCCCAGAGAAGGAGCAGCGCACCCCACCAGTGACGACAGCCGACGCCAGCCCAGCCAGGGAGACCGCAGTTCCAGGCGAGTAGACCGGGACCCAGCCAAGACGGGCAACCCACTACCCATGGGCGAGGGTGGCATACGACTCCCCGGCGAGAGGGACCCCCGCCCATCGCAGAAGACAGCCAGGAAACAACAACCCGACCCGGATGACCCCAGGCACCACCCGACGGTAGACCAGGGACTAGGGGGAAGGGAAAGCCAACAACAACCCAGCCAGGGAGACCTACACCACCCCGGCAGGGGAGACCTCTGCCACTCCGCAGAGGTAGTCCCGCAACAACGTCCCGACCAGGTCGACCACCACCAACCAGACGGGGTAGACCAACACCAGCCCAACCGAGGGGACCAACGCCACCCCTGCGAGGTCGGACAGCACAACGACAACCAGCACCACCCACAGCTGGCGGACCGGGCCCGAGGGCACCGAGCGGAACCACCACCCAACTGGCAGCAGGCCGGACCGCGACCGAACCGCAGCGCCCGGGAGACCAGGGAGGAGCAAGCGACAGACTTACCGAGGCTCAGACGCTCTTCCCGGGTCGGAACCGAGCAACCGAGACGAGGCGATAGATCCACAGGCCAGGAGGAAGACCAACAGAACCAGCCATCCAAGGTCCGCGGTCCGGCCGGAGGCGCTGGGGGTGACCCCGCTCACTCGACAGCCGAACCGAGCCCGGTTCCGGAGAGGGAACCAGGAGACGAAGGAGCCCCGTCCATCCAGGCCGGAGACGGAGAAGAAGTGAGACTGCGCAGGTCAGCTAGGGTGCCGAGGCGTCCTACGTACCTGCGCGATTACGTGACTTTTGTGGATGAGATTTGACAGTTCGGACTAAGGGGGGAGGAGTGTTATGTCCTTATAAGGACATCCGCCCTGATTGGCTGCCAGCCATCGGGCAGGAGATTTGAATCCCTGTCAAGGGGCGGTGCGTCTGCCGGGAGCGAATATAAGGAGAGCTCCGGCAGCGCGCCAGCCAGTCTTGACTCGTTACTTTGTACTGAATAAAGTTACTAATGTATCGAGCTGGTCCAGTCTTCCTTTTCCTGCGCCTGATCCAACAGGGCCCTATTCAACAAGATGTGCAATTCAGTGGTGAGAAAAGTAAGGTCATGTACTTAGGCAGGAAAAAAAACCACACAAATGCATAGGCATAGAATAATGTACCTGGCTCAAGAAAGGGATCTAGATCAGTGGTGAAATCCACCTTTTTTTACTACTGGTTCTGTGGGCATGGCTTGGTGGGCGTGGTGTGGTGTGGCTTGGTGGGCCTGGCAGGGGAAGGATACTGCAAAATCTCCATTCCCACCCCACTCCAGGGGAAGGATACTGCAAAATCTCCATTCCCACCCCACTCCAGGGGAAGGATACAGCAAAATCTCCATTCCCACCCCACTCCAGGGGAAGGATACAGCAAAATCTTCATTCCCACCCCACTCTGGGGCCAGCCAGCGGTGGTATTTGCTGGTCCTCTGATCTACTCAAAATTTCCACTACCGGTTCTCCAGAACCTGTCAGAACCTGCTGGATTTCACCCCTGATCTAGATGTCAATGCAGCCTAGGACTTTCTGGGGACTAAATCTCTAGAAACAGGCTAAGTCTCCCCCAGATTTAAGGAGAATCCAAGACCTCGGTGCCTTCCACCGTGCCCTTAAAACTTTCTTTTTTCAGCAAGCCGGGCTGGCTTAACATATTTTTTAACATATTTTTAAATATTTTTAACTGGTTTGTTATCTTAAATTGGGGCCAAATTAATATATATCCTTTTAATTGTTTTTAATATTTGTATTGTATGTTTTTATCTGGCTGTACACCGCCCTGAGTCCTCGGGAGAAGGTGCGGTATATAAATTCGAAATAAAATAAAATAAAAAATAAATAAATAAGTATAGCGGATAAGTATAATGAACAGTTCAGGGAGCTAGGTATGTCTAGTCTATTGAAGAGAAGGATTAGAGGTGACATGGGAACTGTCTTCCAGTACTTGAGGGCCGTCATAGAGAAGATGAGAATGACTTATTCTTTACAGCACCAGAGGGCAGAAGAAGAAACAATCAGTGGAAGCTTGTTAAAAAGAGATCCAACATAGAACTAAGGAGAAATTTCCTGACAGTGAGAACAGTTAATCAATGGAACAGCTTGCCTCCCAGAGTTGTGAGTGCCCAGTCCCTGGAGGTTTTCAAGAATAAAATAAGACAACCATTTGATGAAGATGGTATTAGGCCGTGATGGCGAACCAATGGCACACGTGCCAGAGGTGGCACACAGAGCCCTCTCTGTGGGCATGTGCGCCATCGCCAGCTGCTCTTCTAGTTTCTGGCGCACACATGCATGCTGGCCAGTTGGTCTTTGCGGGCGCCAGAGTGCCAGAAAACGGCTGGAAAATGGGCAAAAAACAGGCCGTTTTTCTGGGCCGTTTTCCAGGGTGTTTTCTGGTGCATTTTTCAAACCGTTTTCAGGCCATTTTTTGGACTGTTTTTGGCCTGAAAATTGACCTGAAAACGGCCTGGAAAATTGCCTGAAAAACAGCCTGGAAATGCCCCCAAAATGGTCTGAAAAACTGCCTGAAAACAGCCGGAAAAATAGCCAAAAACAGGCGTGTGTGCTGGCCAGCTGGTCTTTGCGGGCACCAGAGTGCCAGAAAACAGCTGGAAAACGGGCAAAACCAGGCCGTTTTCTGGGGTGCTTTCTGGGGCATTTTCCGGGGCGTTTTCCAGGGTGTTTTCTGAGCTGTTTTCTGGGCCGTTTTCTGGGCCATTTTCTGGGCAGTTTTCAAAACCGTTTTCAGGGCGTTTTTAGACTGTTTTTGGCCCGAAATATGGCACAAAAATGACCCGGAAAACAGCCTGAGAAACAGCCTGAAAATGGCCCCCAAAACAGGCATGTGTGCCGGCCAGCTGGTCTTCGGGTTTCCAGTGCTCCTGTGTGTGCAAAGACCAGTTGGCTGGTGCACATGCGTGTGCCAAAAACCCAAAGACCAGCTTGTTGGCACGTATGGCTGACTTGGCAGTGGGAAAAGTCCCTAAAATTGGGGTGTGTGTGTGTGTGTGTGGGGAGAGATATATAATCTTAAAAGTAAATTGTGTCCAACTTTCTAGTATATAAGCTGTTGGAATGTCGCCTATAAGCCATGCAAGAATGATTTGTTTCTGCATGGACTGGCCTATCCAGGAGGAGCCAAAGCTAAAGCAGATGTGTTCCATCTGGATTTGCAACATACTGTTTCCAGGCGCAGATGTTCCAGGGAAAGGGTTTGTGCTGTAGGCTAAGTCGATGCCTGGCAACAGGCTAGGATGACTTGAAAGGCAAGACATGGGCTACTTAGATGCATGGATATTACAGTGGGGATTTGTCCTGGACAAGGATTTGTCTTGGACAAGGCTTGAAACAAGCATGAGGTTCTAGGTTTCAGCCAGGGGTGAAATCCAGCAGATTCTGACAGGTTCTGGAGAACCGGTAGTGGAAATTTTGAGTAGTTCAGAGAACCGGCAAATACCACCTCTGGCTGGCCCCAGAGTGGAATGGGAATGGAGATTTTGCAGTATCCTTCCCCTGCCATGCCCACCAAGCCATGCCCACCAAGCCACACCCACAGAACCAGTAGTAAAAAAAATTGGGCGATCCGGTCCGAACCGGGAGCATTTCACCACTGTAGTTAAGACATTGTGGTTAAAAGCTATGCCCCATTCATATGTGCACATGTATGAAGGT
This sequence comes from Pantherophis guttatus, assembly GCF_059756535.1. Lineage (NCBI taxonomy): Eukaryota > Metazoa > Chordata > Lepidosauria > Squamata > Colubridae > Pantherophis > Pantherophis guttatus. Next base: position 83,384,335 of record NC_142068.1, on the reverse strand, counting down.
GTGGGGCCTTGATCATGATACTGGGACCCCCGTCTTGCCTCTCTTGGTCCTCCATGCAAATGCTGCTGCTTTTAGGGCTGATATAGTTTTATACTGTATCAGGCATTTACTGAACCTTACATTCTCAACATAGCATACAGTATTAGCACTATAAATAACAGAATCTGCAAACCTGAATGCAAATGCTTTAAGCCATTTTGGATAAAAATAAGATCTTCATATGAAATCTACATTGGTGTGTTTTATAAGAACACTGTCAGGTATAAAGACCTGTTTCCCAATGATAAAGATTATTTTTAGCAACAAAATGCTGGCAGGAGATATACATAGATACCCAACGCTATTCCCTTGGTAAGCAACATTATGCAAAGTGCATGAATGAAGGAAGAAATAAAAAGCATATAAATATAGCAACATAATTTATACAACCAATTTCGTTGTATATATGATGTACAATGACAATAAAGGCTATTATTCAGGGGTGAAATCCAGCAGGTTCTGACAGGTTCTGGAGAACCGGTAGCGGAAATTTTGAGTAGTTCGGAGAACAGGCAAATACCACCTCTGGCTGGCCCCAGAGTGGGGTGGGAATGGAGATTTTGCAATATCCTTCCCCCAGGAGTGGGGAGGGAATGGGGATTTTGCAGTATCCTTCCCCTGGAGTGGGGTGGGAATGGATATTTTGTAGTATCCTTCCCCTGGAGTAGGGTGGGAATGGAGATTTTGCAGTATCCTTCCCCTGCCACACCCACCAAGCCACACCCAGCAAACCACACCATACCTACCAAGCCATGCCCACAGAACCGGTAGTAAAAAAAAAATGGATTTCACCACTGATTTCAGCTTTTCTGGGGCATGCTTGACTAGAACTGATCTGTATCAAATCCTAAACGTGGAACTAAACACATTTTTATTTCATCCATAGTTCTGATAAATAGACTCATGGTTTTTACCAGTAAATTGTGTGAGCTGCAGATTCACTCATAAGTCCAAATGGCTTCCATTCATTTTCACAACCACTGAGCAGAAAATTTCTCCTTTTAATGTTCTTTGTTCCAAAATAATGCACATTTTCCATCAAAGCTATTTAGTATACTGTCAATTGTTGTAAGCTGCCCAGAGTCCTCAGAGAGTGGGCGGCATAGAAATATGATTAATAAAAAAAAAAAAAGCTGTTCTTTTTACATGTTCTTCAGGTAAATCTTCCATTTATCTGAAAGAATTCTAGTCTGCTTTTTATACAATTTGAATTTAAGTTGCACCACTAGCTGGGGAAGAATTCAGGACTACCTTTTACTAGCCAGGTTCTCAGCCAGGAAACTGGAAAGGCTGAATGATGTCTCCATTATCTATGAACCGGAAACATGGAGGCGGCACTTTTCCAATTGCTTCTCTGTGAGGTCTTTAATGATGGTTAGAATAAACTTTTCCAAGCAGGGGATGTCAGGTCATGTGATGCCTGTTGTATCAGTGGCCATTGTCACTAGCACTTTTACAAGCCCAGTTTAAGATGTCAGCATTAACCTTTAAAAATTCAAATGACTTCAAAACAAACTGCCGCTATACTTTTAAGATAAGGTTGTGGGGGGGGGGGGCTGGGGGCTCGAGAAAACTGCCCCATTTTGCCCCATTTCTCTCTCCCCCAGCGTTCCCTCGTTAGAACTGGGCCCACCTGGACCAACTGTCAGCCTGTGGGACTCATTGGTGCTATGCTCTATTACCATTCTGAACCCCCCCGACTCTGGAGAGGGCTATTTTCCACCTGAATGGGAGACTGGGGGTACATGGCTGCATCCCGTCGGCTGAGGGGGCCAGACATTGCCTGACCACCGTGAGAGGGTGGCCAGGTGTCAGAGCCCCTGGGGGCTAAACCGGGATGCTTTTTACATATATGCACTTTACCAGCTTTCTACATATATGCACTTTACCAGCGAGGGGACTTTACCAGCGAGGGGACTTTACCATCGGTCTTTACCACTGGACAAAACGCTGTGAGAGGGCGATTTTTGGACCTGACCCCTGGACGCTGTCTACATGCATCGGCTCATTGCTGCCACCCCACCACAAGAGGGGGCTGTCCAGCTGACCTAACCACCGTGAGAGAGTGGTTGGATCTATTTCCCCCTTGGAACTGTGGTCGTCCTGGCTTTGGACTATGTCCTCTGTTGTGAGGGGACAGGGGACTTGGTCCTGCAAATATGTCTCTGAGATTTCTCCCATCTTTTTGCCTTCTCCTCGGTCCTGTATATACACCCTCAGGATATGGTCGTGTCACCCATTATGATTAATGTACTCAGCAGCGGAGCTTCTTGGTCTGCGAGACTCCCCCCTCTCGCAGGCTTGGCCCTCCATTCTATCGAGGGCCTACCTCGATGACGGGCTTTGGAGTCCCGAGAGGTGGCATGCTGCAAAGAGGGGGCTGCGGGGTTTTTTAAAATTGTCCTTGTTTAAACTTTTAAGGGGTTCTGGGAGGGGGGAGGGGGGTGGGATTGGAATTAGGGTTGTGGGTTTGGGGGATAACCCACTAGGGGGAGAATCGGGCTTGGCCAGGACGTTCGGCGGGGGTGGTGGGGGATCCGGAGGGGGTCGAGCTGGTCCAGACTGCGTTTCTACCATCGGTACGGTGTGTGGGAGAGGTAGATATGGCGGGAGCAGGGGGCCATATCATGTTAAGGGAGCACGCACCCGCTGTCTTCAAGCGGTAGAGTGCTCCGGCCCCCAAGGCTCCACCCGTTCTCCAGGTAGCTCAGACCTCCAGGGCCCGGGCCTTCGCTTGATGTTGTGCAACGCCAGGTCTGTAGTAAATAAAGCCCCCCTCATTTGTGATCTTGTTTACGAGGGGGGAGCGGACCTGGCGGGTATTACGGAGACCTGGTTGGGCCCAGAGGGAGGGGTCCCTCTGGTAGAAATGTGCCCACCAGGTTTCCACGCATTCCATCAGCCAAGGTCGCAGGGGAGGGGCGGGGGAGTAGCGGTTATTATTAGAGAAGGCCTTAGGCCGAGGGAGACCACTGTACCTCAGACAGCCGGTTGTGAGTCCCTCCTTGTGAAGTGGGGCCATGGGGTTCAGATGGGCTTGCTGATCACGTACCTGGCTCCCTGCCACGTGGCGGCAGCCCTGCCCGAGCTACTCAACGTTATTGCCGCGGTGGCGGTTGATACTCCCAGACTTATGGTCATGGGGGATTTCAACCTGCCATCCGTGGGTGAGGCGTCTGAGGTGGCTCGGGAGTTCATGGCTTCCATGACGGCCATGGACCTGACCCAACTAATTCATGGCCCTACGCACACTGGGGGAAACACACTGGACCTGGTTTTTGTCTCTGGACAGTGGTTGAGTGATCTCGAGATAGGGGATTTAGTCATCGAGCCCTTGTCATGGTCAGATCACTCGCTCCTTCGCCTTGACCTTCGAACCGCAGCACCCCGCCGCAGGGAGGCGGAACCGGTAAGATGGTACCGCCCCAGGCGCCTGATGGAACCTGATAGGTTCCAGATGGAACTTGGGCCAATCCCGGAGGTTCTGGCTCACGCCTCATCTGGGGACCTAGTTGCCGCCTGGGATAGGGCGGCGGCTGGAGCCCTGGATCGAGTCGTGCCTTTGCGGCCTCTGACCCGGCGCCGATCTCGCCTGGCTCCTTGGTTCACCGAGGAGCTGAGGGAGATGAAGCGCCGGAAAAGACGCCTAGAGAGCTGTTGGAGGGCTAGTCTTTCTGAATCTGACCGAACACTGGTAAGATCTCATATTGGAATTACCTAGTGGCGATAAAAGCAGCAAAGTGTTCTCATTTTGCTGCTCTTATTGCGTCATCAGATAATCGCCCGGCCGCCCTGTTTAGGGTGACCCGCTCCCTGCTCCACCAGGAAGCGTGGGAGGACCCCTTGGAGGGAAGAGCCGAGGATTTTGTTCAGTATCTGTATGACAAAATCACTCAGATTCGGGCAGGTCTGGACTCTGACGCGATAGATCCAGAGAGGGTGATGGAGACAGGTTTTGAGACTGTTATCTGGGATGAGTTTGATCCTGTGACCCCAGATGACGTGGACAGGATTCTGGGTAGATTGAACGCGACCACATGTTTGTTGGACCCATGTCCCTCCTGGTTAGTGCTGGCTTCCCGGGAGGTGACGCGAGGCTGGCTCCAGGGGATTATAAATGCTTCGTTGGGTGAGGGTGTCTTCCCCGCCGCCCTGAAAGAGGCGGTGGTAAGGCCTCTCCTCAAGAAGCCTTCCCTGGTATCTATCGTCCAGCTAACTATCGTCCAGTCTCCAACCTTTGCTTCGTTGCGAAGGTTGTTGAGAGTGTGGTTGCGCGACAGCTACCCCAGTACCTGGATGAAGCGTCGTATCTAGATCCGTTCCAGTCGGGCTTCAGACCTGGGTACAGCACGGAAACGGCATTGGTCGCGTTGGTTGATGATCTCTGGAGGGCTCGGGACAGGGGTTGTTCCTCTGTCCTGGTCCTGTTAGACCTCTCAGCGGCTTTTGATACCATCGACCATGGTATCATGCTGCACCGGCTGGAAGGGTTGGGGGTGGGAGGCACCGTTTTACGGTGGTTCTCCTCCTTTCTCTCTGACCGGTCGCAGTCTGTGTTGACAGGGGGGCAGAGATCGACCCCAAGGCCCCTTATATGTGGGGTGCCGCAGGGATCGGTTCTCTCGCCCCTCCTGTTCAACATTTATGTAAAGCTGCTGGGCGAGATCATCCGTGGTTTCGGGGTGAAGTACCATCTGTACGCTGATGACACTCAGCTGTACATCTCCACCCCGGATCACCCCAACGATGCCCTTGAAGTGATGTCCCAGTGCCTGGAGGCCGTACGGATCTGGATGGGGAGAAACGGGCTCAGGCTCAACCCATCCAAGACCGAGTGGCTGTGGTTTCCGACGTCCCGATATAGTCATCTGGTGCCATCGCTGGCTATTGGGGGCGAATCATTGGCCCCCACGGAAAGGGCTCGTAACTTGGGCGTCCTCCTGGATTCACGGCTGTCTTTAGAAGAGCACTTGACGGCCGTGACCGGGAGGATTTTTCATCAGGTTCGCCTGATTCGCCAGTTACGTCCCTTTCTAGATCGGGACTCGTTACGCACAGTCACTCATGCCCTCGTCACCTCTCGTCTGGACTATTGTAATGCTCTCTACATGGGGCTCCCCTTGAGGTGCACCCGGAGGCTCCAACTGGCGCAGAGTGCCGCCGCGCGGGTGGTTATGGGAGCAACATGGAGCTCCCATGTAACACCTCTCCTGCGCGAGCTGCACTGGCTCCCGGTGGTCTTCCGGGTGCGCTTCAAGGTTCTGGTTACCACCTTTAAAGCACTCCATGGCTTAGGACCTGGTTATTTACGGGACCGCCTACTACCACCAACAGCCTCCCACCGACCAGTACGCTCCCACAGAGAAGGGCTCCTCCAGGTGCCGTCGGCCAAACAATGTCGGCTGTCGGCCCCTAGGGGGAGAGCCTTCTCTGTGGGGGCACCGACGATCTGGAATGAGCTCCCCCCGGAGATACGGAGGATCCCGGATCTGCGCACCTTCCGCCGCGAGTTGAAGACGCTTTTATTTCATCAAGCGGGCCTCGCCTAAATTTTCTCCCTTTTAAATGAAAATTTTAAATTTTTAATTGTATTTTAAAATTATGGGTATTTTAAACTATGGATATAAATTCAGCCAAATTTATTTAATTTATTTTATTTGATTTTAAATTTTGTATATTTATGTGTTTTATTTCATGGCTGTACACCGCCCTGAGTCCTTCGGGAGTAGGGCGGTATAGAAATTCAATTAATAATAATAATAATAATAATAATAATAATCATCTGAAGTCGGAACCACATGCTTGAAATAATGAAGACAATTGAATTGGTGGTCACAAAGGAGTAGGCTATTTCAGCGTCATCTCTGTATTAAAAAGTTTGCTTTTGGATCATTAGATGCATGGAATTGTCCAAACTTCTTTTTTCAGAAGTTTTTTAAAATTAGCTTGGCAAAATAAATTGGTATGGTAGGGTTATGAGATTGTCAGGATTTTGCCATCCTCCTTCTGATTTTGTTGTTGTTGTTAGTTGCAAAGTCATGTCCGACCCATCGCGTCCCCATGGACAATGTTCCTCCAGGCCTTCCTGTCCTCTGCCATCCTCTGGAGTCCATTTAAGCTCATGCCTACTGCTTCAGTGACTCCATCCAGCCACCTCATTCTCTGTCGGTCCCTTCTTCTTTTGTCCTCAATCTTTCCCAGCATTAGGTTCTTCTCCAGTGAGTCCTTCCTTCTCATTAGGTGGTCAAAGAATTTCAGTTTCATCTTCAAGATCTGGCTTTCTAAAGACCAGTCAGGGTTGAACTCCTCTAGGACTGACCGGTTTGTTCGCCTTGCAGTCCAAGGGACTCGCAGGAGTCTTCTCCAGTACTGTAGTTGAAAGGCCTCAATTCTTTGGCACTCAGCGTTTCTTATGGTACAGCTTTCACAGCCGTACATTGCAACTGGGAAAACCATAGCCTTGACTATACACACTTTTGTTGGCAGGGTGAGGTCTTTTTAGTATGCTGTCTAGATTTGCCATAGCTTTCCTCCCCAGGAGCAAGCGTCTTTTAATTTCTTTGCTGCAGTCCCCATTTGCGTTGATCTTGGAGCCCAGGAAAATAAAATCTATCACTACCTCCATTTCTTCCCTATCTATTTGCCAGGAATTGAGAGGGCCTTCTGATATCCAGTATTTAAAAGCACAATGAAAAACCAGAAAAGTAAAAAAGCAAAAAGAAATTTAGAAAAGGGATTTACAAAGAGAGAATAAAAAAGTCAGAGTAATAGTGTTAGTTTAATATCACATCTTATATCGATCAAGTGTTTTGTATTAATGTAAGGCTTTAGAACATAATCCAATAGCCATTATAATATAATATAGATTGTAAATCAAAAGGAAGACTTAACAAAGTTTAAGTTTCCGTTTAACCTAACAATTCTATCCTTCTTTAGCAATTTGTCTCATGTTTTCTAAATGTCTCCTCTCTATCATAATGACCTTGACTAGTCTGTTCAGATGACACATTAGCCTACTGTTAAGATCAATCATTATTGTGCCAGGTGCTCCTACCTGGCTTGCTTTACTATCAAATATGAGTTGGCAGACAGGATGTGGAATCATTAGTAATCTGGTATATGAAGTCTAAGATCCATAACTGTACATCTCATATGAAACTAACTTATTTCTTTCAGAACTTAATGAGATTTTGAGGAAAAAATGTAGAGTGCAATTTTCTTGACTGGTGGTCTGTAAACACTTTATCAGAAAGAAGAGACAAAACATGCTGATCATAAAATAAGGGTCAGTATAATGGGACTGGGGAGTGATGTCCACTGGGAAGATCCTGGGAAGATAATCAATGGATCTGCAAACCAGCAAAGCTTTGGTGCTCATCTCCATTTCAAAGCCGAAGAGCCAGCACTGTCCGAAGATGTCTCTGTGGTCATGTGGCCAGCATGACTAAACGCCAAAAGCGCATGGAACGCTGTTACCTTCCCACCGAAGGTGGTCCCTATTTTTCTACTTGCATTTTTTACATGCTTTCGAACTGCTAGGTTGGCAGAAGCTAGGACAAGTAACAGGAGCTCACCTCGTTACGCAGCACTAGGGATTTGAACCACTGAACTGCCAACCTTTCGATCGTGGTAGCTCAGTGTCTTAGCCACTGAGCTACCACGTCCCCTTAGCAAAGCTATTACTAGTAGCCAATATGAGTTTGTCAAAAATAGATCATGTCAGACAAAGCTTATTGCATTTTTGACAAAGTGACTAAATTAGTGGATCAGCAAAATGCTGTGGACATTGTATATTTGGACTTCAGTAAGAATAACAGAATAACAGAGTTGGAAGGGACCTTGTAGGTCATCTAGTCCAACTCCCTGCCCAAGCAGGAGACTCTACACCATTTCTGACAGATGGTAATCCAGTCTCTTATTGAAAGCCTCCAGTGATGAGGTTTCCACAATTTCTGAAGAAATTTGACAAATTAGATCACAGCCTACTTCTTGGCAAGATAAAAAAAATATATGGGATAGATAGCATCGCCACCAGATTGGATTCCTAACTGGCTGACCAACTGCACTCAACATGGAGCCCTCAATGGAATTACATCTATGGAGGGAAGCATGCAGTGGGGTACCCCAAGTTTCTGTCTTAAACTCAGTATTTTTCAACATCTTCATGAATGATTTTGATGAAGGGATAGAATGGGAACTCATTAAATTTATAGATGACACCAAGCCAGGAGGGATAGACAACACTTTAGAAGAAAGGCTCAAGATCCAGAAGGATCTTGACAGACTTGAACACAGGACCCTATCTAATAAAATGCAGTTCAGTGATGAAAAAGTAGGGTTTTACATTTAGATGAGAAAAACCAAATGCAGGAGTGGAGAGTAAGTGGTACATGTCTCAACATCAGTAATGGTGAGATGGATCTAGGGGTCCTAATTGACAACCCATTAAATATGAGCCAGCAGTGTACTGCAGCTGCCAAACAACAACAACAATAATGTAGCCCTAGGCAGCATTAATAGACGGATAGATTCAAGATCACATGAAGTGTTAGTACCACTATATACTGCCTTGGTAAGACCACACTTACACAAAACTGCATCCAGTTTTGATCACCATGGTTTACTAAGCTAAGACTCTGAAAAGTGTGCAGAGAAGAGCAACAAAGATGATTAGGGGACTGGAAAGTAAAATATATGATGAATAGTTGCAAGAACTGGGTATGTCTAATGAAGAGAAGGACTAGGAGTGACGTGATAGCAGTCTTCCAATATTTGAGGGGTTATCACAGAGGAGGAGGCCAACCTATTCTCCAAAGCACCTGAGGGCAGGACAAGAAATAACTTGGAAACTTATCAAAGAGAGATCCAATCTAGAACTAAGGAGAAATTTAGTGGCCATGAGAACAATATTAAAAATGTCTTTGCCAGTAATTTCAGAAAAAAGTAAAACTATGTACACACACATGGAGTTTTCTTCCCTTCTGAAAATTGACCAACTTACTAGTTTTCTCTTGGCAGTGACCTTCCATTTAAAAACAGTGTTTTTCTCATTTGTTTCTTTTCCCTCCTCCTCTATTAATTGGAAGATGTAATCCCCCCAAAAAAGATTTTGCAGCAAATACCACACATCACACATAGACTAATGGAGTGTCAAAGAGTTTAATTAGATACTGAAGTAGAAGTTATAGGCGTTATTACGTACAAAAGCAATGCCTGCAACTCAAAAAATATAAAGCACTAATTAATATTGAATTGAAGTTGTTAGTTACTTTTGCTAAAGAAGAGAGAGTAGAGAGACCAGTCACAGAAATCACGAAATTAAAGGTACCCATTCCCATTCTGTAAAATCCTGCAATGGAACTGTTTTTAGTAATGAAAAGGCAGGTTAGGATTTAATGAATAGATAGAAGGAATCTATCTAATCTGCATTCAGTTTTAGTCGCCAGGACCCGGTTTGTGGGGGCAATAAGCTGACTTTGTATAAAAAAGAACACCGCTTGGGGGAGTGGGAGCGAAAGCCCTACTAAGCAGGTATATACAAAAGTATGAAGGCTATTGCTTAACGCATTGTAAGCCGCCCTGAGTCTCTGGAGAAGGGTGGCATATAAATCGAACAAACAAACAAACAAACAAACAAACAAACAAACAAACAAATAAATAAATAAATAGATGTGGAGATTCTAGAAAGAGTGCAGAGAAGAGCAACAAAGCTGATTAGAGGACTGGAGGCTAAAACATATGAAGAACGGTTGCAGGAACTGGGTATGTCTAGTTTAATGAAAAGAAGGACTAGGGGAGACATGATAGCAGTCTTCCAATATCTCAGGGGCTGCCACAAAGAACAGGGAGTCAAGCTATTCTCCAAAGCACCTGAGGGCAGGACAAGAAGCAATGGTTGGAAACTAATCAAGGAGAGAAGCAACTTAGAACTAAGGAGAAATTTCCTGACAGAAGAATTAATCAGTGGCAAATAACTTGCCTCCAGAAGTTGTGAATGCTCCAACACTAGAAGCTTTAAAGAAGACGTTGGATAACCATTTGTCTGAAGTGGTATAGGGTTTCCCGCCTAAGAGGGGGTTGGACTAGAAGACTTCCAAGTCCCCTTCCAACTCTGTTATTCTATTCTATTCTAATCATCTTGCTGAGCTGGAATAGACTGTACTCCATATCTTCCTCAGCCTAAATCGGTATCTTAGATCAGGGGTCCCCAAACTCTGGACCACGGACTGGTACTGATCCGCGGCCCATTGGGAACTGGACTGCACAAGTAACGGGCGAGCGAATGAAGTTTTATTGGCACATGCGCAGGATTGGGTTATGTTCCCAAAACCATCCCCTCCCCCATCCCCATCAGCACCCCTGCTGCCAGTCCATGCAGCCAAAAAGTTTGGGGACTGCTGTCTTAGATTCCTTTGAAAGCAACACTGCTACTATAATGATTGAATTATTTAAATGATTTAATTGCATTTAACTGCAATTAGCTAGAGTTAGAATAGGATTCATTGACCTAGAGATTTAACTTTTGTTCTATGAAAAAAAAAAAGGTTGACAAAAGTTACTGTGTTTCTTTAAAGTTCATTTTGTGGCATAATTGTACATCCCATCCTCTGCCTACCAAATGTTAATGGGAGAAACCAATGCAGATCATCTATGAGAACATTGTATGATCACTAAACTAAAGCAAATTGTAAAGTGAGGGAGGGAAATCTACATCCATCAATGTCTTAGTGAATACTACCATCTGTTGGATTTTCAAAGCATACCCACAAATGGAATTATCATAATGCCAGGATCTTCTCCCAATTGGGGAGAAGATCACCAGGAAAAGATGTGGGGAGATGTGGGGTAGAGGAAGCTCACACTGAATTCCCTTGCTATACATTCCTCAAGGATGTTTTACTTCCTCCCTCCTGGATGTGGGCCAGCATCCAACTGCAAAATGGAAGAGCACCTTTCACTCATGGTGAAACCTGGTTCTCAAAGTAGAAGATGTAAACTTTTACTGCATCTTGGTTTTTTTCTTCCAGACTGTGAACCTCCATATGTATTAGACAGGGGTGGGCTTCAAAATTTTTAGCAAGGGGTTCTTTGCCCGGTTGCTGGGTGGGCATGGCCATGGTGGGCATGACCTAGTCGGCGTCCTGCAGTTTTGTCCTACTTGGGCTCCAGAGGCTTTCCTCAAACCTCTGGGAGGGCGAAAATGGCCTCCCCAGGCTCTGGAGGCCCTCTGAAGGCCTTCCCGAACTTCCGGTAGGCCTGTTTTTCTCCCTCTCCGAGCCTCTGCGCGCACCCTGCACTTACCTGCATTCAAAATGGGCTGTGTGGGGACTCCTGGTAGGGTGGGTGGGGCCAGCAATGAATGGGATTTGGGAGTTCTCCGAACTGCACAGAATCTTAGTTAGAGGTTCTCCCAAACCCTTGCGAATCCCCAGCAGCCCACCTCTGGTATTAGAGGTCCAACTGTCATTTTAAATTTAAGACCAGAATAACCATGCAGAGCCTTGGTAATTAATACAATTCAGGCTAAGAATTGAAAATGTTATAAATTGAAGAATGGCTACTAAATTTGAAAGTAGAAGAAGTATTTTTAATGTTTTAATGCATGCAGTTCAGTCAAACTTTCATTTCTATTTTTACTTGTATAGCAAGAAACAACTTGGTCGACTGGAATATGTATTCAGAGAAGAAAGCTAAAGGGAGTGTATTCTGAACCAATAGAAAATTGGAAGCATTTCTATGTAATTTCTGAAAATAAACAATGCATCTTGGGTGTCATCAGAGTTGTAAATAAGCAATTTGCATTAACATTTGAATAATGAATTAATATGGCGGAATCAAAGCTTATGGACATTTCGGATAGAAAGAGAAAAGATTAAATTAATCCGATAATTTTTTTCATGATGAAACAATGGCAGCATTTTGACATTGAGTGCTAAAACATTGACCATAGCAAATGCGGTGGGAGGCCTCATAAATAATAGCTATTTAAGGGGGGAAAAACTGAAGAAGGGGTGGTAGATGGGTGAATAGGGGAGAAAAATATAAATTCTAAAAATGAAAATGGAATCTAAGCTGCTATTGCAATCTTAATCCATCTATTGCATGTTTGTATCTTCAGAGAGGCTACAAAGCAGAGAAAATTGCTTTTGATAGAAAATGACATTTCTAAGTAAGAACTCACTGCAAACCTAACAATTTTGTTCCATCATTTTCATTTATTCATTCACAGTGGTCCACTGTGTTCTTCATTGACGGTATGATTCCAGTTTTGAACACGCAGATACAAACATGCATCTGCTAGACGGAAAACTGAACAGGCGAGAAATCATTCTTTAGCAAGTATCTACAACTTAATACATATCCTTCAAAAACTCTGAGTGCTTCCATAAGCAATGTGGGGCAACCCTCCCAAGACATGGCTCCCATTGTCAGTGGTGGGATTCAAATTTTTTTACTACCGGTTCTGTGGGCGTGGCTTGGTGGGTATGGCAGGGGAAGGATACTGTAAAATCTCCATTCCCTCCTCACTCCAGGGGAAGGTTACTGCAAAATCCCCATTTCCTCCCGATCAGCTGGGACTCGGGAGGCAGAGAATAGATGGGGGCAGGGCCAGTCAGAGGTGGTATTTACAGGTTTTCCGAACTACTCAAAATTTCCACTACCAGTTCTCCAGAACTGGTCAGAGCCTGCTGAATACCACTTCTGCTCAGTGTCACTTCTTTATGTGAATGGACAAATAGGAAAGATAGAGTCAGGGCGGGCTGTTGGGGGTTTGCAGGGGTTTGGGAGAACCTCTAGCTAAGATTCTGTGCAGTTCGGAGAACCCCCAAATCCCACTCCTGGCTGCCCCCCCCCGCCCCTGCCAGGAGTCCCCACGTGGCCCATTTTGGATGCAGGTAAGTGCAGGGTATGCATGGAGGCTCGGGGAGGGTGAAAAACAGGCCTACCAGAAGTTTGGGAAGGCCAGAAACAGGGCCATTTCCAGCCTCCAGAGGGCCTCCAGAGCCTGGGGAGGCCATTTTCACCCTGCCGGAGGCTCAAGGAAAGCCTCCGGAGCCCAGGGAGGACAAAACCCCTCCTCCCCACCATGGTGCAGGAGGCTGACTAGGCCACACCCACCACGGCCATGTCCACCCAGCAACTGGGCAGAGAACCCCTTGCTAAAATTTTTGAAGCCCACCCCTGGATAGAGTGCATATCTTATGCAGCATGTGGAAAAATACCAGTATGAAGAGTTCTACAAATACACAAGAAAAGATAGGTGGTGAAACATGAACATTCTTAAAAAGCCATGTGCACTGATTGAAGCAATGACACTTGAATAGATAACTCAAGGTAGCTCAGAAGACTACCAGTCAGTGAATCAAGATCATGTGAAGTGTTAATATCACTTTAGAGTATAAGGCCTTGGTAAGACCACACTTGGAATAATTATCCTGTATTGGTCACCACAATATTAAAAAACATGTTGAGACTCTGGAAAGAGTGTATAGAAGACCAACAAAGATGAGTGAGAAGCTGGAGGCTAGAACATATGAAGAATGGTTGCCAGAATTGGGTATGGAAAAAGATGTACTATGAACAGAGTAATGTTCCTACTGCTGAAAATATGCAGATTGTGTATTATTACTACACAATCTGTATTCATTTATATTCTACATCCTCTTTAGTAGTTTTTAATAGCTCTTATGGTTTTATATTCGAAAGATTATATAACAATGGTATTCATTTTTGATATGTAGCATTTGTTAAAATTAAAACAAAATGCTTAAGTGTTCAGTTATTATAATTTCATGTTTGGATTTTCCGTGGGTTTTTTTTTTCTCCCCAAATTTCACACAATTCACAATATTTATCTTTCTTTTAGTATGCAGTCAAAGCTGACTGCCAAATATATCTATTCATGATATTAGCTTGTATGCACATCCCTTTATTATCCCTGATGTCATAAAATGAAACAGTCCACTTATGGCAAGCCTCGCTGACTGGCCATTCAGGGCTCATTTTTTCCCCTCTTTATTTTAATATTTTTGTATGATTTTTAATTCAAATTGGCTCCAAGGATTCATACAGCAATTAAAATACAACCCAGATAATACACTGAACTAATCTCACCAGTGAGTAAAAATGAATTTTTCAAGTCATCCAGAAAAAATCTGAATCAACTAGATAATTTGCTTTGCTAACTCAGCTGAAGTGAGAAATGTTCATTAGGAATTCTGTAAGTACTGTATGTGGTGGTGGTGGTGGTGGGGGAAATGTAAGAAGGGAGGGAAAGAATTAATGGAAATAAGCAATTCAGGAGATAGAGGATCAGAGCTGGAAGTACAACAGTAGTATTTTATAATTAATGTCGAAGAAAGCTTACCAACTAATTTTTAGATAGCAATTGACACCAGCCAGAGTCTGGTGCTGCTATTATTGCTCCTCCACTAACTACCATCAAATAGTAAAGTTTTGGACTTCAGTGAGGACAGACAGATATATACGACCCGTTATGCCCATGTAACACCTCTCCTGCGCGAGCTGCACTGGCTCCCAGTGGTCTTCCGAGTGCGATTCAAGGTGTTGGTTACCACCTTTAAAGTGCTCCATGGCTTAGGGCCGGGGTACCTCCGAGACCGACTTCTGCCGCTAGTAGCCTCCCACTGGCCAGTTCGCTCCCACAGAGAGGGGCTCCTCAGGGTACCATTGGCCAAGTTATGTCGGCTGGCGACACCCAGGGGGAGACCCTTCTCTGTGGGTGCTCCTGCCCTTTGGAACGAATTGCCCCCAGAAATACGTAAGATTTCTGATCTCTGTGTATTTCGCTGCGCTCTTAAAACCCTACTGTTCCGCCAGGCCGGGCTATCTCTGTGAATGATTTTAAATTGGGTGTTTTAATTAGGTTTTAATTCTGAGCCAAAATTATTTATTACTTTTAATTGGTTTTTAAATTGATGTATATATATTATGTTTTAATTGGCTGTACACCGCCCCGAATCCTTCAGGAGAAGGGCGGTATACAAATTAAATAAATAAATAAATAAATAAATAAATAAATAAATAAATAAATAAATAAATAAATAAATAAATAAATATACAGGGGTGGGCTTCAAAAATTTTAGCAATTTTCTGCCCAGTTGCTGGGTAGGCATGGCCATGGTGGGTGTGGCCTAGTCGGCCTCCCGCACCACAGTGGGGGGGCATTTTTGCCCCCCCAGGTTCCAGAGGCTTTCCTTGAACCTCCGGGAAGGCAAAAATGGCCTACCCAGGCTCCAGATGCCCTCTGGAAACCAGAAAGAGCCCTGTTTCTGGCCTTCCCGAACTTCTGGTAGGCCTGTTTTTTGCCCTCCCTGAGCCTCTACGCGCACCCCGCACTTACCTGCATCTAAAACAGGCCACATGGGGACTCCTGGGAAGGGCGGGGCGGGGTGAGCCGGTCCAGCCAGGAGTGGGATTTGGGAGTTCTCTGAACTGCACAGAATCTTAGCTAGAGGTTCTCCCGAACCCCTGCGAACCCCCAGCAGCCCACCCCTGAACTAATCTAGAAAAGAGACAGAAAATCTTCAGCAAAAGACCAATGCAGTAGAGCAGATCAGCCCAGTTGGTTGTGAGACCTCACTTGAAAGCCAACTCTTGAATATCTGGCAACCTTCCAATGCTTCCAAATAGCAAATTCTTCCCTAGCCATCTTTGCTAGCTACGGTGACAAAAATATAACAACAAGCAGAGAAAGACACAACACAAACCCTTCCATACATAGCTGTGGATACTATGCCTCTCCCAATGAAGCTATCCACCTGATGACTTTTTACACAAATGTGTTCATTCTTGGAACAAGCCTGGAATTTTTAGGATGGCTTTTGACTTCTTAATCTTCCTAAGAGCTGTGCCGTTACCTGATGGTCCCTCATCCAAATACTAACAAGGCATTACCCTGCTTAGCTTCCAAGCCCAGTCACAGTCAACTAGATTTAACGCAGCAATATAAAATGTGTCTCAGTAAGGTCATACTGTACCTAAAAGGCTATTAATTTAAAGAGTAATTTCTCAGAGGATTAATAGAGGCAGATTATTTTACTGCTTGGGAAATCATCTTAATAGCTACAGCCCTGCTGTTCATTCTAACCACATGGAGCAGGTGTAATGCCCCACCAATTAAAGATCATCTCTCTCATTATCATGTGATCAATCATATAACATACACATACATATATTCCAATTATTCATCACTGTTTGGGGCTTTACAAATATACATTTTGATAATAAAGTGCTTTAACATTTCTTACTGCCTGGAAGAGTTAATCAGGGAGTTTGTGGCACATTTTTTTTAAGAAATAGAGTGTGATACTGTTAGTTTGGTTTCTCTTGGGAAAACTAATAGGCTGGGAATTGCTGTGGTGTCTGAAGCAGAGGTGGTATTCAACTGGTTCGGACTGGTTCGCCCTGATTTGCCCGAACCAGTAGCGGAAATCGTGGGTGGGTCCGCCCACCCTCCCACCCGCCCCGGCTCTATGCCATCCTGTTTAGGCACGTTTTTGAGGCTGGGCACATGCGCAGAAGGCACACATGTGAGCAAAGCACATGTGCAGAAGGCCGGGCGCATATATGGAAGGCAGGGACATGCGTGAACCAGGCATGCGCCTGCATGAAATAAGCATGCATGCATGCGGTGAACCGGTAGTAACATAATGTGAAACCAACTGCTGGTCTGAAGCAGTGGTGGGTTTCAACCAGTGCTATTTGTGCATGCACTTCGCTTGCACGGATGGCAAACTTGTGCTTCGCACAAGTGCATTGAATTTCAGAACAACTGAGGCATGGCAATCCGCTCTGCCTCATGGGCTAAAATTTAGCTGGGCTAAAAATAAACGAATATAGTTAGGTATAGCGCAGGGGCGGGTGGGAGGGCCCAACTGACGGTCGAAGCAAACCGGTTCGCTCTCACCTCACCATCTCTGCTACCGTCTCGCCCAAACCGGGGAGAACCAGTAGCAACCCACCACTGGTCTGAAGGAATGGTTTTTTATAGTGAATGTCTATGTTTCTTTGAAGACTGAGTTGCTAGAGTGATGGCTTTAGCACACGGATGTCAAACTCACAGAGTCACGTTGCCGTCATGTGACGTATCACATTTTCCCCTTCGCAGAGGTGAGAGTGGGCGTGGCCTGCATGTGATGCACCTGGCCTGCAGGCCGCCAGTTTGACACCCCTGCTTTAGCATGCCATTCTTATGAAGGATAGGTCAAAGGGCAACAATGAATGTTAGCTTTGAGTAAACCACAGTGCTGCCTCTATGTATGCATGCTTCTTGGAGAGCGATCCTTGAATGAATAGCATTAGCATCTAATCCACAGTCTGTTTACATTCATTAAAGTAGGATGAATTGGGTATTAGGTATATTGTGGGAGGCTTCCTTCACTATTGCTATTTTATTATAAATTACACTAAACTAAACCAGAACGGGGGCTCCTTTGAATTTTTAGAAAGTGAAGATGTAAACAAACAAACAAAAAAAGCTTCATGACATGAGCTCCATGTCCAGTGTGTTGAGCCCTGCTTCTTCAGGAAATTGGAAGGAAGATTTTTGCTCCCCTCCTCATCCTCTCAACAGCCTTTGATCCAGGGGTGAAATGCTCCCGGTTCGGACCAGATCGCCCGATCCGTTAGCAATCGTGGCAGGTGGTTCGGAGGACTGGTAGCGATCGTGACACAAGGCTCCGCCCACCTGCCCGGTTGTCGATATGCGTTTTATACCCTCTGCGCATGTGCAGAAGGTTTTGCTTTTTTAAATAAAAAAAGGCTCTGATGATCACAGCTGAGCTGCATGATCGTCAGAGCCGTTTTTTTACTTTTTAAAAGGATTTTTTTACAACCTATTTACCCGAACAGAAGATATAAATCTCTCTCTCTCTCTCTTTCTCTCTGTCCACCATTAAACCATCTTTCCAAGCAGTCTCCATGTTTCCAGTGTCCAGTTTTGCACCAAGTTTTATCTGAGTATAATGTTCACAAAAAATTGAATATTTATCTTCTACTGATGTTCCCATTGTCACATATCAATTGCGCTATTTAAATTCTGCAGCCTTTTAATCATGCAATCTTTGACTTGTTTAGTTTCTGAAACATATTTCAATAACAATCTATCTATGTATATTAGTCCTGTTAGGTATTCTGGATTTCTGTTATAAACAATTAAAGTTCACGCAGATTCCAAGTATACCATTTCATTTGGCGTCTTCCAACTGTAATGCTTATTTGAAGGTACTCAAAGCAATGAAACATTTCTGGCTATACCAAAGCAGAGATTCTCAAAAGATTTCACTTTTGTTTTATTAGAGATTAGATTAGACCCCGCAATCTATATGAATTATTATCTCTCCACTGATCCAATGTTTTACCATATTCATCTTCATGAAAGTAATTAATATTGAAGCCAGAGTAATAAGCCTTGGCTTATTCTTTTATATGTATCCTACGCTTTCAATAAGCTATTATAAGTGAGTGATCTCTTATGCACAGAACATTTTATTAGACCAAAGATATTTATGCAGACCTTCTAGGTGTCCTACTCCTTTCATAGAGGTATTTCGACATTAATTATGTTCCCGCCTTGGGTTATTTATAAAAATAATAAAGGCAAGATAAAAAAAAAATCTCAATAAATAATATACAGGTAGCCCTCAACTGCAAACATTTATTCGGCAACCATTCATAGTTACATGATGTGGAATGAATGGTGGTTATGACTGGTCTTTGCAGTCCCAGCTGCCTCAGCTTCTCCCATGGTCAAGTGATTATGATTTGAATGGTTGACATCCAGCTCACACTTATACATGACTGGTTGCATGCACTCTGCAATCACTTGATCACCATTTGTGACTTTCTCTGCTGGATTACCCAGAAAATCAAGAAGAAAATCAACATGGGCGTAGCCATGGTGGGTATGGCCTAGTTGGCCTCCTGCACCATGGCAGGGGGAGCAATTTTGCCCTCCCTGGGCTCCGGAGGCTTTCGTTGAGCATCTGGGAGGGTGAAAACGGCCTCCCCAGGCTCCAGAGGCCCTCTGGAGGCTGGAAATGTAGGTTTTTCACCTTCCCCGAGCCTCAGGGTGTGCCTTGCACTTATCTGCATCCAAAACGGTCTGTGTGGGGACTCCTGGGAGGGGCGGGGCTGGGTGGGCGGGGCCAGCCAGGAGTGGGATTTGGGAGTTCTCCAAACTGCATAGAATTTTAGCTAGAGGTTCTTCCGAACCCCTGCAAACCCTCAGCAGCCCATCCCTGGTTTCTTGGATAAATTTTTCCTGTCCCGTCTGCGCATTTTCCCCCAGTCCTTCTGTGCTTGTACCAGGGGTGGGTTCTACTTACCTTTACTACCGGTTCGTAATGGGGCCACGCACACGCATTTGCTTCGCTCATGCATACATGCTCTTCTGCGCATGCACAGAAGCATTTTGGTGACATCGGGGTCAGTGGGCGGGGCCTCCCACCGGTTTTACTACCGGTTCTTTAGAATCGGTGTGAACTGGGGGCAACTCACCACTGGCTTGTACCATCCTGGCTACTTATACACCCTCTTGCTCCCTTGCCCCCTCATACCCCATGCATCCTGCCCAAGCCTTTCTTGCACCCTCCCACATCCTCTCCCCATCTTTCTTGCATCCTCATGCATTCTCCTGACTCTTATGTCTCCCATGCACCCTTGCACCTCCCTGAGCCTTACTGAATTCTCTCTCACATCCCTGCAATGCTCGCCATGGTTCCCTTACGTATTATCCCTGAGTCTCACTCTGTCTTCAATGTGAAACGATGAAGTTTCAGTTAATGACAGCAACCAAGAGTGCAAGGACTGCCATTACTAAACAATGCAGTTGCGTTTTAAGACTGCGTTGCTTGGCAATAGAAATTCTGGTCCCAATAGCCATCGTAGTTGAGTATTTATTACCTGCATTCCAATCTGTAACTCAAGTCAATATATTAGCTTGATGACATATTTTAAAACTTGGTGCAGCTAATCTACTTTGTATTTGTGTGTGTGTGTGTGTATGTGTGCGTGTGTGTGGGTGTGTGTATTTTAGGATCCTTATTTGGTCCTCAGTATTTTATTTGAGGAAATAAAATTATGTGTCCTCTGTGAAATATTTCCAGTGTCTTTTCTTCATTTTTGTTTGGATCATTTGCAGTGAGAAGTAAAATCCTTGATACAATTTTAATTTTTTACTGTTGATCCTCTTCCTATCCAAGATATGTTTAACTTTTTCTATCCTAAAAGGTCTGCCATATTTTTCCAGATCGGCGAATAATTATTTTTGAATAAATCTTTATTGTTTTTAGCCAAGTAAATTCCCAGGTGCTGATATTAAGCCCTGTTTGTTGCAAATCCTCCTTTTCCTCTTCATGTAGTAGATTCCATATGATAATCTGTTTTAACTGCTACAGAAATGTCCGTTATTGATCCCATGGAATCCTTTGAATAAGAAACTGTGACTACAATATAACTGACATCTAATTTGAATGTATGTTCTGGTTTTGCCAATTTAATTTCTGAAGTTTTGCTTTTTTTGCTGTACCTTCCAGTAAAATAATAGGGGGAGGGGGTGAAAGTAGTTTTGTCTGGCTCCTTTCATAATATTGCAAATTTGTGATAGAGCAATTATCTTGACTTCTTGTTCCACGAAAGGAAACTTGAATTGCAATGCATCTTTTTTTAAAAAAAGTCATACATATAAAAAGCCATTCCAAAGTATCAAAAGCTTTCTCCACATCAAATCTTAGCCACTTTCTTATTTTCTCTGATTAAAATTATCAATAGCATTCAAGGTGTATTTGGTATTGTCATGTATCTCTTTGAGACGAATATAGTCTGATCCAAGACTAAAAGATTGCTAAGCCTCTTTGCTAGGATACGTGTAAAAAGCTTGTAATCTACATTCAATAAAGAGATAGATCTGTATGTGACAGGATGACTTGGCTCATTATGTTCTTTGTAAATCAGATACAAAAGCCTTTTTCCCCATGAAGGAGGAAATATTTGGCTTTATGGATATCTCTTTCATTACTTGCGTTAGTGGTTTTGTCAAAAATTTCTTTGCATATTTGAAAGAAAAACCATCTGGTCTTGAAAATTTATTCCGATTTAATTTCTCTTCCTTTGTACCATTTTGAGTGATTAAAAATAAAGGTAAAGGTTCCCCTTGCACATATGTGCTAGTCGTTCCAGACTCTAGGGGGCGGTGCTCATCTCTGTTTCAAAGCCGAAGAGCCAGCACTGTCTGAAGACGTCTCCGTGGTCATGTGGCCAGCATGACTAAATGCCAAAGGAGCACGGAACGCTGTTACCTTCCCACCAAAGGTGGTCCCTATTTTTCTACTTGCATTTTTTATGTGCTTTCGAACTGCTAGGTTGGCAGAAGCTGGGACAAGTAATGGAAGCTCACCCCATTATGCAGCACTCGAGATTCGAATCGCTGAACTGCTGACCTTTCGATCGACAAGCTCAGCATCTTAGCCACTGAGCCACCACGTCCCTCTTATATATACCCAGTTATATATAACTGTTTATTTATACCCAATTATAAATGCTTTCTTTTGTTGATCTGTACATTTCAGGATCTGTGGGGTGTCTAAGCACTCTGTAATCTTCTACAAACTTAGTATCTGCTTTCCATATAGATGACAATGCTATATGACAGGCTATTTCATCAACTCTTATGAAAATGAAACATATTTCTTCCATCCTAAAGTGGATTAATTTAATCTAGCTTTCTTTTAATTCCTCTGCTTAACAGAATCCATTTCCTTATAAATCTAGTTTACTTTCAAAAGATCTAGTTGCAAATTGCCTTGCTCTATATCCAATATCAGATTTTGCTTGATCCCTGATTCCAATTGCTTCAAGTCATTCAGCAATATAGCTTTCTATTTTGGGGTGGATTTCTTTCTGTTCGGTGCCAAAGAAATAAATCATCTTTTCATAAACACTTTACTGGATTTCCATACTGTGAATAAAGAAACATCAGGAGTTTAATTAATTTGAAAGAAAGTTTATAATTCCAGGTTGGCAATTCGGTATCTTCTGATACAGATAGTAATAACATCTTTAATATGAATGGGATTTATCAAAATTTGAGGAGAAACGGAATTTATATCTCCATGAATCAAGATGTCTTCTGCAAATTTCAAGAAGTAACTAGAAAATATGTTTCATAAAAAATGTTTTTATTATCATTTGGAACATAAACTTGGAGCAATTGTAATTTTCCCCTGTTCAGTTTGAAATATATTACAAATTTCCCTACTTCATCTTGATAATGTGATAAGCTTCTGTTATATATGACAATTCCCTCACTTTCAATATTTACATAAAACTGTTGAAGAGACTGGTGCTTTGTGATACAGTACCATCAGTGGGTTGATGAAAGCCAGAATTTGATCACTAGTGGGATTGCATGTGTTGGAAGAAATGTCCATCTGGGTTCAGTTCCAAGTGGGGAGGAAGACACTGGAAACACGGAGGCTGCATGGAAAGCTGGTTTATGGATAAACAGGATCACATGGGTTTGAAGTCCTGGGTAGCTGATCACATGGAGTGGAGAGTGAGAAATATTTATACCCTCTCTTGGCCCTTTCTTGCCTAGAGCTTCCTGTTCCTGTGCAAGAAATGTGTCCTATTGGTTGCAGTCAGACTCCCAGGGGGCTATGTGGGAGAGTCCATCTGAGGTTGTCTGAATTAAGGGTGGTTGAACCTGGCTGGGTGATGTAATGTAGGGGCTTGGTTGCACCATGTGGTGAGCTAGATAATCCTATTGTGTCCTGGAGGGTCATGTCTTAATCCCATCACCCTGGATCTGAGGTCTTTTGTTTTATTGATAGGCTGGCACTAAAATATCTGCTGGGGGAAGGGAGCTGCTCTTTGTCTTTAAAAATCTGTTTCTCCCTTTCTCATCCAGGTAAATATTATATTCTGCCTTTTTAATATTTCCTAGAATATTTCATTCTTCTAGGAGAGGGGTGGGTGCTAACTTTCTTCACATGGTAGGTACTACGGATATTTTATTCTACTGCATGGAAGCTATAAGAATCTGGATAGAACAGAATAGACTGAAGCACGATGGGAACACTGCTTGTCCATTGAGACTTTGGAAGGGCATACAGTATCCGTGAAGGAGCATGTCTGAAATCTGAAGGTCCTTCTGGATGCACAGCTCCTACTATAAAGCTGTGACTACCAGGGCCTGGGGGAAGGATATTGCAAAATCTCCATTCCCACCCCACTCTGGGGCCAGCCAGAGGTGGTATTTGCCGGTTCTCCGAACTACTCAAATTTTCTGCTAATGGTTCTCCAGAACCTGTCAGAACCTGTTGAATAGCACTCCTGACCTCGCCCCATAGACTCATCCCAGGAACAACTCGCTGAGAGCCTGGGCCTTCCGCTCTGGTTTCCAAAGCTGGCCTGATTTAAGGGAAGTGAAAGTTTCCTCCAGCCTGCACTGTTTCTCTGAAGGCTTCCTCGCCTCGCTTTTCAGCACCCCCCGTGAAAGGCAGGCTATGTGGGAGTCATTGTTCCACATGCTCAAGCTTGTGCGTGCTCACGCAAATGCACGCACGCACACACCCACACAATTAGAAATACACACACCATTTGTGCACTCAAACAGTGCTAGGGAGAGATATATCAACCAGAGTAAACAATACAAGGTCTTTAGATTTGGGGGTCCTAAAACCCCTGGCTACTCGTCTTATTAGGGCAGAGGAAAAGTCATATTAAAACTCATAACCAAGGGGTGGAAAAAGTTCAGCCTTTCTCTTTTTTGGCCCTTAGGTCTCCCAGGAAATGAATATTTGAGACTACCACTTGAGGGGCTCATGGGCCGAGGATAGTCCGCTGCAGGGTATGAAGTGTGGCTGCTTGGAGAATAAGTCTATTATAGTCTAGATCACCATGTTCCACCCACTTTTTGGCAATTCCACTATAAAGTCCATTCAGATTTCCTATCATGTCCTCGTTGGCTCTGCTACCGGTTGCAGCAGTCTGGGGGGCTGGGGGTGGGGTTCCTGGTCGTTTCTTCATTGTGGCACAGATGGTGCAACTTTTCACATAACTGTCCACGTCTTTCTTAATGCTGGGCCACCAGAATTGCCTTCGTGCTAAGTGTAAAGTCTTTAGGAACCCGAAGTGTCCTGCCGGTTTGAGATCGTGTCTCCTCTGGAAGATTAGGGTGCGTAGGGATTCTGGAATGTAGAGTTTCGTCCCCTTCCATACTAGGTCATCTCTTTTTGTCAAGATGTGTTGGTTGTCTCAGAACCAGGGGTCTGCTAGCTGTTTGGTTTTGAGTTTCGTGATTAGGTTGCTTGCGGTTTGGTCTTGCCGATTGCGGCGTTGTCGTCTGGTGGTCACTTGGGTGACTGTTTGGGTAGGGGGGTATATTGAGTGACCACACACACAAAGGTTGAGAATATATGTGGTCACTTTATTGTTTTACATAGTGACATTATATAGTTTGTTACTTTCAAGTTACAGCATACTTGGCAGAATATCATTGGCTCACAGAATCTTCCAGGTAACTTAAATCATAGGTTAATCATTACTGCTGGCTTAAGCACTTCTAATATTTGGCTATAATTAAAATCTAACACACATCCCACTTCCTCTCCTCCTGTTCCTCTTGTTTACAGAATTAGGGTCTTATCTTCTAATGTAATTTCCTGGTGCAAGTAACCTTCCTTATCTGAGGTTTGCCATCCAAGATAGGAAAATCCCTGCACATATGCAGATTGCAGATTCCTACAG
Organism: Pantherophis guttatus; assembly: GCF_059756535.1. Taxonomy (NCBI): domain Eukaryota; kingdom Metazoa; phylum Chordata; class Lepidosauria; order Squamata; family Colubridae; genus Pantherophis; species Pantherophis guttatus. The sequence goes on along the minus strand of NC_142068.1, from coordinate 83,359,525 downwards.
GGGGATGATGGTGTCTGCTACCTCCTCCCGCTTGCATTTGTACTGGGGCTCGTGGAAGCAGAATGGGTTTCTTAAGACTTTTACATATGTGTAATGCCTCCATTTTACCTCCTGAGACTCCTGGAAAAAAAAATCCTGCCTCCTTTTTTGAACATGACCCTGAAGCATGTTGAGCAAAGCCTGGTGTCACCCTTTTGTCAACAGAAGTTACATATCCCAGCCATAGCCTTCTGATTTCAAACACAGGACATCAAAATATCAAATATCCCAGATGGCCAGCTACGAAGCAAGATGAGTAGAGCAGAGCAACTGCCTCTAGGCATGTTCTGTAATGTTAACACAAGATTAATTGCTTTAAGTCCTAAGAAGTTTCTGAATTACAAATCAACCTCCAGTGATTCCCCACCCACTCCATTTTTTCTTTGGTTAGGTTACTTTTATCTTAATGTGCATCTGTGTGTGTATTGAATATTGATAATTCAGTGTTCGGCACCAACACTGGCAATGACATTCAGCTGCCTTATGCCTTTCACCAATGATTTATTGCAAAACATTTCTCTGCTGACTGCTATCTAACTTTTTTGTCTTAATTGTTAATTGAGGGTGAGCAGTTGAATGCTGAACAGTTGGTCACTGAATTGACAATAGGGCTTTTCAGGGGTGGCCCCTCAGATTTGATCACTTTAGCTCCAACTTTGTTACTTTACAGACAGGTTAAGGAAAGTTTTTATTTTGTTTTAATGAGTTTAATTGGTTGGCTTGTTTGAATCTGTATATTGTATACTGTATATCAGGGGTGTCAAACTCAAGGCCCGTGGGCCGGATCCGGCCCATAGGGTGCTTAGATCTGGCCCATGGGGCCAACCTGGAAACAGTAAAAGACCAGCCTGTGGTGCCTCTGCCACCAAAAACAGAGATTGGGAGTCCGTTTTTGCTGGCAGAGCACTCGGGCCGCCACAGGCACCCCAACACGAGTTGGGCTGACCATGCCAACTTGGTCATGCCCACCCCAACCCTTCAATCCCAACACAAAGAGTCCTGACCAACCTGATTAGTGGTAAGAAAATCCTGGCAAGAAATCCACCGTAGAGAACTCTTCTGGAGCATGAACAGATGTCTCTGCAACCATGCCTCCCACACCCCTCCTCCTTATATCCCAGCCAGGGAGCGGCTTGTTAATGTCTCCTTTTCCTGGATAGCTGGCCCTCAGTCCTGTGTTGCTCTCCTCTCTGCATTTCTCTGCGCATACATGCATATGGGACAGGGCCCAGCTGTTCCTCCCCCTCACTCAGCTCAGGCCCCAAAAACAGCTGTCTCTCCTCCTGAACAAGGCATAGATGGGCTCTGCTCTGCATCTGGCTCTGAGATCTCCTGTTCCTCAGAGCCTTCTGCCGGCTCAGATGGTAACCCAGGCACCCCCTCCATCTCCTCTGACTCCTCTGACTCAACTGCCATCTCCGCTGGCAGTCAATGAACCACAACACTAGTAGTGCTTAGACTGAGGACCATATTCTGGAAGCAGAGAAGTGAGACTGTCAAAAGCCAAGCCAGTGTTGAATTTATGGAGAAGACTATAGAGCAAAACAAAGTAATTCTGATTCCTGTTCTTCCACAATGGAGTGATGCAAATAGCACCTATTGGAGTAGAAAAGTAAATTTAAATCAATTTAAGTTTTAAAAACCCTCAACATTTCATGCCACTCTGCTGTTTTTTCATGAGATGTTACAAAATTTCAGCAGGGAATACCTAGAATATGTGTGGATTTCACCCCCAATTCTTATGTGAGATTAAATCAGCATCCTCAGTAAATTTTTGTGCCTAGGGAGATAAAAATCTGTTATTGCACGTACTGCTTCAAAAATTGTACATTCTCTTCTTTCCCCTTGAGCCAGAGATTAAGGTGTCCTCACACTTCTAGCCATCAAAGTGGCACTGTATTATCAACAAAGCTGGAGTTATTGAAGTATTTATAAGCAATTTTAATTCCAATTCTTGTTTCTTCTAATCCAGCATTTCTCTTGATACTTTCCGCATATGTTAAATACCTAAAGAGACAGAGTACAAACCCAGCATTTTCCGTTCCTAATTCTGAATCACTCAGTAGTTCTGTGTTCCATCCCAACAGTTGCTTCATTACAGTTGCCCATTCTCCAGAATCAGATTCCTGCTCAAGGGCTATCCATAATTTACTGTAATCTCTATAGCCAACAATGTAAGTATATTCAGTAAGTATATTCAGTAGCAGATATCTTTTTGAAACTCTCTTTTCTTGTTTTTCAGAGGGAAGAACGAAAGGAGAGAGAGAGTGAGCATATGAATCTCATACGGACTTATTCCACCTTTGGCGCACAGCACTAATCTACATTTTAGCATTAGTTGTGGTCATTGTTGTGATGGAAGAAATGCCCTTCTGGGTTCAGTTCCAAGTGGGGAGAAAGACACTGGAAACATGGTGGCTGCTTGGAAAGATGGTTTTAATGGTGGACAGGATCACATGCCTTGTTGGATGAAGGAAAAAAAGGGCAGAGATGCTGAGAGTGCCTGGGTTTTATACCCTCTTTTGGGCTTTTCAATTTGAGCTTGTATTCTGATTGGTTGTCACTCCCATGGGGCCATGCAGGGATAACTCTGTAGGTTGTGTTTTTGAGTCCCAAGCTTGGTTGAACCTTGCTGGCTGATGATATAATGGAAGGGCTTTAGGCAATTCCTATTATGGCTCTGCTTGAAAGAGGTAGATCTTTGTTATGTAGAATAAGACACAGGCCTTAATGGCCCATTGACAAAAGTGGGGGGAGCTGAGTTTCTGCCTCCCTTTTAGGGGAAATATTCTGCCCTTTTAATATTTCCTAAAATATCTCATTTTTCTAGGAAAGGAGTGGGTGCTAACCTCCTACAGTTGTTAATGTCTAACTCTAAAAAATATACATTCTTGGTTTCTTGGTATCCTGAGAACCATCTAAACCAGCTTTCCTCAAACATGGCAACTGGAATTCTGGGAATTATATCTAAGTCACTTGAATACATTTAATTATATTTACAATGACATTAAATTTTAATTTACTCTGATTAAACACCACCCCAGTTGACACTGACTATGATTTGGAAAGATTAATCTCGCAGATGATGAGTTATCCAAGTTAATCTATTAAAGCATTTAGGATTTGTAAACCGGTATTGTAGTCACAGCTGTGCATATTGTGTTGATGTCATCTAACACAGCTACTCCTCTTTTATCATCCGTCTTTCTCTCCTGTGCTCGCGATTAAAAGTAAGATCCTCGGTTCTTTCCTCACAGAATGTATGTGTTTATGAAAATAAGGGAGTTTGAAATATTTTTATTGATCCAACTAGAGGTGATATTCAGCCGGTTCGGATCAGTTTGCCCGAACTGGTAGCGGAAATCGTGGGTGGGTGGGTGGGTGGGTGGGCCCACCCCCACCCACTCACCCGCTCACCTGCCCGCCCGCCCCAGCTCTATGCCATCCTATTTAGGCACGTTTTTGAGGCCAGGCGCATGAGTGGAAGGTGCACGCTGAGCAAAGCACATGCACAGAGGTCCAGGCGCATGCATGGAAGTCTGGGCGCATGCACGGAAGGCAGGCGCACATGCGACCTGGGCGCACAGGCGCACGAAACAAGCATGCACACACAGGCCAAACCGGTAGTAACATAATGTGAAACTCACCACTGCATCCAACCTTGTGATCGAGGGGAATGTATTAATTGAATTAATCATGATTTAGCCCAAAGCCAGTTAGTGTTAGTATCTCCTTAGGAGAAGAGGATTAAAGGAGTTATCATTATTATTTGATTAAGAGGAATAATTTGTGAGTGAAAGTAAATAATCTGAGATTGATTATAATCTTACACAATACCCTTCTAGTTACCTATTAGACAGAAGAAGGAGAAAAACAAAATTTGAAATATGAAAATATTTTTTTTATGTTGATGTTTTAAAACCCGAGTTTGTTCTTTCTTGATACATTATAACAAAGGATGCATACCGGCTCAACGGGAGCCATTAGTAATAAATATAGCGAATGATCTGCCCCATTTATTATCTGCCAGCTAGTAAATTTCTCCATAGGCGAGTAGGAGGTGGAACATACATCATTAGATAGACTATTAAGGAAGACAAAGAAACAGATGCCAAATTCAACAAGTAACAGCAGGAGAAGTTGATCAGAATGAGGGCCACTGTTGGCATTTTACTTTGGACTATTTGTCATCTGTTAACATGCTGGGAATCTGCTTGATCCCGGAAATGTCATATGTCAGCTACCAAGTAAAGAAATGAAAAGAAAAAAAAAATGTGTGTGAAAATGTCCACCGTCCAAAGGTTCTTCTCCATCTGGTCTGAATCGAAATATTCCCAGATGTGGCCTGAGAATTAGTCACGTTTGTCTTGCACTCAACTACCTTTGGGTAGTGATCTGCCCAGGGGTGGGTTCTAAATTTTTTTACTACCGGTTCTGTGGGCGTGGCTTATTTTGTGGGCGTGGTTTGATGGTCGTGTGACAATTCTTTAGGATTTAGCAGAGGTACTGGTCTACTAGGCTTTTAACTGCTTGTAGAGCTGTACCAGTCTACCCATTTGTTCTTGGAGCATCCTGGTCTACCCATTTGTTTTTCGAGCATCCCGTTCTACCCATTTGTTTTTTGAGCGTCCCAGTCTACCCATTTGTTTTTCAAGCGCACTGGTCTACCACCACACTGCCTTTTAACACTGATCAGCTGTAGGGCGGCCCTTTGAAGCCCTGCGGCAAGAGTTTAAACAGTTTTTTTTCTTCCAGCCGATCAGCTGGGACTCGGGAGGTAGTGAAAAATTGGGGGCGGGGCCAAATAAAAGATAAAAATAACACGGGGGGGGCGGGAGGGCCCAGCTCCCAAACAAAGAGAACCGGTTCGGTGACATCATATCGTCACTGCTACCGGCTCGGCCAAACCGGGCTGAACTGGGAGGAACCCATCACTGCATCTGCCTCCCTTGAAGCTTGGAGAAGCTTTCAGTGCAAAGCTGGGAGAAACTTTTAAATGTTTCAGAACCAACTTGGACACAATAGTTGGAGGTGCAGAAGAGTTTCATTTAAAAAAAAATGACCTGGGAAAAACTTCACATTAGATGATAATTTCCCCTCCTTAAACAAATTAGAAACTGGAGTGAGACTAGGCCAGTGAGGGTTAACCTTTTTGGTGCCAAGTGCCCAAAGTGAGTGCGTGTGCCGCAAACCCCAAAATGTAATGTGAGTGCCCCCCGGTTCATGCGCCCTTCCCCCTGTACATACCCCCCACCCCCATGCATGTGTATGCATCCCCACACATATGCCCTGTATATGTATATGCCCCATTTTGGCTTCCAGGTTGGTGCAGGAGGCTTTCAAGGGCCAAAACAGGGTGTAGGGGGTGCACACATGAGCGCGAAACCCCAAAATGCAATGCAAGCATCCCCTGCACATGCTTCCCAAGACCCAAAGACCAGCTGGCCAGCAGGAGGTATGCACGCATGCGCAGTGGAGCTGGGCTAGGGCGACGGCTGGCGTGCGGGCAGAAAGGGCTCTGTGTGCCACCTGTGGCATGTTTGCCATAGGTTCGCCATCATGGGACTAGGCCAAAGCCTCCATAAGCCGAGAATGAAGCAGGCAGGTAAGCAGAAAGGATGAAAGCCAATAATCTTGTCAAAATGATTCCTTTGGGAGTTAGATAAGAAGGAAACGAGTCATTAAGGATCTAAGGAAAAATATCACCGAAAGCAGACAAAGGAGTTTGAGCAATGAGCATGTGGAAAACCCCACAAACCCATCTTGACAGCTACAAGACTTGTGAACCAACAAAGCAAGGATTTTAGAATATCAGAATTGGAAGGACCTTGTAGGTCATCTAGTTCAAATCCCGCCCAAGCAGGAGACCCTACACCATTTCTGACAGATGGCTGTCCAGTCTCTTCTTGAAAGCTTCCAGTGATGAAGCTCACAACAGATATAAAGGTAAAGTGCTCCAAACTCGATTGCAGAAAATATGACTTCAGCAACAGAGTGGTCAATGCTTGGAATGCAGTACCTGACTCTGTGGTTTCATCCCCAAACCCCCACAACTTTAACCTTAGACTGTCTACTGTTGACCTCACCCCATTCCTAAGAGGTCTGTAATGGGCGTGCATAAGTGCACCAGCGTGCCTACCGTCCCTGTCCTACTGTCCCCATTTATTTGTATCCCACAACTTCCACAGGCAAGCTGTTCCGTTGATTGATTGTTCTCACTGTCAGAAAATTTCTCCTCATTTCTAGGTTAAATCTCTCCTTGATAAGTTTCCATCCATTATTATTTGTCTGGCTTTTGGGTACCTTAGAAAATAGCTTGATCCCTTTCTCTCTGTAGCAGCCCCTCAAATATTGGAACACTGCTATCATGTCTCCCTTGGTCCTTCTCTTCACTAGACTAGCCATGCCCGGTTCCTGCAACCATTCATCGTATGTTTTAGCCTCCAGTCCCCTAATAATTTTTTTAGCTCTTCTCTGCACTCTTTCTAGAATCTCAACATCTTTTTTTTTTATAGTGTGGTGATGCAGTATTCTAGGTGTGGCCTTACTAAGGCTTTACAGAGCGGTACTAATAACTCATGTGATCTTGTTTCAATCCCCGTGTTAATGCAATTTAGGATTGCATTGGCCTTTTTGGCTGCTGCCACACACTGCTGGCTCATATTTGATTGATTGTCCTCTAGGACATTAAGATCCCTCTCACAGTTACTGCTATTAAGCCAGGTTTCACTTAATCTGTAGTTTTTCTTGCCTAAGTATTTTTCTTGCTTTACTTTCCTCTATGTTGAATGTCATTTTGAGGGATTACTGTGGTTCTAAAATCCGCCAAGTCTTTGAATCATCCTGGATCCAGACTTGGTGGCTTCTGGTCCTTCAACCTAGTGCCTCATAACCTAGTTGATAGGAACTTGGGTTAGTGGAGATGAATATCTCCCCCCTTCTCTCTCTCCCCCTCTCACACACACACTGTTTGTGTGTGTGTGGTGTGTGTGTGTTGCTGCCACTTTGAGTCTCTGTATATTTCAGAAAAACCTGATATACGGGGGTGGGCTCCTGCGGATTCAGCATGGTTCAGGCGATCCTCTAGCTGATCTGTCCCCACAAACACAACCAGCCGAGGGTTAAGGAAGCACTTGGCACACCCCCAGGTCTTTATCTCCAACTTGGCAGTAATATACACACCGTCTGCCAAGTGCTTTTATTTCCACAGAAACAGAAAGATAATATACTCAGCATACAAGAGTCCAACAGAAATAATATTCCTCTCGGCAGTTTCGGACGATGCTTTAGTGACTATCTAAGGTTTATTTTTGTTTGTCACAGGGATCACTGGCCACCACCCTCTATTATATAGTCTCTGGGGTGTGGTCCAGTGACTCAGTTCTAATCCCTAGCACGCCTCCTGAGCTGCTGCAATTGTTTATCATGCCTTCGGAGGCGTGCATCCAGGAATGACGTCTCTCCTTCACTCTCATCCGAGACATCTGTCTCCCGGCTAATCTCCTCTCCCTCGGCCGGCTCCTGAGACAGTGCCAGAGGGGAGGGGCCTGGAGAGGGAGGCCTGGCTGACTCTTCTTCCTCATGCTCGGAGCTTTCTTCCTCCGATGGGATAGGCTCAGAGGGCGGGGCCACAACACTAGCTAAGGATCGCCGGGGTTCAGCAAATCCCCAAATGCCATCCCTGGCTGGACATGCCCACCCACCCCACCACTCACACCCCTTCCCAGCCCTCCCAGGAGTCTCCACATGGCCTGTTCATCATTCCAGGTAAGTGCAGGGGCCACATGGGGGGCCTGGAAGGGTGAAAAATGGGCTCCTGGAAGCTCTGGAAGTCTGGAAACAGGTCTGTTTCCGGCCTCTGGAGGGTCTCTGGAGCCTGAGGAAAGCAGTTTTTGTCCTTCCGGAGGCTCGAGAAAGCCTCTGGAGCCTGGGGAGGGCAAAAATACCCATCCCTGCCATGGTGCAGGTAGCTGACTAGTCCATGCCCACCATGGCCATGCCCATCCAGCAATGAGGCAGCGAACCCATTGCTAAAGGATTTGAAGCCCTCCCCTGCTGATATGCTTCAGTGTACAATGGAAAGTCATTTGTGTGTGTTCCTAAATCATTTCCTGGCTGTTGACCAGAGCTGTGTGCCTTGTGTGCTCTAGCCTCCCCCTCTGGAAAACACAGATAGAAAGCAAAGAGGGCTTATAAGATCCACAATAGGCTGTGTGTGCATGACTATAAGCCAACCTGAGATTCCGTATAACACTGGTCTGGTTAATAATCACTGGCTTCCTTTCCTGAAATGTCAGTGTGACCATCTACCAACCCACATTAGCAGGAGAAAATGGCAGGCTAGGTCTCTTTTAAGAGTGGTTATTGCTGCATCAATTTTGAATTGTCAGACCAGTAATAATGGTATTTGGCTAGGAAGGAAGCAATAGTAAAATAGAATGAGTTCAAAATGAATGCTTGGGTATAAACTACACAGGAGTAAAAAGTAATAATTTTCAATCGTTTTCAGCCATTGTTCAGAGCAAGAACCTTTTCAACTTTTGGAAAAGGGAAAAAAAACCCAGTACTGTTCAGCATGAATACAGTTGTCGAGCCGTCTATCTGCTGCTGCTAACGGAACTCGACAATGACTGCTGAAAGCGGCGTGTGTGTGTGTGTGATCGGGAGGGGGTGGTCGCGCGTCACGGGTGTTGGTGATGGGTTTTGGAGCGTGGATAGGGCTCTGCTTGCACGGTGATGGGCGGAGCGGGATCGCATGGGGCGATGGGTGTGGGACTGATAGGGTTAACAGATCCGGGCTGACGTCAGCACGCGACGCCCCTGGAAGCTGGAAAGGTGGAAACGGATGCCGGCTTCTCAGCGCTCTATTTAAACAGTGCTAAATGCCGATGCGGGAACTCTGACTTGATTGCTGTTAGCATATCGGTAGCAAGCTGTTGCTGTTAGCTGCAAATAAACCCTCCTCGAACCACTACCCAAGCGTGTTTCTTTGTGGAATTGCTCTGGCAGCCAGCGTTGCCAAGAACAGTATTCCCAAGAAGCCAGGGGTGGGCTTCAAAAATTTTAGCAAAGGGATTCTTTGCCCAGTTGCTGGATGGGCGTGGCCATGGTGGGTGTGGCCTAGTCGGTCTCCTGCACCATGGAGGGGGGGAACTTTTTGCCCTCCCCGGGCTCTGGAGGCTTTCCTCGAGCCTCCAGGAGGGCAAAAACAGCCTCCCCAGGCCTTCTAGAGGCCGGAACCGGGCCCATTTCTAGCTTTCTCGAACTTCCAGTAGGCCCGTTTTTCCCCTCCTGACCCTCCATGCGTGCCGTGCGTGACCTGCATCTAAAACGGGCCGCCTGGGGACTCCTGGGAGGGGTGGGCGGGGCTAGCCAGGAATGGGATTTGGGGGTTCTCCGAACTGCACAGAATCTTTGCAACAAGCATACATTCAACGTTACCTCTGGTGAGAAGACATTAGTTCAAAATTTTGGTTCATTCTTGAAATATTGAAAGGTTGATGACCCTGACATTGGAAGGATTGCTTGTTCCTTCCACTATGAATTTGGTTGAATGGTAACATTGCATGATTTTGTATTGTTGCTGAGACTTTATTAGTGTTAGGAGCGCCAGCCTGAAATCCAGGGAAAGCCATGAATCTCAGGCTTGGTTGAGCCTTGCTGGGTGATGCAATCTCCCCAGGTGCCATGTGGTGAGTTCTGTTGCTAGATGGGTAGAGGGCTAATCCTACCTTTGTTGGATCTTGGGTGAGGGCATTTGCTTATGAATAGACTCTTTATCTCTTAAATGCTGACATCTGCTGTGGGCTATTGAGGAGGGTGGGGGCTATTAAGAGTGAGTCTGCTTCCTGCCTTAAAAAAACATGTTTCTCCATTTCTCATCCAGGGAGGTATAATATTCTGCCTTTTTAATATTTCCTAGAATATTACTTCTTACACTATCATATAGAAGCTAAATTGCCTTTTTACCTGGAAATTGTTTATTATGATTGTTGGGTTTCTTCTGCTAAGATTCTGAATATACTTATTTTTCAGAGTATAAGACACATCTTAGTTTTTGGGGAGGAAAATAAGAAAAAAGCTGATTGGCAGGTGGATCAGCCTCCTGGAATACCCCCAATCAGCTGTTCCCAGAGGTGAATTTTAGCAACAGGTTCCTTGGTTGTGAGCTCTGTGCCTTGCTTTTTTTTCTGTCTCTGAAACTTCTGAAATTCTGTATCACTTACATACTACATTTGCAACAAGATGGCAAGTCATGTATTATTAAGTAAACCTGAAGCAAATATTTGAATGTATCCTGCTTCTGAAAGCCTCTGAAACAGAGCTTCAGAAAAAAAGCCTCTGAAGCTCTGTTTGGGGGCTTTTTTTTTTTTTTTTTAATTTAATTTGATTTATATGCCGCCCTTCTCCGAAGACTCAGGGCGGCTTACAATGTGCTCAGCAATAGCCTTCATCCTTTTGTATATTTATACAAAGTCAGCTTATTGCCCCCACAAACTGGGTCCTCATTTCACCTACCTTAGAAAGGATGGAAGGCTGAGTCAACCTTGAGCCTTGGCGAGATTCGAACCCTGCAGTAATTGCAGGCAGCTGGTCTTAAGCAGCTTAATAACAGGGTGCCTTAAACCCTAGTACTACCAAGGCTCTTTTCTGAAGCTCCATTTGGGGGCTTCTTTTCTGAAGATTCGTTTCTGATGCTTTTTTCAGCCTCTGAAACTTCCGTTTGAGAAGCTGGGTGGGGCTACATTAGAAGTATAAGACTCACCCAGATTTTCACTGTCTTTTTGGGGGGGAAAAGGTGCATCTTATACTCCGAAAAATACGGTAAGTTGGCAAAATACGTGGGCAAATGCATCTGGCAGGAACAAGAATACAAGCTGTAAGGTAGCAGAAATGGCACTGTGACTGAAGAGGATGCCACTGGTTAAATTGTCCATCTTTTGCTTGATTTTTATTTATTTGACTATAATATTATGAATTTCTTTAGAAGGAACCTACATTGTTGTTTCCTTACAGTTTATGGCATCCCTTGGTATTTAGGAACTGTTATTATTCCAGCAGTGTGGCAACTGCTTTTAAAATTCTTCTGCTTTGGATGTATGTAAGATAGTTCTATGGATTCCAAAATGGGCAGAATTCAGCTTTACAGGATTGTACAGGATTATTTGGGGGTGGAATGGGGTGATCATTTAGAGAATAATTTAATTTGATGAAATAACAGAAGGTATTGTTGAAAACTTCTTGAATCAGAAGATTTTTATTCTTAATACTTTATCAAGTGTATAATCCTATTCAGTGGGTTTCAAACAAGAGGTGGTATTCAGCCGGTTCAGACTAGTTCGGGCGAACCGGTAGTAGCGACCTGCAGCCTGCCCACCCACCCGGGCACTATCCTGTCCTATATTGCTGTGGTTTTCATACCGCACACATGCACGGATGGCGTTTGCGAGTGAATTCCCGTGTTGTTTGATGTTGCACGCATGTGCAGACGGCAATCGCGAGCGAATTACCATGTTGTTTGACATCGCACGCATGTGCGGACGGCGCATGCATGCTCACATTTCCGGTGCTGGGCAAACCCTGCGGTGACAGAATGTGAATCCCACCTCTGATTCAAACCATGTTTTCCTTCTGACCAACCCTCTCATAAGGCTCAACATGAGCTTGTCTAAGGCTCTTGATTAGAAAGGCTAACTCAGGGGTCGGCAACCTTAAACACTCAAAGAGCCATTTGGACCCATTTCCCACAGAAAAGAAAACACCGAGAGCCACAAAACCCTTCCCGCGCCTGACTATTTCCTGAGAGGCCACCAAACTAGCATATGCAGTTGAATTAAATGTTCTGTTTTCTTCTGAAACTTTTCTTGTCTTAGATTTCTCCATGGTTGGCCTATCGGGAATCGAAAAGCTCAATAAATCGTGTGCTGGCAGGTATCACACATTGGTGGTTGTAACACATATTTTGAGCGACAGGGAGCCACAGCAGGGAGATAAAAGAGCCACATGCGGCTCCAGAGCTGACTCTGGGCTAACTGTTTCCATCTTTACTCTGGATGCGATGCTGCAATGCCTTGTTCCCTTGAAAAATCCTTCAGAACTTCTACAGTGGAAAATATACGTTTTTCCAACAGGATATTTATGTAGTTGCACTCCTGTTGTAGCAAATGCTGCAATAGATCTTCAGAACATCTGCCTACTACCCCAGTGTCTTACTCTTGACAGTCTTTCAGCATCTTTCAATTAATCAGTGGAATGGCCTGTCTCCAGAAGTTGTGGGTCTCTATCACTGGAGGTTTTCAAGAAGACATTGGACAAACATTTCTCCAGGATGGAATATGATCTCCTGCTTGAGCAGAGGACTGGACTAGAAGACCTCCGAGGTGCCTTCCAACCCTGTTAGTCTAAAGTTCTGGGCTGAGTGCCTGATCCCATTTTGAAGAGAGGAAACTACTAAATGACTTTTTAGAACAGGGGTATCAAACTCGATTTCATTGAGGGCCGCATCAGGGTTGTGTTTGACCTCAGGGGCCCAGGGCAGGCATGGCCAGGCTGGGTGTGGCCAGCTTGACGTCACTCGTGCCAGGGGCGCCTGTGGCCCGAGCGCTCTGCCAGCGAAAACAGGCTCCCGAGCTCCATTTTCAGCTGCCACAGCTTCCTGAAGCCCTCTGCCAGTGAAAACAGAGCTCGGGGAGGCGGGGCGGCTGCGGCTGCGCGTGGCCCTCATGAGCTCCATTTTTGCTAGCAGAGGGCTGCAGGAGGCTGTCCCGGCCAAAACCGGAGCTCTCCCAAGCTCTGTTTTCACTGGCAAATGCACTGTGGGCCGGACTTTTGCTGTTTCCAGGATAGCCCGGTGGGCCAGATCTAAGCACCCCGCAGGCCGAATCTGGCCCCAAGCCTTGAGTTTGATACCCCCGTTTTAGAAGAATGGCTTGGCCTAAGTACCTTGTGAACAGAATGGCCCATGGAGACGTCCTGTGTGGTGGCAACTGATACAGTGATGCCACAATAGTTATGTCACATTTAGATACTGCTGATTTCTCCTAAAGTGTACTTAGCACACCAGTATGCAGATCTGGTTGCACTGAGTTCACAAATATTGGCATGCTGAGAAAACTGATACGCAACATTCAAGGAGGGGGGGGGGAATGGCTTCTGAAGCCTTACTTGCTCTTTATCCGTGTCAAATGCATTTTCCACTGGATGCTTTTGAAAATGCTTAATGCTTCTTACTGATTTACTCCACTCTAAAATGATATTATAATTTTTCTATTTAATATCTCACATGGTAATACAGATCAAAAAAAAAAAAAGAACTGAAATGGTCTTGTACTCCACTTCCTAATTCATTTAAATTGGTAAAATTCAAATTGGCAGTCCCTGGATGTTTATAATACTTTTCTTCTTTTGCATGTCCTGTAGTTGCTAAGAGGTTCACGAGTATTTCCAAAATAGCTTCAGAGTCTTGTGCCTTGATTTTCAGAATTATTCATAAATGTATTCTTCTATAGACGGTGCTCCAAAATTATTTATAAAGAACGCTGTGCTATCCTTCCTTTATGAATGGTTGATAGGAAAAACTAATTTTAGGTTTTTACAAGCTTTTGTGTACTAATGATTAATATATGGAGAAAAGGAGGGGAAGTTTATATAGACCTTTATTGCATTAAAAATATCTTTAACAATACCATTTTGATGTTTATATAAATACTGGGCTAGGTTATATTAATATTAATTTTTTTGACTAATTTTATCAGAATGCAAAAGTCCCTCTGACCATTAGAGAGTAGCAAATAGGTGCCCAAAACTCTAACCCACAGCTGCCATCCAGTGGTCATTGGAGGCTTTGCAGCTCAAATCTAATGCCCTCATTCTGACATCTTAAAATCATGCAATTGTCCCAGCATGCAGGAACCATCTAAACCATGGAAAATAATAAAGCTCTTTTGTGACAATGAACCTGAGACATCAACAGATGAATCTGATTGCCAGCCTCAATTTGATACTTGCAAGAATTGTATAGCATCAGCCCTCAATTATAGTTTGAATCAGTGACTATGAAAATGTTTCAATTTTTAGGTACTTTTTCATAATCCTAAACCATCTGTGCACTAGGATCTAGATGGGTTTTAGGTATATTGGGACATATTCAACAAACCACTACTCTTTGATTTATAAGATTATTTCATTGTGTTTGCAATCACAACTACACATCCATATAACTGGAAATTTAAGATGCCCCAATCCTCTCTCCCTCCCTCCCTCTGCCCCCCCTCTCTATATGTATGTATGTGTATGTATGTATGTATGTATGTATGTATGTATGTATGTATGTACATACTGTGTTTCTCCGAAAATAAGACCCTGTCTTATATTTTTTTGAACCCTGAAATAAGCGCTTGGCTTTATTGCCATGTGCTCAAAAGCCCAATTGGACTTATTATCAGGGAATGTCTTATTTTGGGGGAAATAGGATATGTATATATGTATATTTTGGGAAAAGTGTATTTTTGAGGTTTGATGGGTAACACCACTTTGTTTTTGGAGTTTCAAGATAATCCTATTCCACTGCTGGAATGGCCTGGGAATAGCCCAGACCTTAACCCAATTGAATATCTATGGAGCCGACTAAAGAAACTGGTTAGTCAGAAACGACCCTGTTCTGTATGGCAAGGCCTGTTCTGAGTGGAACCTGTCCTGTTAAACCGCTGAATGGTCTTGGCCACCGTGCTGCAGCTTAGTTTCAACACTTCTGTGACATACTCTGTGTGTGTGTGTGTGTGTGTGTGTGTGTGTGTGTGTGTGTGTATAAAGGTAAAGGTAAAAGTTCCCCTCGCACATATGTGCTAGTTGTTCCCTACTCTAGGGGGCAGTGCTCATCTCTGTTTCAAAGCCGAAGAGCCAGCGCTATCCGAAGACGTCTCCGTGGTCATGTGGCCAGCATGACTAAACGCCAAAGGCGCATGGAACGCTTTACTTTCCCACCAAAGGCGGTCCCTATTTTTCTACTTGCATTTTTTACGTGCTTTTGAACTGCTAGGTTGGCAAAAGCTGAGACAAGTAACGGGAGCTCACCCCGTTACGCGGCACTTGGGATTTGAACCGCTGAACTGCCAACCTTTCGATTGACAAGCTCAGAGTCTTAGCCACTGAGCCACCGTGTCCCTACATATATATATATGATATGTATATACATATATATGTTTTCTTAGGTTTTCGCGGGTGTTTGTATGTAGGTCTTTGGTCAGTCGGGTTTTCTCCCACGTAAAATTGTTTTCTCCCGCAATTTTACACGGGAGAAAACCCGAATAACCGAAGACACACACACACACACACACACACACACACACACACACAGATATATATATATATATATATATATATATATATATATATATATATATATATATATATATATATATATATATATGAGATAAGTAGGCAACTTGCACAAACTATTCATGAATGAGACAAGAGAATCTGGAATTGATGAAACGCTTCTACAACAGTAGACCCAATGAGAGAGGATACATGAAACTTAGGAGGGAACTCTGGATGGACAGAAGACCTGCATCCACAGTAACTGAGAAACAGCTAGTTACCCAACACTTCAATATAGTGAAGAGGAAGCTGCTCTCACAACTTGAAATAGACCAACTACACATTTCATCCCAGATTCAAGAAGACCCAGAAAAACAACTAAATGTGCCATCAACCCTGAAGCTGGAATGTCACTACCACCATTACAGAGCACAATGCCTGATATGAGGCATAAGACCATGGATAAATTAGCAACAGTCAACTCTTATGACCAATTACCAAAACTCAGTAGAGAAGTAATATCAGATAATACGCTAGAAAATGCCAAAAAGGCAAATCTTTAGTAATTCTTTAGATAAGAGCTATATTTTAGTTAATAGTTGCTTTGCCTTCTTTGCTGTTTCTTGCTTAAATGGAGGATTACACTGCATGGAGCTGATCTCTGACTTTATGGCGTCTGTTTTTATTGTGGCTTTGTTACTGTGAAATTGCATTTTGTTTTTAAAATGGTTCTCTGGTGGTGCTGAATTTGACAACATTGTTGTAGACGAATCTGAAATGTTTATCAAGATTCCTCTACAACAAAGAACTAAGAAGCTGAGGCTGATTGGGGTTGAGGAGGCACTTAAATGGAAATGATAAATAATGCAAAACAAGTTAAATCGAGAGCTTCAGCAGTTGTTGATTAGTGTCATGGGAATTTTTCCTTTGTTTTTCAGGCTCTGAATACGAAATTCTGGGTATTTATATGATTCTTCCTTCTTCAATATTGAGTAATGCTTATATGTAAAATTGTCCTTAATGAACTTTAAGTATTTTTGGTTAATTATACCCTTGCTAAGAAAAAAGCAAATAACCTGAGATTCAAATGACAAAAAGCCTACAAACTTGAAATTTGGCATGTATGTTCCTCTTGGCTTCTAGGTGCTCACTAAGAAAGGATTTTTCAAAATGATTATCAGATCATTAGTATTTCATATACAGTATTATATTCACATGCTCTGATGCTAAGGAGTTAGGCGTTCTACTCCCTTTCCCCACCTGAAAGGAACTCTGTCCCAACTGCCAGTTGCCTTATATTAACATACTCTGATGCTATTCCTTCGCTAAACTGGGTGTGGGTGTGGCCAGTGCGTGTCTCATCCGGCCACGGGCTGGGACATTCTACTACCCCTCCCCCTCTGTTCCAACTGCCAGTTGCCTTATATTAACAAACTCTGATGCTATAGAGTTACACATTCTACGTTAAATTTCAGGCTTTAAAAGTGTCAATTTATCACACAATCACATAGTTTTGTAGTGAAGCATGGACGTCCAGCTAGTAGTGTGTGTATGTGTGTGTGTATTCTTTTTTTTGTCTTGTGCTTTTTCCCAAAGAGCTTAAAAAATGCCTTATATGGAATTTAGAATGACAAAGAGTCTCTCACGTTTAACTTCACCCCTGCTCAGTGCAAGAATCCAGATTAAAGCAATCAGACAAGTTGCTCAACCTTCTCTTGAAAATATCTAAGCAAGGGAAGCCCCCCAATGCTCTAAATCCATAATTTAGTTTTTTTATTAAAGAGTCTGGAGCCAGTTTGGTGTAGTGGTCAAAGCATCAGGCTAGAAACTGGGAGACCATGAGTTTTAATCCTACATTAGGAACAAAGTCAAGGTAAGCTTGGGCCAATCAGTTTCTCTCAGCCCTAAGAAGGAGGCAATGGCAAAGCTCTTCTGAAAAAGCTTGCCAAGAAAGCTTCAGGGACTTGTCCAGGCAGTCTCTAGGAAACAGACAGGATTGAACAGAGGAAATATAATATATATAGTCACCAATTCATACAAGCAGAGAAGATCCATATCAAGGATTAAACATATCAAGCTATGTTTGCCTTTCGATATAAGGACATTGTGTACCTTCCTCATGAGTACAATCTATTTTATACAAGCAGTCAGTCCACCTTCCATGGGAGATAAGTGAAACCGAGATCCCAGGAACAATATTTTATTGCTTTCTTTATTTGCATAGGCTTTTCTTTTGTAAATAAACACAGTAATACTATTCCAAGGCATGTTTGAGATTTTTCTTAAACCTAAAATACTGGGAATTTGTGGTCTTCATTGACTGCAGATTGAAATGCTCTTTTTCTAGTTGCATCTTCTCAGATTAATATATTTTATTTTATTAAAGCATAAGCTTTTATGAGCTGCATCTCACTTAACGGAATAACAGAGTTGGAAAGGTACATGTGAAAGAAATTGTGGATATTTATCAACTAGCTGTATGCCCATGCTTCGCTACAAAACTGTGATTGGGTGTGATAAATTGACACTTAAAGCCTGAACCTTAATGAAGAATGTGTAACTCCGTAGCACCAGAGTGTGTTAATATAATGCAACTGGCAGTTGGAACAGAAGGGGAGGGGGAGTCCCAGCCCGCAGCACCCATCAGTATTCATCTGGCTAGTATCCTGTCAGTGTGTGAGAGAGTTGAGGGGTATTTGGAAACTCAAACAGTATTTGCTGTCTGAGCAAGAAGGAGACAGGAAGGAGGCTGGGCATGATTTAGCTCAACTGTTCTGTAATAAAGCTGCTTGATGCTGTGAAAGTAAAACTGAAAGTGAAACTCCTCTCCTCTGCTTGTGTTTTGCATTTGGAACAGATTTCTTTTAAGGTGGAGAGAGGGAGTAGAATTCCTTAGCATCAGAGTGTGGAACAGATTTCTTTTCAGGTGGGGAGGGGGAGTAGAACTCCTTAGCATCAGACCGTGTTAATAATAATATAGAAAATACTAATGCTCTGATGGTCATTTTGAAAAATCCTTTCTTAGTGAGCATCTAGAAGGCAAGAGGAACATACGTGGCAAATTTTTGTAGGCTTTACGGTTCTGGAGATTTTGTGATTACGGCGTGAGTGGTTTTCACTTTTATATATATAGATTAACAATCCACATAGGCATGCCTAGCAATCTTCAGGTTTCCCATCTAACATTGTATAGATGTATTCATTGTGCAGTTTTATTGTGTCATCAAGACTTGTTCTGTAGGAAGGTTGAAGGTCACCATGATAGTGGAGCTGAAGTTGTTGAATTCATGATAGAATTTGAAGAGATATTCTTTTCCATGGGTTCAGATGATGAAGATGTCATAATTGAATTTTAAGTAAAAGGGTGGGGGTGAGGTAAGAATTGAGAAAAGTATTGCTGTACAGTATGACATAGTATGTCATGAAGATTTGGATATTGTATGTGGTTTGAGCTCTGCCACTGATTTACTGGTATATTTTATTGATAAAGAAAAAGATAACCATTTCTGCAGCCATTTTGGCTTCTTCTTTCCTCATCTTTTCCCTCATTGTGCTTTGGTATCACCTTTGCTAGGAACTCCTAAATATCTTGAATTTCTTTTCTTACAATGCAATTCTAGTAATCATTGTTCTGAGTTCATTTGAATATATATATTTGAATTCCACAGCATGTGTTTGACTATGTTCAGCTTTGTTTTCCCTTAACATTAGGAAATTCAGCATTAC
Organism: Pantherophis guttatus; assembly: GCF_059756535.1. Classification (NCBI taxonomy): domain Eukaryota; kingdom Metazoa; phylum Chordata; class Lepidosauria; order Squamata; family Colubridae; genus Pantherophis; species Pantherophis guttatus. The sequence goes on along the minus strand of NC_142068.1, from coordinate 83,340,442 downwards.
ATGATCAGTTCTTCCAAGCTTACACTGCTCCACCAAGCCTCCACATCATGTTCTGCTTGTTTTGCCACAAAACCATTTTATTTTGAGGGACATATTCTCAACTCATTTCGGGGGACAAATTGCCTCCACCTTGTTCTCATTTTACTTGCTATCATTTATACCTAAATATATTTTTTCTCCCTAATTGTGTAGTTTCAGTAGTATACGCTATACAAATACACACATTTTGCTCACTGATAGCTCACTGAATTTATTGTTTTTATTACTTTGTCAATTAATGTCATAAAACTGCCCTGACTGACTGGTCAATTAGGCTCCAAATTGGAGCTGTTTTTATGAATTAATAAAAAGTAAATAAAGGCTTGATATTCTAATGTGAGTTCCTGAAGAAATGCAGGTGGATAACAATTAGGACTGTGGTAATTTTTAATTACTTTTATTATTTGGAGAAGTTTTGTTTGAATCCTAAAATCCTTATTTTTAAGATACAGCTTAGTGCTGTTTTAAAAATAAGGACATATTCTTATTGTAAACAACAACAGCTTAATTTTTTTTAAAAAAAACTGTTCTGGAATAAGCATTGGTGCATTATTTTCTCCCTTGTTTGGGGTATTTTCAATCAAGTAAAGGAATTTACTTTGATTCACCTTTTATGATGAATATAACTTGAGTGCATAAATTATTAATTCATCTTCAGATGCCCATCAACTGACAGAAATATTTGAAATGGGTGCTATGAGCTGTTTTCTTTTTTTCCAAACCGAATAATTAGGAGAAAATGTTGGTAAAACTGATTGGTGTATTGACTGCTGATCAAATGTCTTTTCAGAATTAAGATTCTATTGTGAGTGAAAGTTGCATGCTACCTCATCTTTATTTCACATGAAACAGTCACAGGTTTTCTTTCAGTTCATGGAAATAAAATATTCATAATGCATGCAGCATATTTAAAGATTCAGGATACAAATGCTTATGAGATCTGCACAGCAAAATCTAAACTGAGATGACTGTCTCCATATTTTCATGATACTTAGAGGGCTATGTTGCCTTTTGCTATTATTAGACTAAATCCTGGTATATTAAAATATCTCTTCTTTCTGAGAAACAAAATTTGTTTTGTTTTTCATCTATTTCTTCTCTCTCTGTCTCTCTCTGTCTCTCTGTCTCTCTCTCTGTTTTTCTGTCTCTCTCTGTTTCTCTGTCTCTCGTTCTTTCATTCTCTGTCTCTGTCTCTCTGTCTCTCTCTCTCTCTCAATAAAGAAGGCCAAACAAAAGTGCAACCAAAACAAACATACACAGGTTGGAAGAAATATCGACCTGGTTCCATTCTAAGCTGGGAAAAAGACACTGGAAACATGGAGGCTGATTGGAAAGATGGTTTAATGATGAACAGAATCACCAGTATTTATGATTCTGGTGCAGCTGACATAATGGAGTTGAGAGTGGGGGTTTTTAATACCTTTTTTGGGCTTTGTATTTCAGCTTCCTGTTCAAGAACAGGTATTCTATTGGCTGTTGTCAGATTCCTATGGGGGGTCATGTAGGGGTTATGTAGGGGTCATAGCTGGCTCTATAGGTATAAGAAGAAATGCAAATCCTAGCTCAGGGGTGTCAAATTCTATTTCACTGAGGACCGTATCAGGGTTGTGTTTGACCTCAGGGGGCTGGGCTGGATGTGGCCAGAGTGGGCGTGGCCCAGTGGTGAGTTGCCCCCAGTTTGGACTGGTTCACAAGAACTGGTAGTAAAAGCGGCAGGAGGCCCCGCCCACTGCCCTGGATGTCATCATCAGCGATCTGCGCATGTGCAGAAGCAAGGCGTATGCACGAGCAAAGTGTGCGCACGCGATCCCATTGTGAACCGATAGTAAAGGTAAGTAGAACCCACCCCTGGCGTGGCCAGCTTGACGTCACTCGTATTGGGGGCACCTGTGGTGGCCCAAATGCTCTGCCAGTGAAAACAAGCTGTCGAGCTCCGTTTTCGGCTGTGATGGCCTCCTGCAACCCTCTGCCAGCGAAAACGGAAAGGCCCCTCCCGAGCTCCATTTTCACTGGCAGAGGCACTGCAGGCTAGTCTTTCACTGTTTCTAGGGTGGCCCCACAGGCCAGATCTAAGGTCCTTGGGCCTTGAGTTTGACACCCCTGTCCTAGTTGCTTGTCTCAGCTAATCTGGTCAGCCTCTGGTTTATTGTTTATCTGAGCTCCCAGGTTTCTGTGACTTTGAAGTTTGGACTGCAATGAAGGGGCTTGTGTTCTGAAAGGGTGTTGGGCAATTCCTATTGTGTCTTAATGACTTTCATCCTGTGTTGGATATTGGGTAAGGGGCTGCTTCTAATCCTATCATTCTGCCTTCGTTCAGACTTTGCTGCAGGAGTTTCAAAATATCCTGTCTTGAATGGATTTCTGCCTGCACTATTTGCTTTGCTTATGAATAGAGCTATTTAGATACTTGTCTTCCTCTTTCAATAAACTGTTTATCTCTTAAATCTTGGCATCTACTGTGGGCTGCTTCCTGCTTCTAAAAACATGTTTCTCCATTTCTTTTTTGGGGAAAATTAATATTCTGCCTTTTTTAATATTTCCCCAAATATTTCATTCTTCGGTTGGGGGAGGGGCAGCTTCCCAGACACACAAAAACCTTACCATCATAACAAACCCTATGCAAGTAAACCTAGGAAAAGAGACATAAAAATAATTCATATTACATAGTAGAAATATACCAAATAAGCCATGCCAGATCATCCAGTTAAAAAGTTATTAGGATTGTGGGTGTGGAACAGAAACTACAGTGCACAAATGGCAACTTTTACAGGAGATTTGTGGTTTATTTGACTTATTTATATCCTATCATTATTATTTTTAGAAATAAGTCAAGGTGGTGAACATATTCAACATACCTTCCTTTTCCTATTTTCCCAGAACAACAACCCTGTGAGGTGGGTTGGACTGAGAGACAGTTACTGAACCAGTCACCTCTCCATGCTTAAGGGAGGAGTAGAACTCCACCGTCTCCTGGTTTCTAGCCTGATTCTTAATCACTAAACTGGCTCTTATGAGTATTTTTCTTTTCTGTTACTGGACAGAAAGGCTGATTGTTTTCATTGGGGTGGGCACAGGGGTGGGCTGCTGGGGGTTTGTAGGGGTTCAGGACAAGGGTGAAATGTAAAATTTGTTACTACCGGTTCTGTGGGCGTGGCTTGGTGGGGGGAGGGTGTAATGTGACTGGGTGGGCGTGGCCAACTTTTTTTTTTTTAACTTTTCAAAGCATTTTTTCTAATCCTTTGAAAAGCCTCTGCCGATCAGGCAACTCAGCTGGGATCGTCAGAGAGGCTTTTTAAAAAATACCTCTCTGCCGATCAGGCAACTCAGCTGGGATCGTCAGAGACTTTTGAAAGCATTTTTTTTACCACCTCTTCGGCCAAGGGGTTGCAGAAAAAAAATGCTTTGAAAAGCCTCTGATGATCCCAGCTGAGCCGCGCGATCATCAGAGACTTTTTTTTTCTTTTAAAAGCATTTTTTCGTCGGAAGAGGTTATAGAAAAAATACTTTTACAAGTTTTTTTAAAAAGCCTCTGAATAATCATGTGGCTCAGCTGGGCGGGGGGGGGCACAGGGATTTTTGCTACCGGTTCTCCAAACCACCCGCCGCCATCGCTACCGGATCAGGCGATCTGGTCCGAACTGGGAGCATTTCACCCCTGGTTCAGGAGAACCTCTAGCTAAATTTCTGTGCAGTTTGGAGAACCCCCAAATCCCACTCCTGGCTGGCCCCGCCCCGCCCCACCCACCCCTCCCGTCCCCTCCCAGTAGTCCCTGAATGGCCCATTTTGGATGCAGGTAAGTGCAGGGTGTGTGCGGAGGCTCTGGGAGAGCAAAAAATGGTCCTACTGGAAGTTCTGGGCCCGTTTCCAGCCTCCAGAGGGCCTCCAGAGCCTGGGGAAGCCATTTTCACCTTCCCGGAGGCTCAAGGAAAGCCTCCAGAGCCCGGGAAGGGCAAAAATGCCCCTCCCCCACATGATGCAGGAGGCCGACCATGCCCACCTTGGCCACACCCACCCAGCAACCAGGCAGAGAACCCCTTGCTAAAAATTTTTGAAGCCCACCCCTGGGCAGGCATGTTAAGTTTTCTTTATTTTATTATTTTATTTTATTTATTTTAGGATTATGTGTGACCTGCTTACAGCTTACAGCTTTTCTGGAATCAAGCAGCACATGGATTTTAGCTTTAAAAAAAGAATCTGCAGCTGCCCACAATATAAATTCTAAGCGGATCTGGTGTTCTCGCCAACCTAAATACGATTCATTTTTGTTAGCAATTCTTTTTAAGAGCGGCACTTTTAACTGTAGGGAGTACAATACTTTGGACATGTCTCAGTGCTTTTCTAGCAATGGGTATTTCAAGTTTACCACTGTCTGTCCATCGCTCAAAAAGGAGAAGCATAGCACAACAACGCAAACTTTTATCGCTTTGATCTAGGAATAGTTTTACCTGAAAAAAAATCATTATGTTCTGATTTTAACTAGATGTATTTAGGACAGGCATGTGACAGGACGCACAGATTTTATGAGTCGCAATGACAATCTGTTGCTGCTTCACAATGGGAGCGACATGAAATGCTTTTCATATGCTAACCCATCATTTTTGATCAGAAGGTTCGCTCAGGATAATAGTGCAGCATTCAGCTATGTTTTTTCTGTCATGTGTTAGAGATGAGACCAAGGAAGGGCTTTGTTAACTGTGCGAAGCAAAGAAATCCTACAATGGCAGCTCGGGATGCAGTCTTTCCTTTGTTGTAACTGAATGGGCAGGTACTTAACACTGACAGGACACTGTGTCACAAAAATTTTCATAGCTTGCAAAATCAAAATGGACTGACTTCAATAAGCTAAGGATAAAAGGAGGGAAGAATCCTTCAATGGAAATCCTGAAAGAAAAGAAAACAAAAAACAAAAAACAACCCAGGCAGCTTTGTGAAATGATTAAAGATGAGGTAATTAAGGCCCAGACGTAAACAATATCAAAGAGAAAGAAAAACGGGAGATAGCTGTTTTGCATCAGGTGCTCTCTAATCAATGGAGAAAGAAAAAGAACAAGTTTAAAGCAATGGAAGGAAGAATGAGATAATATATCTCAAAAGCAGCCTGCCAGGGAATAACTTGATTCTGTAAGAATGGCATCAAGAAGGCTAAGGCCCTGAATGAGTGAGGCTTGTAATGATCACCAAAAATAACAAGAAAGCAATTGGGGAGTATACATGGAATGAGAGCAGTGGTGGGATTCAAAATTTTTTTACTACCGGTTTGGTGGACATGGCTTCGTGGGTGTGGCAGGGGAAGGATACTGTAAAATCTCCATTCTCACCTCACCTCACTAACCTGCTTTCCAGCTCCATTCTCCTGTGCAGGGCAACAAAAGAAGACCCAGCTAGGACTTGATCAGCTGAGACTCAGGAGGCAGCGAATAGATTGGGGGTGGGGCCAGCCAGAGGTGGTATTTGCCAGTTCTCCAAATTACTCAAAATTTTCACTACCAGCTGTCAGTCAGAACCGGCTGAATACCACCTCTGAATGACAGGAAAGTTAAGGAAATGAATGGTCTGCCAATTAGAAAAGATGGTAAAATTGTGACAGGCAATAAGGAAAAGTCTGGACCAATGGTGAAATTCAGCCGGTTCTATCCGGCTCGGGCGAACTGGTAGCTGTGGGAAGCTTTGTCGACCTTCCCGGACATCATCACATCCTGTTTTTGACCTTCTGTGCTTGGGTGCTCACATTTGCAAACCGGTAGTAAAGGTAAGTAAATTTCACCCCTGGGCTGGGTTGCTTAATACCTATTTTACAACTGTCTTGTAAAGAGGAACCCCGTCTTGCTTCACACGCCCCAAAATAAGACCTCCCCGAAAATAAGGCCAAGCTCTTATTTCAGGGTTCAAAAAATATACAAGACAGAGTCTTATTTCTAGGGAAACACAATAGAAGGTAAGTAATAGCAGGATCAGCAATAGATCTTGTGAGAAGGATCTAGGTTGGAGGCTAAAGCCCATGAAGGATAGATTTTCTCCATGAGAGATTATGAAAATCAATTAAGAATCCTCTATGTGGAAAAAAAATAAACCATTATATTGTTAAACAGTTAAAATTTGTCAAATTCACTGTACTAAAGTAATAATTAGTGAGACAATATAAATACAATTTAACTACATATCACTTTATTATCACAGGATTTGTATTTTTTGGTGCTGACAAATATTTGTGGTACAAATTTGATTCATCCTTCCCAAATTAAGTGTTATTAATTTTGCAAGTACATAGGAAGCAGTATTCCTAGCATGTTCGTGTGCCTGTGCCAAAACAGGCAAGATGGCAGTCAAGGCATCATGGTTAAAAGCTATGCCCCATTCATATGTGCACATGTATGAAGGTGTGGGGCCTTGATCATGATACTGGGACTCCCATCTTGCCTCTGTTGGTCCTCCATGCAAATGCTGCTGCTTTTAGGGCTGATATAGTTTTACACTGTATCAGGCATTTACTGAACCTTACATTCTCAACATAGCACACAGTATTAGCACTATAAATAACAGAATCTGCAAACTGTGCAAATGTTTTATGCCATTTTGGATAAAAATAAGATCGTCATATGAAATCTACATTGGTGTGTTTTATAAGAACACTGTCAGGTACAAAGACCTGTTTCCCAATGATAAAGATTATTTTTAGCAACAAAATGCTGGTAGGAGATATACATAGATAACCACCGCTATTCCCTTGGTAAGCAACATTATGCAAAGTGCATGAATGAAGGAAGAAATAAAAAGCATGGGATTAAAAGAAAAAAAAAGAAACATAGCTATATATAGCAACATAATTTATACAGCCAATTTCATTGTATACATGATGTACAATGACAATAAAGGCTATTATTCAGGGGTAAAATCCAGCAGGTTCTGACAGGTTCTTGGAAACCGGTAGCGGAAATTTTGAGTAGTTCGGAGAACCGGCAAATACTACCTCTGGCCCCAGAATGGAGTGGGAATGGAGATTTTGCAGTATCCTTCCCCTGCCACGCCCACCAAGCCACGCCCACCAAGCCCCGCCCACCAAGTCACACCCACAGACCCGGTAATAAAAAAATTTGGATTTCACCACTGCTACTGCTACTACTACTATTACTACTACTACTATTATTACTATTACTATTACTACTACTACTAATACTATTATTTCCATTATTATTATTTCCATGGCGCTTTCCATGGAGAATTAGTGCAGGGAAAGTGCCTCAGAGGGAGACCACAGCTGCGATATTAGTATATCTGCAAGAGGGACCTAAAGGCCCTGGAAATGGACATTAAAAACTGGGAAATCTTGAACTCCAATCATTCAGCTGGGAGGCTAAAGACGCAGCATGGCCTTCTCCAATTTGAAGAGACACTTGTTCAACAGGCTGAGGCAAAGAGGCAGTCCCGGAACCAGCGAAATCTGGGGGCTGGGCAGGGGACAGAATGTATCTGCTCTCAGTGTGGAAGGGATTGCCACTCTTGAATTGGCCTTTTTAGTTACACTAGATGCTGTTTTAGGACCTCTTTCCAGAACACGATAACTTAGTTTTTTGAGACTGAAGGATGCCAATGATGATGATGATTAATTTATATTAGTATTATTTATTATACCTTTCCAAATGTTTCTAACCTTTGCTTCCTCAGATTCATACAACACTATACAGTGAATTTTGTTCTTTCACTTTTCCCAATCAATTCTGCTCCCTAATCACTTCCCTTGATTTGTTCACTCTTCCTTCATAGAACCATAACATCAGAACTGTGGAGCTGAAAGGGATCACAAAGTTCATCTTGTCCCATCCTCTACGGTGTTCAGGCTATCCAGTGTCTTCTTAGAATTCTCCAATGATGGAGAACCCACAACTTCTGTAAGTGCTGTCCCACTGCCGTATGGACCTTACTTGTCTTTAAACTATGTATTTGCAACATAAACCCATTATTTGCTGAAGAAGACTCCTGCGAGTCCCTTAGACTGCAAGGCGATCAAACCAGTCAGTCCTAGTTCAGAACCGGTATAGAATTTGGGTGTGTTCCTGGACTCATAGTTGCTGCTCAAAGAGCAGGTGGCAATTGTGCTCCTTTCTGCACTGGGAAGGCCTTCTTATAGTCATTATGTTTTAGTCACCTTGTGTGTGATTTATTGCAATGTGTTGTATGCGGGGTTACTTTTGAAGATCATTCAGCAGCTATAGCTGATCTAGAACAAGGAGCTATGGATGCACCTCAGTGGTCACCTGTGTAAAGAAGAACAGATACTTATTTATCTTGAAACATCTGCAAATAACTCTTGTAGACATATAATTAAAAATTATATAAACATTGAAAAATAATACCAAGTTACCCCTCTGCTGTTGACAGTTATAATTGGTGAGCTAACCATCTCGGCTACATCCGAGTCTTGTATTATCAATGATTATGTGTCATCAAGTCAGCGTTGACTCTAAGCAACTCTTAGCAACCAGAAAGACTATTACATATTCTCCAGGATGAGCTGTCTCCAGCCAGCCTGGCCTTTTACGTTTTTCAATGATGCACCCGGTTGTATCAATTTTCCAATTGGGGCATCCACTGTAATTGATTCCATCCATTTTGCTGTTGGTCATCCTCTTTTTATCTTTCCTTCCACCTTTACCAGCACTGTAGACTTTTTAGGAAAGCTAGGCCTTTGCATGACGTGTCCAAAATTGTGCTTGGTTATTTGTTAGTTGGATTTATATTATCATACAGGGTCAGGGATGGTATTCACTTACGTTCGCTACCGGTTCGCAAATGTGAGCGTGTGCGCAGGACCTTTTGCGCATGCGCAGAGCATCAAAAACAGGACGTGATTATGTCCGGGTGGGTGGGCGGAGCCTCCCACCGCCGCCACTACCAGTTTACCTAAACCGGATAGAACCGGCTGAAAACCACCACTGTACAGTGTGCATATTACCACCAACAAGCATGTATTAGCGATCAAATGCATCAGCTTTTCCTGTAAATGGAAGATTAAATCAAAATCTGCCTTAAAGCAAGCAAATGCAACGAACAGTATATATTTAGGTGCTTCAATACAGTTATCTGCTGTAACTTTTCCAGGGCCCACTTGTTAATCCATTTGTTTTAACAGAGACAAATCTCCTTTGCACTGTGTGGTTAGACTGTCTGGCCTAATTTTTCAAAAGAACCATTTTTCTTTATGACCAGGAGGGTTGGCACTGGCTTGAACAGTTTGTACTTTCTCTCCCCAAGGCCAAAATGATTGACTTATATTCTTGCCTAAGAATAGCATACTGCATAACCCCCTTTGCTGCATAAGGGAAAGCCAAGACTGCTTAAGTCAAGGAAAAATGAGCTCTGTCTTAAAACAAGAGGCCAACATGCATAGACCCCAGTGGTGAAATCTAAAATTTGTTACTACTGGTTATGTGGGCATGGCTTGGGGGGATAATGTGACTGGGTGGGTGTGGCCATTTTTTTTCCTTTTAAAACCTTTTTTTCTACAACCTCTTCGCCAAAGAGATTGTTAAAAAAATGCTTTCAAAAGGCTCTGACGATCCCAGCTGAGTTGCCTGATCGTCAGAGGCTTTTTTTTCTTTTAAAAGCCTCTGCCGATCAGGCAACTCAGCTTGGATCATCAGAGGCTTTTAAAAGAAAAAAAACCCTCTGCCGATCAGGCAATTCAGCTGGGATCATCAGCCGACGATCCCTTTGACAACCCAGCTGAGCCACGCGATCATCAGAGGCTTTTTTTTTACTTTTAAAAGCAATTTTTTGGCCGAAGAGGTTGTAGAAAAAATGCTTTTAAAAATTAAAAGAAAAAGCCTCTGATGATTGTACGGCTCAGCTGGGCATGGGGGGGGGGCAGGGATTTTTGCTACTGGTTCTCTGAACCACCCACCTCCATCGCTACCGGATCGGGCGATCTGGTCTGAACTGGGAGCATTTCATCCCTGATAGACCCCTGACCCTCAACCAACTTATGACTTCCCCCAGCTGTTTCATGGAGGGGGAGGGGAGAGGACATTATAGAGGGAAGAGGGAATGATCTTGAAGAACTGAAGGAAGAGCGACTACCAAGGTAAATAAATGGTAGGCACCAGGACCTATGGTGGTGTTATGGCTCTCCAGCAGCCAGCGGAGCTGGCAGCAGATTCGGATAGTGAGGAGGTTGGGGAGGAACATGGGCCAGTCCTGGAGTCTGGGGAAGGCTCTGATGAGAGCTCTGCGTTGGAGGCAGAGAAGGGGCCAGGGCAGTCTGACAGTTATCAGTTGCCTTCAGAGTCAGGCATCAGTGAGGGAGACAAACAACTGGAACCTGTTCCCAGTGTGCGCATGCGCAGAGTTGCCAGATGAAGGGAATAGCTAAGGAACAAAGGTCGACTTGGGAGTAAGGCCACTAGTGGACGATGAAGGGCCCCTCCTATAGGGAATAAAAAGGGAGTGAAAGGGGAGGGGTGTTTGCAGGTGACAATTAGTTCATTCCTGCATTCTTGCCAAGTATTGCGCCGTTTGAAAGTTATCGGCCTGGCCGCTCTCCAAGCCTGATAAAGGTTGGTAATTGTGAACTATCTTGAAAGACTGTGGGAGAGGAAAGATTTTGCTGGAGAGGAATTCACTGTCAATTAAGTAAAAGGGGCTTATCGGGACGAGGACTTGGCTTCGTGCTGCTGGGGAAGCCTAGGTCAGAACAGGTGGCACAGTGGTTACAATGCAGTATTGCAGGCTGACTGCCCACTATTGTTGTGGCTCCGTTACCGGAGCCTGTGTCATTGTCACTCCGAGAGTGAAGGGGAGGAGTTGGCAAGGCCTCCCTCTCCAGGACCCTCCTCTCTGGCAATGCCTTCGGTGTCCGCTGAAGGGCAAGAGATAGGGCCAGGGCCAAGCACGTCCACGCAGCCACAGATGGACAGTGATGAGGGTAATGAGTCTTGGCTGGACCCACGCCAGCGTCACATAGATAAGTGCGCGCAACAGAAGAAAGGGCATGTCCGAGATTAGGCTGAGTCACTGGACCACACCCCACAGGATATAAAAGGGAGCGTGATGGCCAGTCAAACCTTGTGACGAACAAAGCTGAAAGCTTCCACGCCATTCTGCATTGCCGGACTTTTGCTTTAAGACTTTGCTGGAGTATCTCTGGACTTGATTTAATTCCGTAATTATTGAGCTGCTTTCCTTTGATGTATCAGAAGTGGGGAGAAGTTATCTCTCCTCTTTGTAAATAATAAACTCTTGGCAGGCAGCCACTAGGTTGTTGCCAAGTTCCGTTATCATAAGGAAAAGGATTTTGCCAGCTGGTTTGGTCTTTAACTCCTGAACGTCTGTTGGTGTGTATGCGTGGGGTTGGGGACAGAACATCTGAAGTAAAATAAAATAAAATAAAAATCTATCAGGAGTTTGATCCTGACTGGCTCAAGGTTGACTCAGCCTTCCATCCTTCCAAGAGCAGTAAAATGAGGACCCAGATTGCTGGGGGCAATAGGCTGACTCCGTAAACTGCTCAGAGAGTGCTGTAAAGCAATATGAAGCGATATATAAGTCTAAGTGCTATTGCTATTGCTAATGTTCAGATAAAAGGAGCCTGGTATTGGTTCAAGAAAGTAAAGTGAATAAATATCTCAGAGAAGACCCTACTCAAGTCACACAAAGATAAAGAATGGGGAGGGGGAAGAACTTTCTCACTTGTGAGACTTTGTTACTATAGCTTTACAATAAAATATTACTGGCCTATATGGTATTGTTTTTCTAGTCAGGCCTGCCTTTAAGCACTGACATTGAGTCCAGAGTCTTCAAGTTGATTTGGGTTTGAACTCTTCTCCAACACTGATTGAAACAGGCATGGAGAAGGCAAAACCACTATGGCACCACATGCCTCTCTTCTTCTCTACAGCTGGTCCAGAAGGACATAATGATCAAAACCTGCTGAATTATTAAGGAAGGCCAGGATAACAGCACCAGCTCCTTCCTGGCTCTGCCCCCAGGTCATCAACAAGCATGACTAATGCTATCTCCAAACTATGTCCAGACTTAAAAGCCAACTGGAACAGATCTAGATAGATAATTAAAATTTCTGCCAGAATCCTCCTTAATTGCAACCTGACCTGTAATTTCAGCCTGACTCTTAAGCCTCCCTGCAGCAGGAAGGTTTAAATATTGGGTCCAGTGATAGTTTGTTGAGGAGGGAAAACATCACCATGTCAAGGTTGCAAGTAATACACCCATCGCAAACAGAATTCCGAGGCAAGTTGGTTCCTCAAAGAATAGTTTTATTAGGAGATATCATCTTGGCACAAACTGGTGGAAAGCCAACTCTGAGGATCCCCGTGCTTTCCACCTCATTAAAAAGGGAAAGTTTCCCTTTTCCCCAAACAATAAACCACATTGTCTAATCTGGGTACTGGCTGATTGCCTGGTTACTCCTCTCCTCCTCCTCTTCTGGCCAGCCAGCAATTGGAATGTCCTTGACTAATGAGAGAACTATTTTCTTTTGGCTACAAAACCCCATCTATCTCTACCCTCCTTCAGCTCCAACCTATGTCAAGCCTAAAGTCATGTGAAAGGAAATCTGGATAGAAAAAAAAACTACAGAAAAGAAAACGATCACAGCCAGGTCAGCTTCAGGGTTGACACAGCACCTCATTTGAGGCTCGTGAAATCTCTCTCTCTGCGTTCCGTGTGCCTTTGGCATTTAGTCATGCCGGCCACATGACCAAGGAGACCTCTTTGGACAGCGCTGGCTCTTCGGCTTTGAAACGGAGATGAGCACCACCCCCTAGAGTCAGGAACGGCATATGTGCGAGAGGAACCTTTACCTTTACCTATATTTAAATGTATAATTATTTGTTAATGTTGAATAATTGCCAGCTTGTTCTTTGGAGAACAAAATAAGCAAAACAGACCTCCCCCCCAAAAAATCTTCTTCTGATGGGGGAGAGAATCTATTCATATTGTATTGGAGGGAGGAGGGGCCTCCATTTTTCATGGCTGCTTGCCATATGACTCAGAAATGTTTGCATCTGGGTATATTGTGTGGCAGGGCCAGTGGGTATTTCCAGTTCTAATCATCATTTATTGCTTCTGGAGCTTCCACTCACTCTGTGTTGCAGAAACTGCAAGTATTTATATTCCCTGAGAGATGAATATTCCTGGACAACTGACTAGGGCAACTGGTGAGAGGTTACATGTACACAAGCCAACATGAACGAGCCAGCCTGTCGCTGGACCTGAAATCTTAGGCATGAACAGTGTGCATGCAAGAATAATGACAATTTTGTGGATATGCTGTTGGATGAAATGTCCATCTGGGTTCAGTTCCAAGTGGGGAAAAAAGGCACTGGATTCATGGAAAGTGCTTGGAAAGAAGGTTTATTGATGAACAGGATCACATGCCTTGGAGATCTTGGGCGAAAAAAAGGGCAGAGATGCTGAGAGTCCTTGGGTTTTATACCCTCTGTTGGGCTTTTGAATTTGAGCTTGTGTTTTGATTGGTTGTCAGACTACCATGGGGCCATGCAAGGGTAACTTTGTAGGTTGTCTTTTTGAGTCCCAGGCTTGGTTGAGCCTTGCTGGGTGATGATGCAATGAAAGGGCTTTGGGCAATTCCTATTATGGCTCTGCCTGAAGGAGGTAGATCTTCGTTTTGTAGAATAGACTGGCCCAGGCCTTAATGGCTCATTGACAAAGCTGGAGGGGTTGAGTTTCTGCCTCCCTTTTAGGGGAAATATTCTGCCCTTTTAATATTTCCTAAAATATCTTATTTTCCTAGGACAGGGGTGGGTGCTAACTTCCTACAATGCTGAACTACAACTCCCAGCATCCCTTATCTTTAGTCATGATGGCCCAGATTAGCCACAAGAGGCATTATTACTGCCAGATTAAAATTTCCTTGCCTGTTTACAAGGGGAAATTATATCTGGGCCATAAAAATCTGTGAAACCACTAGATGGCAGCAACATCTCTGGATTGTCTAGATTTTCTGACCTACTCTAAGGGCTAAGTATAGCTCCAGGTTGAATTTTTTTTTTTTTAATTCCCAAGCAGGCATTTGGAACATAAACCCAAGACTGGACTGAGTCCCCATTCCGGGAGGGGGGGTGTTTTCCCCCACTCTGCCCAACAGCAGGATTATGCTTTGCATTTGCAGAGCTGTGCTGTGCAGAATAAACTGTGTAAATTAAAGCAAATATGTGTGTGTGTGTGTGTGTGTGTGTGTGTTCTGAGGTTTTTGCGGGTGTTTGGACAGTATGTAGGTGTTTGGTTATTCGGGTTTTCTCCCGCGTAAAATTGGAGGTGTCTTGGCAACATTTCGACGAAGATATATATATATATATGTATATATGTATATATGATATATGTATGTGTGTATGTATATATATATATACTTCTAAAAAGCCTGTGTGTAGGTGTGATGGGCTAATCACAACACAATCTTTTTTTAGATGTGTGATATCCTATATCAATCCTGCAGGCATCCCTTCCACTATTCCAGAAATCTAAAATCCTGTTCAAAGCATTAACTGCCAACATGCCGTTGTTGGAAGAAATGTCTATCTAGGCTCAGTTCAAGTGGAGAGAAAAACACTGGAAATATGGAGACTGCTGGAAAAGATGGTTTAATGGTGGACAGGACCACATGGTTTTGCGATCCTGGGCAATTGAGCACATGGGTGAGAGAGAGAGAGAGAGAGAGAGAAGATTTATACCGTCTGTTGGGCTTTGAATTTGAGCTTGTATTCTGATTGGTTGTCAGACTCCCATGGGGCCATGCAGGGATAACTTTGTAGGTTGTCTTATGAGTTCCAAGCTTGGTTGAATCTTGCTGGGTGATGCAGTCTCCCCAGGTGCCATGTGGTGAGTTCTGTTGCTAGATGGGTAGAGGGCTAATCCTACCTTTGTTGGATCTTGAGTGAGGGCATTTGCTTATGAATAGACCTAGCTATCTCTTTATCTCTTAAGTGCTGACATCTGCTGTGGGCCATTGAGAGTGTGGGGCTATTAAGAGTGTGGGACCATTGAGAGTGTGGGGCTATTTTCTGCTTCCTGCCTAAAAAACATGTTTCTCCATTTCTCATCCAGGGAGGTATAATATTCTGCCTTTTTAATATTTCCTAGAATATTTCATTTTTCTAGGAGAGGGGTGGGTGCTAACTTCCTGCAATGTGAAGCATCAACATCGCCAAAAAGGCATTAAGAGTTGTAAACCTAATCTTGCGTAGCTTCTTCTCCGGTAATATCACACTACTAACTAGAACATAGAAAACATTTGCTGGACCAATTCTCGAATACAGCTCATCTGTCTGGAACCCGCACTGCATATCGGACATTAATACAATCGAACATGTCCAGAAATATTTTACAAGAAGAGTCCTCCACTTCTCTGCTCACAACAAAATACCTTATGCCACCAGACTTGAAATTCTGGACTTAGAAAACTTAGAACTACACCGCAGAACTACCGTCTGACCTAAGCGTAGCTCATAAAATAATCTGCTACAATGTCCTATCTGTCAATGACTACTTCAACTTCAACCACAACAATACACGAGCACACAATAGATACAAACTTAAGGTAAACCGCACCAAACTCGATTGCAGAAAATATGACTTTAGCAACAGAATGGTCAATGCCTGGAATACACTACCTGACTCCGTGGTTTCATCCCAAAACCCCCCAAATTTTAACCTTAGACTGGCTACCGTTGACCTCACCTCATTCTTAAGAGGTCTGTAAGGGGTGTGCATAAGAGCACCAGTGTGCCTACCGCCCCTGTCCTAATGTTTCTTCTATTTGTATCTATTTTATGTATCCAATCCATGCTTATACCTATTACCAAATATGTTCTTGACAAAAATAAATGAATAAATAAAAATAAATCTTTGCTCTGCGTGATAAATGAAAAGGTCATTCTGTAAGAAAGCCAGGGCTTCGTTAAGTCACTAGGCACAATATATCCAACTTCGCATCCAGGATCTTGAGCAGTTTTCTGATCTCCTAATATCAAAGAAGCTCTGGAATGAAGAGTTTTCTCCCCAGATTTGGTCTTAGTCCTTGGTCAGTGCTTGGAACAGGTATAATTCAGTAGTGGGTTTTACTTACCTTTACTACCGGTTTGGAACTGTAAGCGCGCACATGGGGCAATTCTGCACATGCGCAGAACTTCCTGTGCATGCGCAGAACATCCGTGATGACGTCTGGGTGGGTGGGTGGGCGGAGTCTCCCGCCACCGCCGCTACCAGTTCGCCTGAACTGGGGCAAACCAGTAGAAACCCACCAATTGTATAATTATAGAAAATGTCTTCTTTTTCAGAGCAAAGTCAGGCTTCTTTTTAAATAATGCTCTGTACCACAACATTTACAGGACAATTATATTTATGGGAGTGCATACATCAAGAGTTCCATAACCACAAGATTCCTACCTATTGTGGTCCGCCAGCAGCCTGCGGAGCTGGCAGCGGAGTCGGACAGCAATGAAGCTGAAGAAGAACATAGGCCAGTCCTGGAGGCTGGGGAAGGCCCGGATGAGGGCTCTGCGTCAGAGGCAGAGATGGGGCCAGGGCCATCGGGGAGTGATATGCGGACTCTGGAGCCTCCAGAGACTGATAGGTGTGAGGCAGAGGAACAGGAGGAGCCTGTTCCTAATGCACGCATAAGAAGAGCTGCCAGAAGGCAAGAGCAGCTCAAGCAAAGAGGACAACTCAGAAGTAGGGCCAAGAGATGATTGGCCCCTCCCATAAGGCTTAAAACAGACCAGCAACGGTGTTTGGGCTTTGCCGGAAAACGTTGGTAGCTTCGTCTTCTTCATCTACGTCTTGCATTTATTTTTGTATCTGTGACTTCTGAATGTTTGCCAAAAAATGCCTTTGGCAGTTTGCCTAATTGGATCAAGGTTTGCGATAGGACTGAGGAATTTGTGTTGGGTTTATTTCCAAAGGATGAAAAAGACACTGGAAACATGGAGACTGCTTGAAAAGATGGTTTAATGGTGGACAGGATCACATGCCTTGAAGATCTTGGGTCAAGAAAAAAGGGCAGAGATGCTGAGAGTGCCTGGGTTTTATACCCTCTCTGGGCTTTTGAATTTGAGCTTGTATTCTGATTGGTTGTCAGACTCCCATGGGGCCATGCAGGGGTAACCTTGTATGTTGTCTTTTGAGTCCCGGGCTTGGTTGACTCCTGCTGGGTGATGATGTCATGGAAGGGCTTTGGGCAATTCCTATTATGGCTCTGCCTGAAAGAGGTAGATCTTTGTTATGTAGAATAGGCTGGCCCAGGCCTTAATGGCCCATTGACAAAGGGGGGGGGAGGTTTCTGCCTCCCTTTTAGGGGAAATATTCTGCCCTTTTAATATTTCCCAAAATACCTCATTTTCCTAGAAGAGGGGTGGGTGCTAACTTCCTAGATATCTCGAAAGACTCTGTCATGATAATGACATCCGGCTCTAGCAGAAGACAATTTTTTTCTCTTGAGAAAATTTTAAAATGTCTTTATCCCTCAGGACCTAAAAAAACCCATCCTGCTATTTATGAACTTAATTGATACCCTATCTTTTAACTTTACGAAAGTTGGTTGATAAATGTAAATTTTTAAAGGGAATATAATTTAAAAAACATTTGTTAAAACATCCCATAAAAGGCTTTTGTAAAAGTCTCACAGAATACAGCAGCCAAACAGGCATTAGAAATTCAATTGAATGCTTATTTTTCTTTCTGACAGTCAAGTTGAAAAATAGCAAGGAGATAGCTTTATCTCTTCAGGGAGGTTCTTTGGGGAGGAGTATTGCTTTGTCACCTTTTTTTGGAGCAAAAACCTGTCCAAAGCAAGATTATGATAACAAACGCATGCATATACAACCATTTCCTTGACTCACAAAGTGTTTAGATCTCTTTTCTCTAAAATATGCCCTGCAGAAGCAGCTTGTGATATGATATCTGTTTGAATGACTAGAAGCCATAGGATCTACAGCAGGGGTGAAATCCAATTTTTTTTAACTACCGGTTCTGTGGGCATGGCTTGGTGGGTATGGTGTGGCTTGGTGGGCGTGGCAGGGGAAGGATATGCAAAATTGCCATTCCCTCCCCACTCCTGGGGGAAGGATACTGCAAAATCTCCATTCCCACCCCCCTCTGGGGCCAGCCAGAGGTGGTATTTGCCAGTTCTCTGAACTACTCAAAATTTCCGCTACCGGTTCTCCAGAACCTGTCAAAACCTGCTAGGGTCCCCTGATCTACAGCCTCCAGCAGGGGCCTCCTCTCTATATCTAGTATAGCGGTCCTCAACCTTTCTGGCTTGGTAGACCAGCGGGGGGAGGGGAGAGAGAATTTTTCTGTGTGAATGGTAGACGTGCAAGTGCACACAGCTCCATTTGTGCAAGTGGTGGGTGTATGCACCTGCCACTTGTTCAAATGGAATTCACAAGCATGCATGCCACTCTGTTGTGGCCCGCCAGCAGATCTGGCAGCAGTGAGGAGCTTGGGGAGGAACATGGGCCAGTCCTGGAGTCTGGGGAAGGCTCTGATGAGGGCTCTGTGTCAGAGGCAGAGTGGGGACCAGGGCAGTTTGCCAGTTATCAGCTGCCTTTGGAGTCAGACATCAGTGAGGCAGATGAACAGCTGGAGCCTGTTCCCAGTGTGTGCACAGAGTTGTCAGACGAAGGGAACAGCTGAAGAACAAGGGAATGACTTGGGAATAAGGCCACAGGTGGACGATGAATGGCCACTCCCAAAGGGAATAAAAGAGGAGCAAAAGGGGAGTGGGATTTACAGGAGACAATTAGTTCATTGCTGCATTCTTGCCGAGTATTGCAGCATCTGAAAGATATCGGCCTGGCCAGTCTCCAAGCCTGATAAAGGTCGGTAAACCTTTATCGAAGTATTAAATAATGAGGGTTTCACATTATGTTACTACCGGTTCGCCCCGCATGCGGTTTGCACACGCGCCTACCTTCCACACATGCACTAGGCCTTCCACACATGCACCCAGCCTCAAAAACATGCCTAAATAGGATGTCATAGAGCTGGGGCAGATGGGCACCCACAATTTCTACTATCGGTTCGGGTGAACTGGTCCAAACCGGCTGAATACCACCTCTGCATGTGCCCATTTATGTAACATAATTTCAAGTCATCATAGGTATAAAACTAAGAAACAGGGTTTTCCCCCATCAAGTTCAGAAAAAAACCTAGGGCAATGATATACTGTGTGTGTGTGTGTGTGTGTGTGTGTGTGTGTGTGTGTGTGTGTGTGTGTGTGTGTATGTATGTATGTATGTATGTATATATATATATATATATATATATATATATATTTTTTTTTTTTTTTTTTAATTTGATTTATATGCCGCCCTTCTCCGGAGACTCAGGGCGGCTTACAATGTGCTCAGCAATAGCCTTCATCCTTTTGTATATTTATACAAAGTCAGCTTATTGCCCCCACAAACTGGGTCCTCATTTCACCTACCTTAGAAAGGATGGAAGGCTGAGTCAACCTTGAGCCTTGGCGAGATTCGAACCCTGCAGTAATTGCAGGCAGCTGGTCTTAATAAGCTTAATAACAGGGTGCCTTAAACCCCTGTAGTACCAAGGCTCTTATATATATATATATATATATATATATATATATATATATATATATATATATATATATGAGAGAAACCTTTTGGTGGAGAATGACAGAAGCTGTGGGATTTGATTTAATACTGTGTATATGTGGTGATTCATATTATTTTGCTTCCAAGAAATATACTATGGATTCCCCCCCCCCTTCTTATTTTTTGTCATTCCTATACATAGCTGTTATCAGTAAAATGATAATGCATTCAGGATGACAGTGTGGTAATTATATAATAGCATCCATACACACAGCCAAAAGAAGAATAGAAATTATGAAACAAGACAGTAATTGTTTAAAGCAATAATTACTAGAATTGAAAATAAGGGTGTATGGGGAAACATATTTCATAAGATCTAATGCTTGTTTTTAGCGGCTTTGTCCTGCATCTCAGAGGCTAGATTATGATTTTAATTTAGCAATACTCTTTCTCTTGTATTCTGCTGAATTTCAACTGTTCTTCATCCTATTAATTACCATTATTAAATTTTATCCTGCTTCTTTTCATACTGAGCTAGAGATGTTGATTACCTCCTCAATGATCTTGCATTATCTTAGTTGATCTTGGTTGCTATAGGTTCATTGGATTATAGTTGTTCAACTCGGTTATACTATTGTTTGGTTCAGACTAGGGAGACCCCAGTTCAAATACCCATTTATCTGTGACATGCAGTCACTGTCCAATAGTTTGACCACACCATTTTTTTTAAAAGAACCCTACACACTACAGTGTACAAAGCCTTTGGAGAGAGGGAAAAAAACAGGATTTAGAGAGAGCACGTAAACTAATATATGCCCCAGTGCCATAGATTTATATACCGCTTCATAGTGCTTTTCAGCCCTCTCTGGACGGTTTACAGAGTCATCCTATTGCCTCCAACAATCTGGGCCCCCATTTTACAGACCTCGGAAGGATGGAAAGCTGAGTCCACCTTGAGCTGCTCGGGATCGAACTCCTGGCAGTCAGCAGAATTAGCTTGCAGTACTGCATTCCAACCACTGCGCCACCATTTTACTACTAAGAAATGCAGTATCTACAGTCATTCAGCCTTATGAAAGATTGTCCAACTGAGTCTTCTTGATTCTGGCAAAATTTAGTTCCAAGAGAGATGCTGATACTGTATGTTTTCAGAATTATTCTGCTTCGTATCTATTTCAGATTGCCATTTGAAAAATTAAGAAATGGTAAGCGGTCTGGTAACGTATATATCTATATACATGTGTATATAAAAAGGGAGGGAAGGAGAGAGAGCAATATTTAAATGCACATATACATTTCCATAGGGACACGGTGGCTCAGTGGCTAATACGCAGAGCTTGTTGATCAGAAGTTCAGCAGTTCAGCGGTTTGAATCCCTAGTGCCACATAACGGGGTGAGCTTCCGTTACTTGTCCCAGCTTCTGCCAACCTAGCAGTTCGAAAGCACGTAAAAAATGCAAGTAGAAAAATAGGGACCACTTTGGTGGGAAGATAACAGAGCTCTGTGCAGCTTTGGTGTTTAGTCATACCAGTCACATGACCACAGAGACATCTTCGGATAGCGCTGACTCTTTGGCTTAGAAACAGAGATGAGCACCACCCTCTAGAGTTGGGAACGACTAGCACATATATGTGGGGGAACCTTTACCTTTACCTTATACATTTCTATACACATAGAGACAAACATACATTTTATTTACTATGCAAGAGAAACATGTCCGAGTTTCTCAGAAACCCAAGGAAGGCAGATATGGACTGCACTTGTGATAACCCCCCCCTCTCTTTCTTTCTCTCTGCCTCCCTCCCTCCCTTTCTCTCTCTCTCTCTCTTTCTCTCTCCCTCCCTCCCTCCGTCTCTCTCTCTCTCTCTCTTTCTCTCTCCCTCATTATGGAGACTGAAGAAACAATTAAATAAATCAGGAGACTTTAGGTGATGGATGTTCCTCTGGCAGAGGACTTCGGTTCTCTCTGCCAGGCCTGAAGAAAGGTAAAATTAACGAGAAGTTTGTGACAGCTTTCTAGGGCTGACATTTGCTTTGACAGGCTCGGTTGAGGAATTAATTGTTCCATGCCTGGGGCCCTGTTAGCATGGGTGAGCCTGTTTTGTGGTGACATTGAGCGTATGATATTATGAGTGTTCTTGGCTGCTATTTTATGTTATGTTTGTTGTTTTCGGTTGTTTTCATTCTGTTTTCGTTGTTAGCAGCCTAGAATTGTGCCTATGAAATGAGCTGCCATAAAAAATTTAGTAAATAAACAATTTCCCTAGTCAATTGAGGTAAGAAGGTTTCATGCTCAGAACCTAAATAACCAATGCAATCCTTGTTTTAAAATTTAAAACATCAAGGGGAAACATTAGCTAGCCCAGAGAAACTAAACAGTAATTTAGAAAGGAACTGCTGACTTTTCAACTAGTAACTTGCAGTGATAAAGCAAGAGTTATGGCTTTTGTACCAGGGGTGAAATTCAGCAGGTTCTGACAGGTTCTGGAGAACAGGTAGCAGAAATTTTGAGTAGTTTAGAGAACCAGCAAATGCCACCACGGGCTGGCCCCAGAGTGGGGAGGGAATGGGGATTTTGCAGTATCCTTCCTCTGCCGTGCCCACCAAGCCACACCACGCCCACCAAGCCACGCCCACAGAACCGGTAGTAAAAAAAAAATTGGATTTCACCTGCTGTTTTGTTCTATTAGTTCATGGTAAAGTGACATTAGAAAGCAATAGGACTGTTAGTAGAACATTAAACATAGACACGTAGGCCTGAAAGGACCTCAGAGGTCTTCTAGTCCAAACTCCTGCTTATAAGCCTAAGAAGAGGTTGGTAAAAACCTGTTAGCTGTTCCTTCATGCATGTCGGTGTTGATGCTTTAACTTTGTATGTAAAACATTCCATTTATCTATGCACCCGCACTTTATCTCACACAGATAAAGTGCAGGTAGTCCTTGCTTAGTGACTGCTTTGTTTAGTTACTTTTTGCAGTTACTTTTTAAAAACGTTTTATACTTTGCAGCCAATCCTGCTCACTTGGTAGCTGTGGGAAGCCACTCCCCTGCCAGAAGAATGAAATATTTTAGGAAATATTAAAAAGGCAGACAAAGCAATTGCTACCAACCTGCCTTCCATTGAGGACCTGTATGATGCACGAGTCAAAAAGAGGGCTGTGAAAATATTTACAGACTCCTCACATCCTGGACATAAACTGTTTCAACTCCTACCCTCAAAACGACGCTATAGAGCACTGTACACCAGAACAACTAGACAGTTTTTTCCTAGTTTTTTCCCCGAATGCCATCACTCTGCTAAACAAATAATTCCCTCAGCACTGTCAAACTATTCACTAAGTCTGCATTACTATTAATCTTCTCATCGTTTCTATCACCCATCTCCTCCCACTTATGGCTGTATGACTGTAACTTGTTGCTTGTATCCTTACGATTTTTATTGATATTGATTGTTTCCTGATTGCTTATTTGTACCCTATGACTATCATTAAGTGTTGTACCTTATGATTCTTGATGAATGTATCTTGTCTTTTTATGTACACTGAGAGCTTATGCACTGAAGACAAATTTCTTGTGTGTCCAATCACACTTGGTCAATAAAGAATTCTATTCTATTCTATTCTATTCTATTCTATTCTATTCTATTCTATTCTATTCTATTCTATTCTATTCTATTCTATTCTATTCTATTCTATTCCATTCTATTCCATTCCATTCCATTCCATTCATTCCATTCCATTTTCCCTAAAGGAGAAACATGTTTCTAAAGACAGAAACGCAGAGCTTCAGCTCCCTGCCCCAGCAGATATTTGGTGTCCATCGAGAAGCACTGGGCCAGCCTATCTACAAGACAATTAGACCTTTAGCTCCAGGGTGATGGGATTAAGACATGACTCTCCAGGACATAATAGGATTATCTATCAGCAGAGCTCACCACATGGCATAACCAAACCCCTTCATTGCATCAACCAGCAAGGTTCAACTAAACTTAGAAAACCTCAGCTATGACCCCTGCATAGCCCCCGGGAGTCTGACAACCAATAGAATACATTTTTTGCACAGGAACAGGAAGCTCAAGGGCAAGACCCAAGAGAAGGTATAAATACCTCTCTCTCTCTCTCCTCCATGTGTTCAGCTGCCTAAGACCTCAAACCCATGTGGTCCTGTTCATCAATAAACCATCTTTCCAATCAGCCTCCGTGTTTCCAGTGTCTTTCTCCTCACTTGGAACTGAATCCAGGTGGATATTTCTTTCAACATAGCCTTCAATCTAGATTGAATAACTTACAAGCTGTTGCCAGAATGTCTCAGTTTGGCCAAGATTTACTTAATCCTTCTGAATCAAGTGATGGTGACACGCCCTGAGTCAATCCCAGTGGCTCCTTTTCTCCTTGTCTTCTGAACTTGTAACATCTCTTAATAATATACTTGCTTTCTTCCTGTTCTCTTCTTCGCTTCCTGTTCACTGAACAGTAACCTTCTGGCTAAACGTCTGTTATTTATTATTTCTGTGTTGCTATGTTAATGCAGAGTGAAAAATTAATTTATTCTGAGTTCTTGACAACAAAAAGATGGAAATACCTTGACATTTTTCACAAAAGGAACTTAAGCTTTTACTGATGTCAGAATAAATGGTAATGCTGTTTTTCTTGAAGTAGTCTATAAATGTATCTTTCAGATAAATAATATAAAGTAATTGTTACATTGATTGTCTAAAGCAGGGGTGTCAAAATCAAGGCCTGGGGGCCGGATCCGGCCCACAGGATGCTTAGATTTGGCCCGCGAGGTCACCCTGGAAACAGTGAAGGACCGGCCCGTAGTACCTCTGCCAGCGAAAATGGAGCTTGGGAAGACTGCGGGTGGCCCTCCTGAGCTCTGTTTTTGCTGGCAGAGGGTTGCAGGAAGCCATTGCAGCCAAAAACGGAGCTCGGGAGCCTGTTTTCGCTGGCAGAGCACTTGGGCCACTACAGGCGCCCCCGACACAAGTGAGGTTGAGCTGCCCCCCCCGACCACGTCCACCCTGCCCCCTCCAAGTCAAACACAACCCTGATGCGTCCCTCAATGAAATCGAGTTTGACACTCCTGGCCTAAAGTGTATTGCCTTCAATTAATGTTGTTGATCATGTACTGCAAATGAAAATTTAAGAGGTGACATTTACTGAATTTGGTAGACTTGTTATCTACACTACTTTGTAAAGTAACTGTGACCTATTAAACTACCTAAAAACCTGTCCAACCAATGGCAGATTTGGAGTGACACAGGAACCAGTAGTTCAAAAACACTTCGATGATATGACTTTTGTCAAAAATTGAAAATGAGTGATTTTACACTCTCGATTATAATGGTTAAAAAAAACCACCGTAGTGCTGCATTCTGTGCATTTGGTAAGTAATTACATGTTTCTGACCCTACAATTTTAGAATAAAATGAGTCGAAAAGGGTGTTTGGAAATTGATTCGATGCATTGATTGATTTAATATAATTTAGAGGCTGACTGACTCTAGATGACTGTGGGCACTATTCATAAAAAAAATCCCCAAACAAAAATGAGAATAAAAAGGAAACAGATTGTATGTATCCAAGGAGGCAAATTTTCTATAGCAGTAAAACACCCAATGTTGGGCTCAACCACCTCTGCCCCAAGACTAGGAGAAAAGATACAATTTTCATTAAATGTCATCTGGGTCAGAGCTGTAATGAGCCATTAGAGCTCCATATGTACCAGAGGACATAATTCCCTATTTTGTGAAAGAATCCAAACTAATGCATCCCCGTCATTGGGACATGGCCGATGATGGCAGAATATATAAAGCACTGTCATTTCTTTATTATAAACTAGCTGATAACTCAGCGTTTTATTTATTTATTTATCCCAATCCTGTATTAGACAGAAATAGAATAGAATAAAAGAAAGAGAAACTTTACCCTGAGCCCTGATTTAGGTGAGAATTAAATTAGTTAAAATGTTTTCCCTGTGCCCCAAAAGTGTCAAGTAAAATACTATCTTGTTTTGCTAGCTGATCCATTATCATTTGGTATGCTTTTTCCTGATCTTTATTTAGAAGTGGCTTCTTGTCTGTGATATATGCACTAAGTGGTTTGACATTGTAATCTGTGTGAAGTACGTCACGTCAGTCTCATAGTGGTGCAGTGCAGGCCCAGTTGCAGTAATGTTTTATTGATCATGGCCATACATTTATCCTCGAGAATAATCAAAGCCTTGTTGAAAATGGCTAGACCAAACTTAATTTCTAATGTTAGATTTTCCCCCTTGCTAGAGGGAGCCCCCTTATGGAGTACTGTGAAGCCATGGCAACTCCACTGTGTTGCACAGTAGAAGCCATTTTAAGGCAGTACAGTAGAAGCCATTTTAAGGCACAGCAGGCTGTATCTAAACAGAACTCCCCCCCCCGAGGGGTGTTAGGGGTGTCTTACCCCCACAGTATTTTTTTCCAGAGAGTAAGTAATTTGTACTAAGTTTGGCTGAAATTGCTCGAGGCGTTCTAGAGTTATGCTACAACATACACACACAGAGAGCCATTTTTATATATATATAGATTAGCATTTTATCATCTTTATGGGCTGCTGGCAGGGAGACTAAATTCAAAAGTTCGGAGAAGGATCCCTCCAGGCATAGATAGCTGGGTATGCAGGAGAATCCTGAGTTTGACTGTCATGCAATTTGCATAATTGTCCTTTTTGATAAAACAGAAATGGGGCAAGCAGACTAATTCACACCTATATGATGGGCTTTGAAAGAAAACAGTATCCAAATTGGAGCCTCAAGTGATAGATGTATGGTAGATAGATAAATGTCTGGATGTATTATAATCAAGTGCTTTGTGTTTTCTTGTGTTTTATGAGGAGAAAAAATGAAATTAAGGGGTGAAAAACAAATAGACCATGAGAACAAAAAGTCATAGTTGGCAGAAACTGTATCTGTTATTTCCCCCCCCTATCTTGTATTCTTATATTTAAGTTGACAGTGAGACAGGTTGCATATTATTCAAATGGTTGAAAAGACAAATCACAGAAGCATATATTCTATGCCTTCTTTAATATTAAATTAGCTACTTTCCAGTTCTATCATTATCCTTTTACATTCTCTGCAAGAGAAGAAGCCTTCATTTCTTCTCTTCCAGAGTTTATTCTGCCTAATTAAACATTCCCATTTAAATCTGGAAGAAAGAACAAGCAAAAGGAAGAAGTGAGATTTTTATGTTCATCCCGCTCAATTCTTCACTTAGTATTTCTACTGAAATAGCAAGTGACTTATTTCAATTATTTTTATAGCAGTTTGTTGGCAACAGCAAAAAAAAAAAAAAAAATCAGTATAATGGATGCACTGGATTTTTTGTACATTTTAAACTGTGTTGTGAGCTGCCTCAGAACTTTCAATCATGAGAGGCACTATTAATATTTTAAATTCATTTTAGAAAAAGGATGTCTTGCATCCAACTCTTGATAATTTAGTAAAGGAAAACAGTTCTACTTCAATCCAAGAACTGACTTGCACTAACTTCTGCTTCTGTGAACTGAACTGTTTGACGTATGAATTATGGATTTTGGTGTGTATGTGCCCTGGTGCCTCAGGGCTCGTTCCTCTCTCCCCTCCTATTTAACATCTACATGAAACCACTGGGTGAAATCATCTGACGACACAGGGTGGGATATCAGCAATATGCTGATGATACCCAGCTGTATATCTCCACCCCTCGTCAGTTCAGTGAGGCAGTAGATGTGATGTGCCAGTGCCTGGAGGCTGTGAGGATCTGGATGGAAGTTAACAGGCTCAGACTTAACCCAGACAAGACCGAATGGCTCTGGGTATTGCCCCCTAAAGACTATGTTGATTGTCCATCCTTGGTTCTGGGGGGTGAGAAAGTGCCCCCCTCAGTATGGGCTCACAATTTGGGTGTCCTTCTAGACTCACAGCTGAGACTGGAACAACATCTGACAGCTCTGGCTAGGGGGACCTTTGCACAGGTTCACCTGGTGCACCAATTGCAACCCTACTTGGATCAGGAGGCTTTCCTCATAGTCATTCATGCCCTTGTCACCTCACGGTTGGATTATTGCAACACGCTCTACATGGGGCTACCCTTGAAAAGTGTTCAGAGACTACAGTTGGTCCAGAATGCAGTCGCGCGAGTTATAGTGGGTGCGCCTAGATACACCCACATTACACCAATTCTCCACAAGCTGCACTGGCTCCCTATTGGTCTCCGGATGCAATTCAAGGTGTTGGTCATTACCTTTAAAGCCCTATATGGCTCAGGGCCAGGCTATCTTCGAGACGGCCTTCTACCACATAGCTCCCAGCGACCGGTAAGATCCCACAGAGTCGGTCTCCTCCGGGTCCCGTCAACTAAACAATGTTGGCTGGCGGGCCCGTGGGGGACGGCCTTCTCTGTGGCTGCCCCGGCTCTCTGGAACCAATTACCTCCTGAGGTCCAGACCGCCCCCACCCTATTGGTCTTCTGCAAAGCAGTGAAGATCTGGCTCTTCCGGCAGGCCTGGGGCCGTTGATCTCGTTATAATAATCTTGCGAGACCTGGCCACAAATTGGAGTGCATGTGTTTTAATGTTTTTAAAGTTTTTAATGTTTTAATGTTTTTCTTTTTAACATTTTTTATGGGATTGTTCGCAATGTTTTATTCTTTGTTGTAAGCCGCCCAGAGTCCCTTGGGAGTTGGGCGGCATAGAAATGCGACAAAATAAAATAAATAAATAAATGTCTAATTTTCCAGTTGAGCATTTCTAGTGAGCATTTTAAACAATTGCGCTCTACTTTACCTTATCAGCTTGGAATGGCTTTTGAAATGGAAATTAAACTCAACTTAATTTAAATCTAAAATTGCTAGGACATCCAGGACTGTCTAGTATCCTTCAGGCAGTTTCTAATTAGGGTATGATCATTTTTTAAAAGCTTTTCAGTTGCATTGCACTAAGGAGTATCATTAAAACTGAGATTTTGCATGTTTATATTATCCCCTATTAGATACATGAGTTCTGATTCTTCTCCTTTGTTCTTCCCTAAATTGGAATATAAAATACAATCTGAAAAACAACAACAGCAACAGATCAATTTCTTGGTATTGATCTCCGAAAGGCTGAAGAGGCCAGCTTCTAAGGGCATTCAGAAGGCTGTTCTGAAACAGTATTCTTATTTAAAATAAAGAAAAAGAATCCAAATCCACTTGCCATCCTGAAATAATAATATAACACAAGGTACGTTTGTCTTTTATCTACTTAATATTGCTATCAGCAACACCTCTAGCCATGTAAGTTAATACTGCTATCAGCAACACCTCTAGTTAATACTGTAGTTAGAATTTAGAATTTAGAATAACAGAGTTGGAAGGGACCTTGGAGGTCTTCTAGTTCAACCCCCTGCTTAGGCAGAAAACCCTACACCACTTCAGACAAATGGTTATTCAACATCTTCTTAAAAACCTCCCATGTTGGAGCATTCACAACTTCTAGAGGCAAGTTGTTTCTTCCCTCCAGGGATGGGATTGAAAAATTTTAGCAACACGTTCTGTGCCCGGTTGCTGGGTGGGTGTGGCCATAAGGGTATGGCCTAGTTGGCTTCCTCATCACAGTGTGTGAGGGGGTGTTTTCGCCCTCCCCAGGCTCCGGAGGCTTTCCTCAAGCCTTTGGGAGGGCAGAAACGGCCTCCCCCAGGCTCCAGAGGCCCCCCGGAAGTCAGAAATGGGCCCATTTCTGGACTTCCGGTACTTCCGGTACACCTGTTTTTCACCCTCCCAGAGCCTCCTTACGGGCCCTACACTTACCTGGCATCCAAAACAGGCTGCATGGAGACTCCTGGGAAAGGAGGGGAGGGGTGGGTAGTGTCAGCCAGTCCTTGCAACTAGCGGTTCCGTGAACCAGATTAAAATTAGCATCTGGTTTGCCCGAACCAGTCCGAACCAGCTGAATTTCACTCCTCCTTCCTTCCCTCCCTCCCTCTGTTTTTTTTAAAAATAAATCCACTATTTTATCATTTTTCTCACCTCCCAATACCTGCATAATACCTTCCAAATGATTGGAAATGTGATAAAATATAGCATTAGTGGTTTCAAGACCATGTCTTTGACTATGGATCAAAGGAGCCCCAGAAGACTATAAAATATTTCGGAACTTTTTCCAAATTGATTGGCATACTGACTTTTTAAACGGATATCTTCAGAAATGTATTTGGTAAGAATTTCACAAGGACACCTGGAGCCGGAGTTTGTGAGTTTGTTTATATACAGCAGGACTGTCCCTATCAACCATGATAGTGTAATGAAGTAATTGTACAGCTGATCTTAGAACTGAATTGATTACCATATTTTCAGAATATAAGACGCACTATTTTCCCTCCTAAAAGAGGCAGAAAATTTGGGTGCGTCTTATATTCCGAATGTAACCCAGTGCGGTGGCCAAAATGGCTACCTGGAACAGGTACCCCTTCTCTTACCCCTTCCGCGCTTTGCCTGCTTTAGTCACTGGAGTTCCCTCCGAGGATCAGCTGTGTTTTTGAAGCTGTTTTTCAGCCCCAACACGAGCGAAACAATCTTCCGTGCTTTGCCTGCTTTTCTAATTGCTGCTCCCTCCAACAATCAGCTATGCTTTAGAAGCACAGCCCCAACCAGCCCCAACCTCAAAACCAGCGAGCGAATTAATGTGCTGGGACTAGCCAGATGAATACCTGATAGGCAGAATTTGTTTCCCCCCTATTTTCCTCCCCAAAAACTAAGGTGCGTCTTATACTCCGAAAAATACTGACTAAACTGAAGGGGCAGGGGTGGATGATTCATTTTTCATACTGAAATTTTAGATGTAGGATGCTTAGCTTATGAAATAAATAAACGAAGCAGACATCATATATGCACAACAGTTATAGAAATAAAAATGTTGCCGCACACCATTTCTGCTCAAACAATTCAACTGCTTTTTTTTAAACTGGTCTAGGTTTTGTTTATTAAGTAGCAGGATTAGATCATGATCATCCATAAACCTTGCTTTTAAGAGCATTTATAGAAGTGTTACAAAATATACATCTTCTGTGCTTATTACAATGATTTTAGCTTGAGTGAAGAAAAAGGAACAAATAACATGTTTAGTCTGTCATTTTGCGTGTAAGCAGGGCTTGATTGATTGGCTCCAAATTGCAGAAGTATAGAATGCAAAGCCAGAACCAGGTAAAGGTGATTGATGCCTATTGTTTCCCCCTCCCTCCCTACTGGGAGATCCATCAATATTGTTAAATTAAAAGTGAAGAAGAGGATAGAAATTGTCTCCTCATTCTGAAATATGAGGTCAACGAAGAGAGAATCTAACGAGAAAGTAGCAGCAGTCCCCAATACAAACATTGTATGTGTGTATGTGGGAGGAATCCTTTCAGCCAGCTGAATTCTGTTTAACGTTTCAATTTGATTGCTTTTTCTGCGTCACTGCTGCAGAAATAAGCTGGTTTCCTGGGTAGCTGGAAATATACTTTCTGTCGGAACAAATTAATTGTCTCAGTTCACACAAACCGGTGTATCTGTTTTTTATCATCTAGCTAGCATCTTGGAGTTTTTTTTTTTTTAAAAAAATGGAATTATTGTTCATAATTTTGAAATGGAAAAATGGACTAGTAATGAATCTTACCCAACGTTGCAAAATAGCCCACATAAATCATGATATTTGAGTCAAGAATGGATTTGCTTTTCTTTCAAAAGCGCCTCAGTCAGTGGTGGGTTTCACTTACCATTGCTACTGGTTTGCTTGCGTGTGCATGCTCACTTTGCTCACGCATGCACCACTTCTGCACATGCCGAAGTGGCAAGAACCGGTGTTGTGACCTAGGCCCAAGTAATTATTAGCAGACACAATCAGTCCTAAACAAACATATTTTGTTAGAACAGCTGAGAATTACTTCATTCTCAGCTTAGTCCAAATTAAATCCAAAACAAATCCTTCATAAACAGTTCTTCGGCCTTATCACCAACCTTTGTCTTCTTTGGCACCCTGCCAAAGGCTTTTCTTGGCAAAAATTCAGAAGCAAGAGACGCTGACAAGAAACAAATGTAGCAACATTGCTTTCCTACAAAGATCCCAAGAACCGTTGTTGCTCTTTTAAGCCTTCTGGGAGGGGCCAATCATCTCCTGGCCTTACTCCTAAGTCACCCTTTTTGCTTCAGCTTCTCTTGCCTTCTGGCAGCTCTTCGCATGCATGCACTAGGAACAGGCTCCTCCTGTTCCTCTGCTTCTCTGCTATCCACCTCTGGAGGCTCCAGAGTCCGCGCATTGCTCACAGATGGTCCTGGCCCCATCTCTGCCTCCGATGGAGAGCCCTTGTCCGGGCCTTCTCCTTCCCCTTCTCCACTCTCTCTCCCCACTCTCCCCCTCCCCCTCCCCTTCCCCCTCCTCCTCCTCCTCCCCCTCCCCTCCCTCTTCCCCTTCCGCTTCTCCCCCTCACCCCCCCCCTTCTTAGAGGAGATTTTGGCACTAAGCTCAAAGTTTTATAATTTTTTTATACCATAAACTAACTCAGTGTACTGTACCTTGTTAATGTTTAATTAATCTTTTTTTAATGTTATATTGAGGACTAATTGTAAAGCTTTAGTAATTTCCTTTATTCACTTATCGACATTATTTCTTGATATTGTGTCTCTGTTGCAAATTAATAAATCCATAAAAAGATTTCACCCCTACTGGTGAGTTCTGTTAAGGCCATGTCCATGTTCTAACTAACCCTATGTAATATTAGCCCAACCTTTGTTTCTCTGCCACGGAATGTCCTCCATATTTTTCTGAAGGATAAAATGCCATTTCCTCCTTTGGCCTTTGACTTTGCTTCTCTTTTTGTAGGCAAGCACTTTAAGCACATCTACTGACTCCTTCCCTATTTCAATTTAATTTTAATTTTTTGGCTTTTATTATTTTATCTATAGATAAAATACAAAGAGAAATAGAAATGGGAAATTAGGAGAAGGAAAAAGAAAGGAGAAAAGAAAATGTAAGGTATGGGGGGGGGAAAGGTGCTGACTTCCGACTCTTTTTAGCACAGCACAAAATTAAAAACACTCCAGCCTCAACTTTTCGCTTTTACACATTAATACGTAACTAGCCATTTCTATAATGACAAATCTATATAATCGACAAAACCAAAGTCAAAGTTTCATTATTTTTCACCACAAGCACAAAATCCGGAAGTGATATCCAAATGAAAAACATACTTAGATATAGTCTCTTTGAATAAAATAATCAAGTTCTGACAAATAAGACCCCTGTGTTTGCTCAGTATTCCTGTTTCACCTGCATAACAGGGCCGCTAGAGCAAATCCCTTGTGATTTGCTTCCATCTGCTCTAAAATGATAGGTTTATTTTTTTTTCTCTTCAAAAACAAAATAAATGAAGCTGGCACTGAATAAGAGTTGCAAATGCATCAATTATCTATTCTGTAAAAGATATTGTCCTACTCACATTCTGCTGCCCTCAGGAACTTACTTGGGTTGAAGGTGGCACAACACTAATAATATTGATTCAAAGTTTCTGGCAGAGAAAGCAACATCAGATGGCTGTGCACAGGCAAAGCCATTTTTTCCCGCGTTAGGTTCCTCTGCCTTGCAGAGAGTTGCATGGAAGTTAGCGGTAACGCTGTAATTTCAATGACATTGGCAGGGGTCAAATTATTTTTTCCACCTGAGAAGGATTTAAATTGGAAGTAGAGGCCTTTTCAGAGGGTGCATTTGACTCCTTGGGGAAGAAAACGCCTGACTCCGCGGTCAGGAAAAATGCTGCCCAGAAACCAAAATATTTTTTGAAGCCAATTTTTTTTTTTTGAAACCAAATGCAAAAACGGACACCAGGGTGAATTTCGGGATAAAATTCCATGTCTAAAAATGGTGTTACTTCCACTTTTTAAAAATCGAGTCTTTTTGGTGCCTGGGGAAGAAAACGCGTGACTCCGCGGTCAGGAAAAATGCTGCCCAGAAACCAAAATGTTTTTTGAAGCCAATTTTTTTTTTTGAAACCAAATCCAAAAACGGACACGAATTTGAGTTTCGGGATGAAATTCCATGTCTAAAAATGGTGTTGCTTCCACTTTTTATAAATCGAGCCTTTTTGCTGCCTGGGGAAGAAAACGCATGACTCCGCCGTCAGGAAAAATGCTGCCCAGGAACCAAAATGTTTTTTGAAGCCAATTTTTTTTTTGAAACCAAATGCAAAAACGGACACCAGGGTGAGTTTCGGGATGAAATATCATGTCTAAAAATGGTGTTGCTTCCACTTTTTAAAAATCCATCCTTTTTGGTGCCTTGGGAAGAAAACGCATGACTCCGCGGTCAGGAAAAATGCTGCCCAGAAACCAAAATATTTTTTGAAGCCAATTTTTTTTTTTGAAACCAAATGCAAAAACGGACACCAGGGTGAATTTCGGGATGAAATTCCATGTCTAAAAATGGTGTTGCTTCCACTTTTTAAAAATCAAGCCTTTTTGGTGCCTGGGGAAGAAAACGCCTGACTCCGCGGTCAGGAAAAATGCTGCCCAGAAACCAAAATGTTTTTTGAAGCCAAATTTTTTTTTGAAACCAAATGCAAAAACGGACACCAGGGTGAGTTTCGGGATGAAATTCCATGTCTAAAAATGGTGTTGTTTCCACTTTTTAAAAATCGAGCCTTTTTGGTGCGTGGGGAAGAAAACGCCTGACTCCGCGGTCAGGAAAAATGCTGCCCAGGAACCAAAATGTTTTTTGAAGCCAAATTTTTTTTTTGAAATGAAATGCAAAAACGGACACCAATTTGAGTTTCGGGATGAAATTCCATGTCTAAAAATGGTGTTGCTTCCACTTTTTAAAAATCGAGACTTTTTGGTGCCTGGGGAAGAAAACGCGTGACTCCGCGGTCAGGAAAAATGCTGCCCAGAAACCAAAATGTTTCTTGAAGCCAATTTTTTTTGGAAACCAAATGCAAAAACGGACACCAGGGTGAATTTCGGGATGAAATTCCATGTCTAAAAATGGTGTTGCTTCCACTTTTTAAAAATCAAGCCTTTTTGGTGCCTGGGGAAGAAAACGCCTGACTCCGCGGTCGGGAAAAATGCTGCCCAGAAACCAAAATGTTTTTTGAAGCCAAATTTTTTTTTGAAACCAAATGCAAAAACGGACACCAGGGTGAATTTCGGGATGAAATTCCATGTCTAAAAATGGTGTTGCTTCCACTTTTTAAAAATCGAGCCTTTTTGGTGCCTGCGGAAGAAAACGCCTGACTCCACGGTCAGGAAAAATGCTGCCCAGGAACCAAAATGTTTTTGGAAGCCAATTTATTTTTTGAAACCAAATGCAAAAACGGACACCAGGGTGAGTTTCGGGATGAAATTCCATGTCTAAAAATGGTGTTGCTTCCACTTTTTAAAAATCAAGCCTTTTTGGTGCCTGGGGAAGAAAACGCGTGACTCCGCGGTCAGGAAAAATGCTGCCCAGGAACCAAAATGTTTTTTGAAGCCAATTTTTTTTTTGAAAACAAATGCAAAAACGGACACCATGGTGAGTTTCGGGATGTAATTCCATGTCTAAAAATGATGTTGCTTCCACTTTTTAAAAATCGAGCCTTCTTGGTGCCTGGGGAAGAAAACGCCTGACTCCGCGGTCAGGAAACATGCTGCCCAGGAACCAAAATGTTTTTGGAAGCCAATTTTTTTTTTGAAACCAAATGCAAAAACGGACACCAGGGTGAATTTCGGGATGAAATTCCATGTCTAAAAATGGTGTTGCTTCCACTTTTTAAAAATCAAGCCTTTTTGGTGCCTGGGGAAGAAAACCCGTGACTCCGCGGTCAGGAAAAATGCTGCCCAGGAACGAAAATGTTTTTTGAAGCCAATTTTTTTTTTGAAACCAAATGCAAAAACGGACACCAGGGTGAATTTCGGGATGAAATTCCATGTCTAAAAATGGTGTTGCTTCCACTTTTTAAAAATCAAGCCTTTTTGGTGCCTGGGGAAGAAAACGCCTGAGTCCGCGGTCAGGAAAAATGCTGCCCAGAAACCAAAATGTTTTTTGAAGCCAAATTTTTTTTTGAAACCAAATGCAAAAACGGACACCAGGGTGAGTTTCAGGATGAAATTCTATGTCTAAAAATGGTGTTGCTTCCACTTTTTAAAAATCGAGCCTTTTTGGTGCGTGGGGAAGAAAACGCGTGACTCCGCGGTCAGGAAAAATGCAGCCCAGGGGCCGAAATGTTTTTTAAAGCCATTTTTTTTGAAACCAAATGCAAAAACGGACACCAGGGTGAATTTCGGGATGAAATTCCATGTCTAAAAATGGTGTTGCTTCCACTTTTTAAAAATCGAGTCTTTTTTGGTGCCTGGGGAAAAAAACGCCTGACTCCGCGGTCAGGAAAAATTCTGCCCGGGAACCAAAATGTTTTTTGAAGCCAAATTTTTTTTTTGAAACCAAACGCCAAAACAGACACCAGGGTGAATTTCGGGATGAAATTCCATGTCTAAAAATGGTGTTGCTTCCACTTTTTAAAAATCGAGTCTTTTTGGTGCCTGGGAAAGAAAACGCCTGACTCCGCGGTCAGGAAAAATTCTGCCCGGGAACCAAAATGTTTTTTGAAGCCAAATTTTTTTTTTGAAACCAAACGCCAAAACAGACACCAGGGTGAATTTCGGGATGAAATTCCATGTCTAAAAATGGTGTTGCTTCCACTTTTTAAAAATCAAGCCTTTTTGGTGCCTGGGGAAGAAAACCCTGACTCCGCAGTCAGGAAAAATGCTGCCCAGAAACCAAAATGTTTTTTGAAGCCAAAATTTTTTTTGAAACCAAATGCAAAAACGGACACCCGGGTGAGTTTCAGGATGAAATTCCATGTCTAAAAATGGTGTTGCTTCCACTTTTTAAAAATCAAGCCTTTTTGGTGCCTGGGGAAGAAAACGCGTGACTCCGTGGTCAGGAAAAATGCTGCCCAGGAACCAAAATGTTTTTGGAAGCCAATTTATTTTTTGAAACCAAATGCAAAAACGGACACCAGGGTGAGTTTCGGGATGAAATTCCATGTCTAAAAATGGTGTTGCTTCCACTTTTTAAAAATCAAGCCTTTTTGGTGCCTGGGGAAGAAAACGCGTGACTCCGCGGTCAGGAAAAATGCTGCCCAGGAACCAAAATGTTTTTTGAAGCCAATTTTTTTTTGAAAACAAATGCAAAAACGGACACCATGGTGAGTTTCGGGATGTAATTCCATGTCTAAAAATGATGTTGCTTCCACTTTTTAAAAATCGAGCCTTCTTGGTGCCTGGGGAAGAAAACGCCTGACTCCGCGGTCAGGAAACATGCTGCCCAGGAACCAAAATGTTTTTGGAAGCCAAATTTTTTTTTGAAACCAAATGCAAAAACGGACACCAGGGTGAATTTCGGGATGAAATTCCATGTCTAAAAATGGTGTTGCTTCCACTTTTTAAAAATCAAGCCTTTTTGGTGCCTGGGGAAGAAAACGCCTGACTCCGCGGTCAGGAAAAATGCTGCCCAGAAACCAAAATGTTTTTTGAAGCCAAATTTTTTTTTGAAACCAAATGCAAAAACGGACACCAGGGTGAGTTTCGGGATGAAATTCCATGTCTAAAAATGGTGTTGTTTCCACTTTTTAAAAATCGAGCCTTTTTGGTGCGTGGGGAAGAAAACGCCTGACTCCGCGGTCAGGAAAAATGCTGCCCAGGAACCAAAATGTTTTTTGAAGCCAAATTTTTTTTTTGAAATGAAATGCAAAAACGGACACCAGGGTGAATTTCGGGATGAAATTCCATGTCTAAAAATGGTGTTGCTTCCACTTTTTAAAAATCAAGCCTTTTTGGTGCCTGGGGAAGAAAACGCCTGACTCCACGGTCGGGAAAAATGCTGCCCAGAAACCAAAATGTTTTTTGAAGCCAAATTTTTTTTTGAAACCAAATGCAAAAACGGACACCAGGGTGAATTTCGGGATGAAATTCCATGTCTAAAAATGGTGTTGCTTCCACTTTTTAAAAATCGAGCCTTTTTGGTGCCTGCGGAAGAAAACGCCTGAGTCCGCGGTCAGGAAAAATGCTGCCCAGAAACCAAAATGTTTTTTGAAGCCAAATTCTTTTTGAAACCAAATGCAAAAACGGACACTAGGGTGAGTTTCAGGATGAAATTCCATGTCTAAAAATGGTGTTGCTTCCACTTTTTAAAAATCAAGCCTTTTTGGTGCGTGTGGAAGAAAACGCGTGACTCCGCGGTCAGCAAAAATGCTGCCCAGGGGCCAAAATGTTTTTTAAAGCCAATTTTTTTTTGGAAACCAAATGCAAAAACGGACACCAGGGTGAATTTCGGGATGAAATTCCATGTCTAAAAATGGTGTTGCTTCCACTTTTTAAAAATCAAGCCTTTTTGGTGCCTGGGGAAGAAAACGCCTGACTCCGCGGTCGGGAAAAATGCTGCCCAGAAACCAAAATGTTTTTTGAAGCCAAATTTTTTTTTGAAACCAAATGCAAAAACGGACACCAGGGTGAATTTCGGGATGAAATTCCATGTCTAAAAATGGTGTTGCTTCCACTTTTTAAAAATCGAGCCTTTTTGGTGCCTGCGGAAGAAAACGCCTGACTCCACGGTCAGGAAAAATGCTGCCCAGGAACCAAAATGTTTTTGGAAGCCAATTTATTTTTTGAAACCAAATGCAAAAACGGACACCAGGGTGAGTTTCGGGATGAAATTCCATGTCTAAAAATGGTGTTGCTTCCACTTTTTAAAAATCAAGCCTTTTTGGTGCCTGGGGAAGAAAACGCGTGACTCCGCGGTCAGGAAAAATGCTGCCCAGGAACCAAAATGTTTTTTGAAGCCAATTTTTTTTTTGAAAACAAATGCAAAAACGGACACCATGGTGAGTTTCGGGATGTAATTCCATGTCTAAAAATGATGTTGCTTCCACTTTTTAAAAATCGAGCCTTCTTGGTGCCTGGGGAAGAAAACGCCTGACTCCGCGGTCAGGAAACATGCTGCCCAGGAACCAAAATGTTTTTGGAAGCCAATTTTTTTTTTGAAACCAAATGCAAAAACGGACACCAGGGTGAATTTCGGGATGAAATTCCATGTCTAAAAATGGTGTTGCTTCCACTTTTTAAAAATCAAGCCTTTTTGGTGCCTGGGGAAGAAAACCCGTGACTCCGCGGTCAGGAAAAATGCTGCCCAGGAACGAAAATGTTTTTTGAAGCCAATTTTTTTTTTGAAACCAAATGCAAAAACGGACACCAGGGTGAATTTCGGGATGAAATTCCATGTCTAAAAATGGTGTTGCTTCCACTTTTTAAAAATCGAGCCTTTTTGGTGCCTGGGGAAGAAAACGCCTGAGTCCGCGGTCAGGAAAAATGCTGCCCAGAAACCAAAATGTTTTTTGAAGCCAAATTTTTTTTTGAAACCAAATGCAAAAACGGACACCAGGGTGAGTTTCAGGATGAAATTCTATGTCTAAAAATGGTGTTGCTTCCACTTTTTAAAAATCGAGCCTTTTTGGTGCGTGGGGAAGAAAACGCGTGACTCCGCGGTCAGGAAAAATGCAGCCCAGGGGCCGAAATGTTTTTTAAAGCCATTTTTTTTGAAACCAAATGCAAAAACGGACACCAGGGTGAATTTCGGGATGAAATTCCATGTCTAAAAATGGTGTTGCTTCCACTTTTTAAAAATCGAGTCTTTTTTGGTGCCTGGGGAAAAAAACGCCTGACTCCGCGGTCAGGAAAAATTCTGCCCGGGAACCAAAATGTTTTTTGAAGCCAAATTTTTTTTTTGAAACCAAACGCCAAAACAGACACCAGGGTGAATTTCGGGATGAAATTCCATGTCTAAAAATGGTGTTGCTTCCACTTTTTAAAAATCGAGTCTTTTTGGTGCCTGGGAAAGAAAACGCCTGACTCCGCGGTCAGGAAAAATTCTGCCCGGGAACCAAAATGTTTTTTGAAGCCAAATTTTTTTTTTGAAACCAAACGCCAAAACAGACACCAGGGTGAATTTCGGGATGAAATTCCATGTCTAAAAATGGTGTTGCTTCCACTTTTTAAAAATCAAGCCTTTTTGGTGCCTGGGGAAGAAAACCCTGACTCCGCAGTCAGGAAAAATGCTGCCCAGAAACCAAAATGTTTTTTGAAGCCAAAATTTTTTTTGAAACCAAATGCAAAAACGGACACCCGGGTGAGTTTCAGGATGAAATTCCATGTCTAAAAATGGTGTTGCTTCCACTTTTTAAAAATCAAGCCTTTTTGGTGCCTGGGGAAGAAAACGCGTGACTCCGTGGTCAGGAAAAATGCTGCCCAGGAACCAAAATGTTTTTGGAAGCCAATTTATTTTTTGAAACCAAATGCAAAAACGGACACCAGGGTGAGTTTCGGGATGAAATTCCATGTCTAAAAATGGTGTTGCTTCCACTTTTTAAAAATCAAGCCTTTTTGGTGCCTGGGGAAGAAAACGCGTGACTCCGCGGTCAGGAAAAATGCTGCCCAGGAACCAAAATGTTTTTTGAAGCCAATTTTTTTTTTGAAAACAAATGCAAAAACGGACACCATGGTGAGTTTCGGGATGTAATTCCATGTCTAAAAATGATGTTGCTTCCACTTTTTAAAAATCGAGCCTTCTTGGTGCCTGGGGAAGAAAACGCCTGACTCCGCGGTCAGGAAACATGCTGCCCAGGAACCAAAATGTTTTTGGAAGCCAAATTTTTTTTTGAAACCAAATGCAAAAACGGACACCAGGGTGAATTTCGGGATGAAATTCCATGTCTAAAAATGGTGTTGCTTCCACTTTTTAAAAATCAAGCCTTTTTGGTGCCTGGGGAAGAAAACGCCTGACTCCGCGGTCAGGAAAAATGCTGCCCAGAAACCAAAATGTTTTTTGAAGCCAAATTTTTTTTTGAAACCAAATGCAAAAACGGACACCAGGGTGAGTTTCGGGATGAAATTCCATGTCTAAAAATGGTGTTGTTTCCACTTTTTAAAAATCGAGCCTTTTTGGTGCGTGGGGAAGAAAACGCCTGACTCCGCGGTCAGGAAAAATGCTGCCCAGGAACCAAAATGTTTTTTGAAGCCAAATTTTTTTTTTGAAATGAAATGCAAAAACGGACACCAGGGTGAATTTCGGGATGAAATTCCATGTCTAAAAATGGTGTTGCTTCCACTTTTTAAAAATCAAGCCTTTTTGGTGCCTGGGGAAGAAAACGCCTGACTCCACGGTCGGGAAAAATGCTGCCCAGAAACCAAAATGTTTTTTGAAGCCAAATTTTTTTTTGAAACCAAATGCAAAAACGGACACCAGGGTGAATTTCGGGATGAAATTCCATGTCTAAAAATGGTGTTGCTTCCACTTTTTAAAAATCGAGCCTTTTTGGTGCCTGCGGAAGAAAACGCCTGAGTCCGCGGTCAGGAAAAATGCTGCCCAGAAACCAAAATGTTTTTTGAAGCCAAATTCTTTTTGAAACCAAATGCAAAAACGGACACTAGGGTGAGTTTCAGGATGAAATTCCATGTCTAAAAATGGTGTTGCTTCCACTTTTTAAAAATCAAGCCTTTTTGGTGCGTGTGGAAGAAAACGCGTGACTCCGCGGTCAGCAAAAATGCTGCCCAGGGGCCAAAATGTTTTTTAAAGCCAATTTTTTTTTGAAACCAAATGCAAAAACGGACACCAGGGTGAATTTCGGGATGAAATTCCATGTCTAAAAATGGTGTTGCTTCAACTTATTAAAAATCGAGCCTTTTTGGTGCCTGGGGAAAAAACGCTTGACTCCGCGGTCAGGAAAAATGCTGCCCAGAAACCAAAATGTTTTTTGAAGCCAATTTTTTTTTGAAACCAAATGCAAAAACGGACACCAGGGTGAGTTTTGGGATGAAATTCTATGTCTAAAAATGGTGTTGCTTCCACTTTTTAAAAATCGAGCCTTTTTGGTGCGTGGGGAAGAAAACGCGTGACTCCGCGGTCAGGAAAAATGCAGCCCAGGGGCCGAAATGTTTTTTAAAGCCATTTTTTTTGAAACCAAATGCAAAAACGGACACCAGGGTGAATTTCGGGATGAAATTCCATGTCTAAAAATGGTGTTGCTTCCACTTTTTAAAAATCGAGTCTTTTTTGGTGCCTGGGGAAGAAAACACCTGACTCCGCGGTCAGGAAAAATTCTGCCCGGGAACCAAAATGTTTTTTGAAGCCAAATTTTTTTTTTGAAACCAAACGCCAAAACAGACACCAGGGTGAATTTCGGGATGAAATTCCATGTCTAAAAATGGTGTTGCTTCCACTTTTTAAAAATCAAGCCTTTTTTGTGCCTGGGGAAGAAAACCCTGACTCCGCAGTCAGGAAAAATGCTGCCCAGAAACCAAAATGTTTTTTGAAGCCAAATTTTTTTTTGAAACCAAATGCAAAAACGGACACCCGGGTGAGTTTCAGGATGAAATTCCATGTCTAAAAATGGTGTTGCTTCCACTTTTTAAAAATCAAGCCTTTTTGGTGCCTGGGGAAGAAAACGCGTGACTCCGCGGTCAGGAAAAATGCTGCCCAGGAACCAAAATGTTTTTGGAAGCCAATTTATTTTTTGAAACCAAATGCAAAAACGGACACCAGGGTGAGTTTCGGGATGAAATTCCATGTCTAAAAATGATGTTGCTTCCACTTTTTAAAAATCGAGCCTTCTTGGTGCCTGGGGAAGAAAACGCCTGACTCCGCGGTCAGGAAACATGCTGCCCAGGAACCAAAATGTTTTTGGAAGCCAAATTTTTTTTTGAAACCAAATGCAAAAACGGACACCAGGGTGAATTTCGGGATGAAATTCCATGTCTAAAAATGGTGTTGCTTCCACTTTTTAAAAATCAAGCCTTTTTGGTGCCTGGGGAGGAAAACCCGTGACTCCGCGGTCAGGAAAAATGCTGCCCAGGAACGAAAATGTTTTTTGAAGCCAATTTTTTTTTTGAAACCAAATGCAAAAACGGACACCAGGGTGAATTTCGGGATGAAATTCCATGTCTAAAAATGGTGTTGCTTCCACTTTTTAAAAATCGAGCCTTTTTGGTGCCTGGGGAAGAAAACGCC
This sequence comes from Pantherophis guttatus, assembly GCF_059756535.1. Classification (NCBI taxonomy): domain Eukaryota; kingdom Metazoa; phylum Chordata; class Lepidosauria; order Squamata; family Colubridae; genus Pantherophis; species Pantherophis guttatus. The sequence continues at coordinate 83,297,768 of NC_142068.1, read as the reverse complement.
TGAGTCCGCGGTCAGGAAAAATGCTCCCCAGAAACCAAAATGTTTTTTGAAGCCAAATTTTTTTTTGAAACCAAATGCAAAAACGGACACTAGGGTGAGTTTCAGGATGAAATTCCATGTCTAAAAATGGTGTTGCTTCCACTTTTTAAAAATCAAGCCTTTTTGGTGCCTGGGGAAGAAAACGCCTGACTCCGCGGTCAGGAAAAATGCTGCCCAGGAACCAAAATGTTTTTTGAAGCCAAATTTTTTTTTTGAAACGAAATGCAAAAACGGACACCAATTTGAGTTTCGGGATGAAATTCCATGTCTAAAAATGGTGTTGCTTCCACTTTTTAAAAATCGAGACTTTTTGGTGCCTGGGGAAGAAAACGCGTGACTCCGCGGTCAGGAAAAATGCTGCCCAGAAACCAAAATGTTTCTTGAAGCCAATTTTTTTTTTGAAACCAAATGCAAAAACGGACACCAGGGTGAATTTCGGGATGAAATTCCATGTCTAAAAATGGTGTTGCTTCCACTTTTTAAAAATCGAGCCTTTTTGGTGCCTGGGGAAGAAAACGCCTGAGTCCACGGTCAGGAAAAATGCTCCCCAGAAACCAAAATGTTTTTTGAAGCCAAATTTTTTTTTGAAACCAAATGCAAAAACGGACACTAGGGTGAGTTTCAGGATGAAATTCCATGTCTAAAAATGGTGTTGCTTCCACTTTTTAAAAATCAAGCCTTTTTGGTGCCTGGGGAAGAAAACGCCTGACTCCGCGGTCAGGAAAAATGCTGCCCAGGAACCAAAATGTTTTTTGAAGCCAAATTTTTTTTTTGAAACGAAATGCAAAAACGGACACCAATTTGAGTTTCGGGATGAAATTCCATGTCTAAAAATGGTGTTGCTTCCACTTTTTAAAAATCGAGACTTTTTGGTGCCTGGGGAAGAAAACGCGTGACTCCGCGGTCAGGAAAAATGCTGCCCAGAAACCAAAATGTTTCTTGAAGCCAATTTTTTTTTTGAAACCAAATGCAAAAACGGACACCAGGGTGAATTTCGGGATGAAATTCCATGTCTAAAAATGGTGTTGCTTCCACTTTTTAAAAATCAAGCCTTTTTGGTGCCTGGGGAAGAAAACGCCTGACTCCGCGGTCGGGAAAAATGCTGCCCAGAAACCAAAATGTTTTTTGAAGCCAAATTTTTTTTTGAAACCAAATGCAAAAACGGACACCAGGGTGAATTTCGGGATGAAATTCCATGTCTAAAAATGGTGTTGTTTCCACTTTTTAAAAATCGAGCCTTTTTGGTGCGTGGGGAAGAAAACGCCTGACTCCGCGGTCAGGAAAAATGCTGCCCAGGAACCAAAATGTTTTTTGAAGCCAAATTTTTTTTTTGAAATGAAATGCAAAAACGGACACCAATTTGAGTTTCGGGATGAAATTCCATGTCTAAAAATGGTGTTGCTTCCACTTTTTAAAAATCGAGACTTTTTGGTGCCTGGGGAAGAAAACGCGTGACTCCGCGGTCAGGAAAAATGCTGCCCAGAAACCAAAATGTTTCTTGAAGCCAATTTTTTTTTTGAAACCAAATGCAAAAACGGACACCAGGGTGAATTTCGGGATGAAATTCCATGTCTAAAAATGGTGTTGCTTCCACTTTTTAAAAATCAAGCCTTTTTGGTGCCTGGGGAAGAAAACGCCTGACTCCGCGGTCGGGAAAAATGCTGCCCAGAAACCAAAATGTTTTTTGAAGCCAAATTTTTTTTTGAAACCAAATGCAAAAACAGACACCAGGGTGAATTTCGGGATGAAATTCCATGTCTAAAAATGGTGTTGCTTCCACTTTTTAAAAATCGAGCCTTTTTGGTGCCTGCGGAAGAAAACGCCTGACTCCACGGTCAGGAAAAATGCTGCCCAGGAACCAAAATGTTTTTTGAAGCCAAATTTTTTTTTTGAAACCAAATGCAAAAGGAGACACCAGGGTGAATTTCGGGATGAAATTCCATGTCTAAAAATGGTGTTGGTTCCACTTTTTAAAAATCAAGCCTTTTTGGTGCCTGGGGAAGAAAACGCGTTACTCCGCGGTCAGGAAAAATGCTGCCCAGGAACCAAAATGTTTTTGGAAGCCAATTTATTTTTTGAAACCAAATGCAAAAACGGACACCAGGGTGAGTTTCGGGATGAAATTCCATGTCTAAAAATGGTGTTGCTTCCACTTTTTAAAAATCAAGCCTTTTTGGTGCCTGGGGAAGAAAACGCGTGACTCCGCGGTCAGGAAAAATGATGCCCAGGAACCAAAATGTTTTTTGAAGCCAATTTTTTTTTTGAAAACAAATGCAAAAACGGACACCATGGTGAGTTTCGGGATGTAATTCCATGTCTAAAAATGATGTTGCTTCTACTTTTTAAAAATCGAGCCTTTTTGGTGCCTGGGGAAGAAAACGCCTGAGTCCGCGGTCAGGAAAAATGCTGCCCAGAAACCAAAATGTTTTTTGAAGCCAAATTTTTTTTTGAAACCAAATGCAAAAACGGACACTAGGGTGAGTTTCAGGATGAAATTCCATGTCTAAAAATGGTGTTGCTTCCACTTTTTAAAAATCAAGCCTTTTTGGTGCGTGTGGAAGAAAACGCGTGACTCCGCGGTCAGGAAAAATGCTGCCCAGGGGCCAAAATGTTTTTTAAAGCCAATTTTTTTTTTGAAACCAAATGCAAAAACGGACACCAGGGTGAATTTCGGGATGAAATTCCATGTCTAAAAATGGTGTTGCTTCAACTTATTAAAAATCGAGCCTTTTTGGTGCCTGGGGAAAAAACGCTTGACTCCGCGGTCAGGAAAAATTCTGCCCGGGAACCAAAATGTTTTTTGAAGCCAAATTTTTTTTTTGAAACCAAACGCCAAAACAGACACCAGGGTGAATTTCGGGATGAAATTCCATGTCTAAAAATGGTGTTGCTTCCACTTTTTAAAAATCAAGCCTTTTTGGTGCCTGGGGAAGAAAACGCCTGACTCCGCGGTCAGGAAAAATGCTGCCCAGAAACCAAAATGTTTTTTGAAGCCAAATTTTTTTTTGAAACCAAATGCAAAAACGGACACCAGGGTGAGTTTCGGGATGAAATTCCATGTCTAAAAATGGTGTTGTTTCCACTTTTTAAAAATCGAGCCTTTTTGGTGCGTGGGGAAGAAAACGCCTGACTCCGCGGTCAGGAAAAATGCTGCCCAGGAACCAAAATGTTTTTTGAAGCCAAATTTTTTTTTTGAAACGAAATGCAAAAACGGACACCAATTTGAGTTTCGGGATGAAATTCCATGTCTAAAAATGGTGTTGCTTCCACTTTTTAAAAATCGAGACTTTTTGGTGCCTGGGGAAGAAAACGCGTGACTCCGCGGTCAGGAAAAATGCTGCCCAGAAACCAAAATGTTTCTTGAAGCCAATTTTTTTTTTGAAACCAAATGCAAAAACGGACACCAGGGTGAATTTCGGGATGAAATTCCATGTCTAAAAATGGTGTTGCTTCCACTTTTTAAAAATCAAGCCTTTTTGGTGCCTGGGGAAGAAAACGCCTGACTCCGCGGTCGGGAAAAATGCTGCCCAGAAACCAAAATGTTTTTTGAAGCCAAATTTTTTTTTGAAACCAAATGCAAAAACGGACACCAGGGTGAATTTCGGGATGAAATTCCATGTCTAAAAATGGTGTTGTTTCCACTTTTTAAAAATCGAGCCTTTTTGGTGCGTGGGGAAGAAAACGCCTGACTCCGCGGTCAGGAAAAATGCTGCCCAGGAACCAAAATGTTTTTTGAAGCCAAATTTTTTTTTGAAATGAAATGCAAAAACGGACACCAATTTGAGTTTCGGGATGAAATTCCATGTCTAAAAATGGTGTTGCTTCCACTTTTTAAAAATCGAGACTTTTTGGTGCCTGGGGAAGAAAACGCGTGACTCCGCGGTCAGGAAAAATGCTGCCCAGAAACCAAAATGTTTCTTGAAGCCAATTTTTTTTTTGAAACCAAATGCAAAAACGGACACGAGGGTGAATTTCGGGATGAAATTCCATGTCTAAAAATGGTGTTGCTTCCACTTTTTAAAAATCAAGCCTTTTTGGTGCCTGGGGAAGAAAACGCCTGACTCCGCGGTCGGGAAAAATGCTGCCCAGAAACCAAAATGTTTTTTGAAGCCAAATTTTTTTTGAAACCAAATGCAAAAACGGACACCAGGGTGAATTTCGGGATGAAATTCCATGTCTAAAAATGGTGTTGCTTCCACTTTTTAAAAATCGAGCCTTTTTGGTGCCTGCGGAAGAAAACGCCTGACTCCACGGTCAGGAAAAATGCTGCCCAGGAACCAAAATGTTTTTTGAAGCCAAATTTTTTTTTGAAACCAAATGCAAAAAGAGACACCAGGGTGAATTTCGGGATGAAATTCCATGTCTAAAAATGGTGTTGGTTCCACTTTTTAAAAATCAAGCCTTTTTGGTGCCTGGGGAAGAAAACGCGTTACTCCGCGGTCAGGAAAAATGCTGCCCAGGAACCAAAATGTTTTTGGAAGCCAATTTATTTTTTGAAACCAAATGCAAAAACGGACACCAGGGTGAGTTTCGGGATGAAATTCCATGTCTAAAAATGGTGTTGCTTCCACTTTTTAAAAATCAAGCCTTTTTGGTGCCTGGGGAAGAAAACCCGTGACTCCGCAGTCAGGAAAAATGCTGCCCAGGAACGAAAATGTTTTTTGAAGCCAATTTTTTTTTTTGAAACCAAATGCAAAAACGGACACCAGGGTGAATTTCGGGATGAAATTCCATGTCTAAAAATGGTGTTGCTTCCACTTTTTAAAAATCGAGCCTTTTTGGTGCCTGGGGAAGAAAACGCCTGAGTCCGCGGTCAGGAAAAATGCTGCCCAGAAACCAAAATGTTTTTTGAAGCCAAATTTTTTTTTGAAACCAAATGCAAAAACGGACACCAGGGTGAATTTCGGGATGAAATTCCATGTCTAAAAATGGTGTTGCTTCAACTTACTAAAAATCGAGCCTTTTTGGTGCCTGGGGAAGAAAACGCTTGACTCCGCGGTCAGGAAAAATGCTGCCCAGAAACCAAAATGTTTTTTGAAGCCAATTTTTTTTTGAAACCAAATGCAAAAACGGACACCAGGGTGAGTTTCGGGATGAAATTCTATGTCTAAAAATGGTGTTGCTTCCACTTTTTAAAAATCGAGCCTTTTTGGTGCGTGGGGAAGAAAACGCCTGACTCCGCGGTCAGGAAAAATGCAGCCCAGGGGCCGAAATGTTTTTTAAAGCCATTTTTTTTGAAACCAAATGCAAAAACGGACACCAGGGTGAATTTTGGGATGAAATTCCATGTCTAAAAATGGTGTTGCTTCCACTTTTTAAAAATCGAGTCTTTTTTGGTGCCTGGGGAAAAAAACGCCTGACTCCGCGGTCAGGAAAAATTCTGCCCGGGAACCAAAATGTTTTTTGAAGCCAAATTTTTTTTTTGAAACCAAACGCCAAAACAGACACCAGGGTGAATTTCGGGATGAAATTCCATGTCTAAAAATGGTGTTGCTTCCACTTTTTAAAAATCGAGTCTTTTTGGTGCCTGGGGAAGAAAACGCCTGACTCCGCGGTCAGGAAAAATTCTGCCCGGGAACCAAAATGTTTTTTGAAGCCAAATTTTTTTTTTAAAACCAAACGCCAAAACAGACACCAGGGTGAATTTCGGGATGAAATTCCATGTCTAAAAATGGTGTTGCTTCCACTTTTTAAAAATCGAGTCTTTTTGGTGCCTGGGGAAGAAAACCCTGACTCCGCAGTCAGGAAAAATGCTGCCCAGAAACCAAAATGTTTTTTGAAGCCAAATTTTTTTTTGAAACCAAATGCAAAAACGGACACCCGGGTGAGTTTCAGGATGAAATTCCATGTCTAAAAATGGTGTTGCTTCCACTTTTTAAAAATCAAGCCTTTTTGGTGCCTGGGGAAGAAAACGCGTGACTCCGCGGTCAGGAAAAATGCTGCCCAGGAACCAAAATGTTTTTGGAAGCCAATTTATTTTTTGAAACCAAATGCAAAAACGGACACCAGGGTGAGTTTTGGGATGAAATTCCATGTCTAAAAATGGTGTTGCTTCCACTTTTTAAAAATCAAGCCTTTTTGGTGCCTGGGGAAGAAAACGCGTGACTCCGCGGTCAGGAAAAATTCTGCCCGGGAACCAAAATGTTTTTTGAAGCCAAATTTTTTTTTTGAAACCAAACGCCAAAACAGACACCAGGGTGAATTTCGGGATGAAATTCCATGTCTAAAAATGGTGTTGCTTCCACTTTTTAAAAATCGAGTCTTTTTGGTGCCTGGGGAAGAAAACGCCTGACTCCGCGGTCAGGAAAAATTCTGCCCGGGAACCAAAATGTTTTTTGAAGCCAAATTTTTTTTTTAAAACCAAACGCCAAAACAGACACCAGGGTGAATTTCGGGATGAAATTCCATGTCTAAAAATGGTGTTGCTTCCACTTTTTAAAAATCGAGTCTTTTTGGTGCCTGGGGAAGAAAACCCTGACTCCGCAGTCAGGAAAAATGCTGCCCAGAAACCAAAATGTTTTTTGAAGCCAAATTTTTTTTTGAAACCAAATGCAAAAACGGACACCCGGGTGAGTTTCAGGATGAAATTCCATGTCTAAAAATGGTGTTGCTTCCACTTTTTAAAAATCAAGCCTTTTTGGTGCCTGGGGAAGAAAACGCGTGACTCCGCGGTCAGGAAAAATGCTGCCCAGGAACCAAAATGTTTTTGGAAGCCAATTTATTTTTTGAAACCAAATGCAAAAACGGACACCAGGGTGAGTTTTGGGATGAAATTCCATGTCTAAAAATGGTGTTGCTTCCACTTTTTAAAAATCAAGCCTTTTTGGTGCCTGGGGAAGAAAACGCGTGACTCCGCGGTCAGGAAAAATGCTGCCCAGGAACCAAAATGTTTTTTGAAGCCAATTTTTTTTTTGAAAACAAATGCAAAAACGGACACCATGGTGAGTTTCGGGATGTAATTCCATGTCTAAAAATGATGTTGCTTCCACTTTTTAAAAATCGAGCCTTCTTGGTGCCTGGGGAAGAAAACGCCTGACTCCGCGGTCAGGAAACATGCTGCCCAGGAACCAAAATGTTTTTGGAAGCCAAATTTTTTTTTGAAACCAAATGCAAAAACGGACAGCAGGGTGAATTTCGTGATGAAATTCCATGTCTAAAAATGGTGTTGCTTCCACTTTTTAAAAATCAAGCCTTTTTGGTGCCTGGGGAAGAAAACCCGTGACTCCGCGGTCAGGAAAAATGCTGCCCAGGAACGAAAATGTTTTTTGAAGCCAATTTTTTTTTTGAAACCAAATGCAAAAACGGACACCAGGGTGAATTTCGGGATGAAATTCCATGTCTAAAAATGGTGTTGCTTCCACTTTTTAAAAATCGAGCCTTTTTGGTGCCTGGGGAAGAAAACGCGTGACTCCGCGGTCAGGAAAAATGCTGCCCAGGAACCAAAATGTTTTTTGAAGCCAATTTTTTTTTTGAAAACAAATGCAAAAACGGACACCATGGTGAGTTTCGGGATGTAATTCCATGTCTAAAAATGATGTTGCTTCCACTTTTTAAAAATCGAGCCTTCTTGGAGCCTGGGGAAGAAAACGCCTGACTCCGCGGTCAGGAAACATGCTGCCCAGGAACCAAAATGTTTTTGGAAGCCAAATTTTTTTTTGAAACCAAATGCAAAAACGGACACCAGGGTGAATTTCGTGATGAAATTCCATGTCTAAAAATGGTGTTGCTTCCACTTTTTAAAAATCAAGCCTTTTTGGTGCCTGGGGAAGAAAACCCGTGACTCCGCGGTCAGGAAAAATGCTGCCCAGGAACGAAAATGTTTTTTGAAGCCAATTTTTTTTTTGAAACCAAATGCAAAAACGGACACCAGGGTGAATTTCGGGATGAAATTCCATGTCTAAAAATGGTGTTGCTTCCACTTTTTAAAAATCGAGCCTTTTTGGTGCCTGGGGAAGAAAACGCCTGAGTCCGCGGTCAGGAAAAATGCTGCCCAGAAACCAAAATGTTTTTTGAAGCCAAATTTTTTTTTGAAACCAAATGCAAAAACGGACACTAGGGTGAGTTTCAGGATGAAATTCCATGTCTAAAAATGGTGTTGCTTCCACTTTTTAAAAATCAAGCCTTTTTGGTGCGTGTGGAAGAAAACGCGTGACTCCGCGGTCAGGAAAAATGCTGCCCAGGGGCCAAAATCTTTTTTAAAGCCAATTTTTTTTTGAAACCAAATGCAAAAACGGACACCAGGGTGAATTTCGGGATGAAATTCCATGTCTAAAAATGGTGTTGCTTCAACTTATTAAAAATCGAGCCTTTTTGGTGCCTGGGGAAAAAACGCTTGACTCCGCGGTCAGGAAAAATGCTGCCCAGAAACCAAAATGTTTTTTGAAGCCAATTTTTTTTTGAAACCAAATGCAAAAACGGACACCAGGGTGAGTTTCGGGATGAAATTCTATGTCTAAAAATGGTGTTGCTTCCACTTTTTAAAAATCGAGCCTTTTTGGTGCGTGGGTAAGAAAACGCGTGACTCCGCGGTCAGGAAAAATGCAGCCCAGGGGCCGAAATGTTTTTTAAAGCCATTTTTTTTGAAACCAAATGCAAAAACGGACACCAGGGTGAATTTCGGGATGAAATTCCATGTCTAAAAATGGTGTTGCTTCCACTTTTTAAAAATCGAGCCTTTTTGGTGCCTGGGGAAGAAAACGCCTGAGTCCGCGGTCAGGAAAAATGCTGCCCAGAAACCAAAATGTTTTTTGAAGCCAAATTTTTTTTTGAAACCAAATGCAAAAACGGACACTAGGGTGAGTTTCAGGATGAAATTCCATGTCTAAAAATGGTGTTGCTTCCACTTTTTAAAAATCAAGCCTTTTTGGTGCGTGTGGAAGAAAACGCGTGACTCCGCGGTCAGGAAAAATGCTGCCCAGGGGCCAAAATGTTTTTTGAAGCCAAATTTTTTTTTGAAACCAAATGCAAAAACGGACACCCGGGTGAGTTTCAGGATGAAATTCCATGTCTAAAAATGGTGTTGCTTCCACTTTTTAAAAATCAAGCCTTTTTGGTGCCTGGGGAAGAAAACGCGTGACTCCGCGGTCAGGAAAAATGCTGCCCAGGAACCAAAATGTTTTTGGAAGCCAATTTATTTTTTGAAACCAAATGCAAAAACGGACACCAGGGTGAGTTTTGGGATGAAATTCCATGTCTAAAAATGGTGTTGCTTCCACTTTTTAAAAATCAAGCCTTTTTGGTGCCTGGGGAAGAAAACGCGTGACTCCGCGGTCAGGAAAAATTCTGCCCGGGAACCAAAATGTTTTTTGAAGCCAAATTTTTTTTTTGAAACCAAACGCCAAAACAGACACCAGGGTGAATTTCGGGATGAAATTCCATGTCTAAAAATGGTGTTGCTTCCACTTTTTAAAAATCGAGTCTTTTTGGTGCCTGGGGAAGAAAACGCCTGACTCCGCGGTCAGGAAAAATTCTGCCCGGGAACCAAAATGTTTTTTGAAGCCAAATTTTTTTTTTAAAACCAAACGCCAAAACAGACACCAGGGTGAATTTCGGGATGAAATTCCATGTCTAAAAATGGTGTTGCTTCCACTTTTTAAAAATCGAGTCTTTTTGGTGCCTGGGGAAGAAAACCCTGACTCCGCAGTCAGGAAAAATGCTGCCCAGAAACCAAAATGTTTTTTGAAGCCAAATTTTTTTTTGAAACCAAATGCAAAAACGGACACCCGGGTGAGTTTCAGGATGAAATTCCATGTCTAAAAATGGTGTTGCTTCCACTTTTTAAAAATCAAGCCTTTTTGGTGCCTGGGGAAGAAAACGCGTGACTCCGCGGTCAGGAAAAATGCTGCCCAGGAACCAAAATGTTTTTGGAAGCCAATTTATTTTTTGAAACCAAATGCAAAAACGGACACCAGGGTGAGTTTTGGGATGAAATTCCATGTCTAAAAATGGTGTTGCTTCCACTTTTTAAAAATCAAGCCTTTTTGGTGCCTGGGGAAGAAAACGCGTGACTCCGCGGTCAGGAAAAATGCTGCCCAGGAACCAAAATGTTTTTTGAAGCCAATTTTTTTTTTGAAAACAAATGCAAAAACGGACACCATGGTGAGTTTCGGGATGTAATTCCATGTCTAAAAATGATGTTGCTTCCACTTTTTAAAAATCGAGCCTTCTTGGTGCCTGGGGAAGAAAACGCCTGACTCCGCGGTCAGGAAACATGCTGCCCAGGAACCAAAATGTTTTTGGAAGCCAAATTTTTTTTTGAAACCAAATGCAAAAACGGACACCAGGGTGAATTTCGTGATGAAATTCCATGTCTAAAAATGGTGTTGCTTCCACTTTTTAAAAATCAAGCCTTTTTGGTGCCTGGGGAAGAAAACCCGTGACTCCGCGGTCAGGAAAAATGCTGCCCAGGAACGAAAATGTTTTTTGAAGCCAATTTTTTTTTTGAAACCAAATGCAAAAACGGACACCAGGGTGAATTTCGGGATGAAATTCCATGTCTAAAAATGGTGTTGCTTCCACTTTTTAAAAATCGAGCCTTTTTGGTGCCTGGGGAAGAAAACGCGTGACTCCGCGGTCAGGAAAAATGCTGCCCAGGAACCAAAATGTTTTTTGAAGCCAATTTTTTTTTTGAAAACAAATGCAAAAACGGACACCATGGTGAGTTTCGGGATGTAATTCCATGTCTAAAAATGATGTTGCTTCCACTTTTTAAAAATCGAGCCTTCTTGGAGCCTGGGGAAGAAAACGCCTGACTCCGCGGTCAGGAAACATGCTGCCCAGGAACCAAAATGTTTTTGGAAGCCAAATTTTTTTTTGAAACCAAATGCAAAAACGGACACCAGGGTGAATTTCGTGATGAAATTCCATGTCTAAAAATGGTGTTGCTTCCACTTTTTAAAAATCAAGCCTTTTTGGTGCCTGGGGAAGAAAACCCGTGACTCCGCGGTCAGGAAAAATGCTGCCCAGGAACGAAAATGTTTTTTGAAGCCAATTTTTTTTTTGAAACCAAATGCAAAAACGGACACCAGGGTGAATTTCGGGATGAAATTCCATGTCTAAAAATGGTGTTGCTTCCACTTTTTAAAAATCGAGCCTTTTTGGTGCCTGGGGAAGAAAACGCCTGAGTCCGCGGTCAGGAAAAATGCTGCCCAGAAACCAAAATGTTTTTTGAAGCCAAATTTTTTTTTGAAACCAAATGCAAAAACGGACACTAGGGTGAGTTTCAGGATGAAATTCCATGTCTAAAAATGGTGTTGCTTCCACTTTTTAAAAATCAAGCCTTTTTGGTGCGTGTGGAAGAAAACGCGTGACTCCGCGGTCAGGAAAAATGCTGCCCAGGGGCCAAAATGTTTTTTAAAGCCAATTTTTTTTTGAAACCAAATGCAAAAACGGACACCAGGGTGAATTTCGGGATGAAATTCCATGTCTAAAAATGGTGTTGCTTCAACTTATTAAAAATCGAGCCTTTTTGGTGCCTGGGGAAAAAACGCTTGACTCCGCGGTCAGGAAAAATGCTGCCCAGAAACCAAAATGTTTTTTGAAGCCAATTTTTTTTTGAAACCAAATGCAAAAACGGACACCAGGGTGAGTTTCGGGATGAAATTCTATGTCTAAAAATGGTGTTGCTTCCACTTTTTAAAAATCGAGCCTTTTTGGTGCGTGGGTAAGAAAACGCGTGACTCCGCGGTCAGGAAAAATGCAGCCCAGGGGCCGAAATGTTTTTTAAAGCCATTTTTTTTGAAACCAAATGCAAAAACGGACACCAGGGTGAATTTCGGGATGAAATTCCATGTCTAAAAATGGTGTTGCTTCCACTTTTTAAAAATCGAGCCTTTTTGGTGCCTGGGGAAGAAAACGCCTGAGTCCGCGGTCAGGAAAAATGCTGCCCAGAAACCAAAATGTTTTTTGAAGCCAAATTTTTTTTTGAAACCAAATGCAAAAACGGACACTAGGGTGAGTTTCAGGATGAAATTCCATGTCTAAAAATGGTGTTGCTTCCACTTTTTAAAAATCAAGCCTTTTTGGTGCGTGTGGAAGAAAACGCGTGACTCCGCGGTCAGGAAAAATGCTGCCCAGGGGCCAAAATGTTTTTTAAAGCCAATTTTTTTTTGAAACCAAATGCAAAAACGGACACCAGGGTGAGTTTCGGGATGAAATTCTATGTCTAAAAATGGTGTTGCTTCCACTTTTTAAAAATCGAGCCTTTTTGGTGCGTGGGTAAGAAAACGCGTGACTCCGCGGTCAGGAAAAATGCAGCCCAGGGGCCGAAATGTTTTTTAAAGCCATTTTTTTTGAAACCAAATGCAAAAACGGACACCAGGGTGAATTTCGGGATGAAATTCCATGTCTAAAAATGGTGTTGCTTCCACTTTTTAAAAATCGAGTCTTTTTTGGTGCCTGGGGAAGAAAACACCTGACTCCGCAGTCAGGAAAAATTCTGCCCAGAAACCAAAATGTTTTTTGAAGCCAAATTTTTTTTTGAAACCAAATGCAAAAACGGACACCCGGGTGAGTTTCAGGATGAAATTCCATGTCTAAAAATGGTGTTGCTTCCACTTTTTAAAAATCAAGCCTTTTTGGTGCCTGGGGAAGAAAACGCGTGACTCCGCGGTCAGGAAAAATGCTGCCCAGGAACCAAAATGTTTTTGGAAGCCAATTTATTTTTTGAAACCAAATGCAAAAACGGACACCAGGGTGAGTTTCGGGATGAAATTCCATGTCTAAAAATGGTGTTGCTTCCACTTTTTAAAAATCGAGCCTTCTTGGTGCCTGGGGAAGAAAACGCGTGACTCCGCGGTCAGGAAACATGCTGCCCAGGAACCAAAATGTTTTTGGAAGCCAAATTTTTTTTTGAAACCAAATGCAAAAACGGACACTAGGGTGAGTTTCAGGATGAAATTCCATGTCTAAAAATGGTGTTGCTTCCACTTTTTAAAAATCAAGCCTTTTTGGTGCGTGTGGAAGAAAACGCGTGACTCCGCGGTCAGGAAAAATGCTGCCCAGGGGCCAAAATGTTTTTTAAAGCCAATTTTTTTTTTGAAACCAAATGCAAAAACGGACACCAGGGTGAATTTCGGGATGAAATTCCATGTCTAAAAATGGTGTTGCTTCAACTTATTAAAAATCGAGCCTTTTTGGTGCCTGGGGAAAAAACGATTGACTCCGCGGTCAGGAAAAATTCTGCCCGGGAACCAAAATGTTTTTTGAAGCCAAATTTTTTTTTTGAAACCAAATGCCAAAACAGACACCAGGGTGAATTTCGGGATGAAATTCCATGTCTAAAAATGGTGTTGCTTCCACTTTTTAAAAATCAAGCCTTTTTGGTGCCTGCGGAAGAAAACGCCTGACTCCACGGTCAGGAAAAATGCTGCCCAGGAACCAAAATGTTTTTTGAAGCCAAATTTTTTTTTTGAAACCAAATGCAAAAAGAGACACCAGGGTGAATTTCGGGATGAAATTCCATGTCTAAAAATGGTGTTGGTTCCACTTTTTAAAAATCAAGCCTTTTTGGTGCCTGGGGAAGAAAACGCGTGACTCCGCGGTCAGGAAAAATGCTGCCCAGGAACCAAAATGTTTTTGGAAGCCAATTTATTTTTTGAAACCAAATGCAAAAACGGACCCCAGGGTGAGTTTCGGGATGAAATTCCATGTCTAAAAATGGTGTTGCTTCCACTTTTTAAAAATCAAGCCTTTTTGGTGCCTGGGGAAGAAAACGCGTGACTCCGCGGTCAGGAAAAATGCTGCCCAGGAACCAAAATGTTTTTTGAAGCCAATTTTTTTTTTGAAAACAAATGCAAAAACGGACACCATGGTGAGTTTCGGGATGTAATTCCATGTCTAAAAATGATGTTGCTTCCACTTTTTAAAAATCGAGCCTTCTTGGTGCCTGGGGAAGAAAACGCCTGACTCCGCGGTCAGGAAACATGCTGCCCAGGAACCAAAATGTTTTTGGAAGCCAATTTTTTTTTTTGAACCAAATGCAAAAACGGACACCAGGGTGAATTTCGGGATGAAATTCCATGTCTAAAAATGGTGTTGCTTCCACTTTTTAAAAATCAAGCCTTTTTGGTGCCTGGGGAAGAAAACCCGTGACTCCGCGGTCAGGAAAAATGCTGCCCAGGAACGAAAATGTTTTTTGAAGCCAATTTTTTTTTTGAAACCAAATGCAAAAACGGACACCAGGGTGAATTTCGGGATGAAATTCCATGTCTAAAAATGGTGTTGCTTCCACTTTTTAAAAATCGAGCCTTTTTGGTGCCTGGGGAAGAAAACGCCTGAGTCCGCGGTCAGGAAAAATGCTGCCCAGAAACCAAAATGTTTTTTGAAGCCAAATTTTTTTTTGAAACCAAATGCAAAAACGGACACCAGGGTGAGTTTCAGGATGAAATTCCATGTCTAAAAATGGTGTTGCTTCCACTTTTTAAAAATCAAGCCTTTTTGGTGCGTGTGGAAGAAAACGCGTGACTCCGCGGTCAGGAAAAATGCTGCCCAGGGGCCAAAATGTTTTTTAAAGCCAATTTTTTTTTGAAACCAAATGCAAAAACGGACACCAGGGTGAATTTCGGGATGAAATTCCATGTCTAAAAATGGTGTTGCTTCAACTTACTAAAAATCGAGCCTTTTTGGTGCCTGGGGAAGAAAACGCTTGACTCCGCGGTCAGGAAAAATGCTGCCCAGAAACCAAAATGTTTTTTGAAGCCAATTTTTTTTTGAAACCAAATGCAAAAACGGACACCAGGGTGAGTTTCGGGATGAAATTCTATGTCTAAAAATGGTGTTGCTTCCACTTTTTAAAAATCGAGCCTTTTTGGTGCGTGGGGAAGAATACGCCTGACTCCGCGGTCAGGAAAAATGCAGCCCAGGGGCCGAAATGTTTTTTAAAGCCATTTTTTTTGAAACCAAATGCAAAAACGGACACCAGGGTGAATTTCGGGATGAAATTCCATGTCTAAAAATGGTGTTGCTTCCACTTTTTAAAAATCGAGTCTTTTTTGGTGCCTGGGGAAAAAAACGCCTGACTCCGCGGTCAGGAAAAATTCTGCCCGGGAACCAAAATGTTTTTTGAAGCCAAATTTTTTTTTTGAAACCAAACGCCAAAACAGACACCAGGGTGAATTTCGGGATGAAATTCCATGTCTAAAAATGGTGTTGCTTCCACTTTTTAAAAATCGAGTCTTTTTGGTGCCTGGGGAAGAAAACGCCTGACTCCGCGGTCAGGAAAAATTCTGCCCGGGAACCAAAATGTTTTTTGAAGCCAATTTTTTTTTTTGAAACCAAACGCCAAAACAGACACCAGGGTGAATTTCGGGATGAAATTCCATGTCTAAAAATGGTGTTGCTTCCACTTTTTAAAAATCAAGCCTTTTTGGTGCCTGGGGAAGAAAACCCTGACTCCGCAGTCAGGAAAAATGCTGCCCAGAAACCAAAATGTTTTTTGAAGCCAAATTTTTTTTTGAAACCAAATGCAAAAACGGACACCCGGGTGAGTTTCAGGATGAAATTCCATGTCTAAAAATGGTGTTGCTTCCACTTTTTAAAAATCAAGCCTTTTTGGTGCCTGGGGAAGAAAACGCGTGACTCCGCGGTCAGGAAAAATGCTGCCTAGGAACCAAAATGTTTTTGAAAGCCAATTTATTTTTTGAAACCAAATGCAAAAACGGACACCAGGGTGAGTTTCGGGATGAAATTCCATGTCTAAAAATGGTGTTGCTTCCACTTTTTAAAAATCAAGCCTTTTTGGTGCCTGGGGAAGAAAACGCGTGACTCCGCGGTCAGGAAAAATGCTGCCCAGGAACCAAAATGTTTTTTGAAGCCAATTTTTTTTTTGAAAACAAATGCAAAAACGGACACCATGGTGAGTTTCGGGATGTAATTCCATGTCTAAAAATGATGTTGCTTCCACTTTTTAAAAATCGAGCCTTCTTGGTGCCTGGGGAAGAAAACGCCTGACTCCGCGGTCAGGAAACATGCTGCCCAGGAACCAAAATGTTTTTGGAAGCCAAATTTTTTTTTGAAACCAAATGCAAAAACGGACACCAGGGTGAATTTCGGGATGAAATTCCATGTCTAAAAATGGTGTTGCTTCCACTTTTTAAAAATCGAGCCTTTTTGGTGCCTGGGGAAGAAAACCCGTGACTCCGCGGTCAGGAAAAATGCTGCCCAGGAACGAAAATGTTTTTTGAAGCCAATTTTTTTTTTGAAACCAAATGCAAAAACGGACACCAGGGTGAATTTCGGGATGAAATTCCATGTCTAAAAATGGTGTTGCTTCCACTTTTTAAAAATCGAGCCTTTTTGGTGCGTGGGGAAGAAAACGCGTGACTCCGCGGTCAGGAAAAATGCAGCCCAGGGGCCGAAATGTTTTTTAAACCCATTTTTTTTGAAACCAAATGCAAAAACGGACACCAGGGTGAATTTCGGGATGAAATTCCATGTCTAAAAATGGTGTTGCTTCCACTTTTTAAAAATCGAGTCTTTTTTGGTGCCTGGGGAAGAAAACACCTGACTCCGCGGTCAGGAAAAATTCTGCCCGGGAACCAAAATGTTTTTTGAAGCCAAATTTTTTTTTTGAAACCAAACGCCAAAACAGACACCAGGGTGAATTTCGGGATGAAATTCCATGTCTAAAAATGGTGTTGCTTCCACTTTTTAAAAGTCAAGCCTTTTTGGTGCCTGGGGAAGAAAACCCCTGACTCCGCGGTCAGGAAAAATGCTGCCCAGAAACCAAAATGTTTTTTGAAGCCAATTTTTTTTTTGAAACCAAATGCCAAAACGGACACCAGGGTGAGTTTCAGGATGAAATTCCATGTCTAAAAATGGTGTTGCTTCCACTTTTTAAAAATCGAGCCTTTTTGGTGCCTGGGGAAGAAAACGCCTGACTCCACGGTCAGGAAAAATGCTGCCCAGGAACCAAAATGTTTTTTGAAGCCAAATTTTTTTTTTGAAACCAAACGCCAAAACAGACACCAGGGTGAATTTCGGGATGAAATTCCATGTCTAAAAATGGTGTTGCTTCCACTTTTTAAAAATCGAGTCTTTTTGGTGCCTGGGGAAGAAAACGCCTGACTCCGCGGTCAGGAAAAATTCTGCCCGGGAACCAAAATGTTTTTTGAAGCCAATTTTTTTTTTTGAAACCAAACGCCAAAACAGACACCAGGGTGAATTTCGGGATGAAATTCCATGTCTAAAAATGGTGTTGCTTCCACTTTTTAAAAATCAAGCCTTTTTGGTGCCTGGGGAAGAAAACCCTGACTCCGCAGTCAGGAAAAATGCTGCCCAGAAACCAAAATGTTTTTTGAAGCCAAATTTTTTTTTGAAACCAAATGCAAAAACGGACACCCGGGTGAGTTTCAGGATGAAATTCCATGTCTAAAAATGGTGTTGCTTCCACTTTTTAAAAATCAAGCCTTTTTGGTGCCTGGGGAAGAAAACGCGTGACTCCGCGGTCAGGAAAAATGCTGCCTAGGAACCAAAATGTTTTTGAAAGCCAATTTATTTTTTGAAACCAAATGCAAAAACGGACACCAGGGTGAGTTTCGGGATGAAATTCCATGTCTAAAAATGGTGTTGCTTCCACTTTTTAAAAATCAAGCCTTTTTGGTGCCTGGGGAAGAAAACGCGTGACTCCGCGGTCAGGAAAAATGCTGCCCAGGAACCAAAATGTTTTTTGAAGCCAATTTTTTTTTTGAAAACAAATGCAAAAACGGACACCATGGTGAGTTTCGGGATGTAATTCCATGTCTAAAAATGATGTTGCTTCCACTTTTTAAAAATCGAGCCTTCTTGGTGCCTGGGGAAGAAAACGCCTGACTCCGCGGTCAGGAAACATGCTGCCCAGGAACCAAAATGTTTTTGGAAGCCAAATTTTTTTTTGAAACCAAATGCAAAAACGGACACCAGGGTGAATTTCGGGATGAAATTCCATGTCTAAAAATGGTGTTGCTTCCACTTTTTAAAAATCGAGCCTTTTTGGTGCCTGGGGAAGAAAACCCGTGACTCCGCGGTCAGGAAAAATGCTGCCCAGGAACGAAAATGTTTTTTGAAGCCAATTTTTTTTTTGAAACCAAATGCAAAAACGGACACCAGGGTGAATTTCGGGATGAAATTCCATGTCTAAAAATGGTGTTGCTTCCACTTTTTAAAAATCGAGCCTTTTTGGTGCGTGGGGAAGAAAACGCGTGACTCCGCGGTCAGGAAAAATGCAGCCCAGGGGCCGAAATGTTTTTTAAACCCATTTTTTTTGAAACCAAATGCAAAAACGGACACCAGGGTGAATTTCGGGATGAAATTCCATGTCTAAAAATGGTGTTGCTTCCACTTTTTAAAAATCGAGTCTTTTTTGGTGCCTGGGGAAGAAAACACCTGACTCCGCGGTCAGGAAAAATTCTGCCCGGGAACCAAAATGTTTTTTGAAGCCAAATTTTTTTTTTGAAACCAAACGCCAAAACAGACACCAGGGTGAATTTCGGGATGAAATTCCATGTCTAAAAATGGTGTTGCTTCCACTTTTTAAAAGTCAAGCCTTTTTGGTGCCTGGGGAAGAAAACCCCTGACTCCGCGGTCAGGAAAAATGCTGCCCAGAAACCAAAATGTTTTTTGAAGCCAATTTTTTTTTTGAAACCAAATGCCAAAACGGACACCAGGGTGAGTTTCAGGATGAAATTCCATGTCTAAAAATGGTGTTGCTTCCACTTTTTAAAAATCGAGCCTTTTTGGTGCCTGGGGAAGAAAACGCCTGACTCCACGGTCAGGAAAAATGCTGCCCAGGAACCAAAATGTTTTTTGAAGCCAAATTTTTTTTTTGAAACCAAATGCAAAAACAGACACCAGGGTGAATTTCGGGATGAAATTCCATGTCTAAAAATGGTGTTGCTTCCACTTTTTAAAAATCAAGCCTTTTTGGTGCCTGGGGAAGAAAACGCGTGACTCCGCGGTCAGGAAAAATGCTGCCCAGGAACGAAAATGTTTTTTGAAGCCAATTTTTTTTTTGAAACCAAATGCCAAAACGGACACCAGGGTGAGTTTCGGGATGAAATTCCATGTCTAAAAATGGTGTTGCTTCCACTTTTTAAAAATCAAGCCTTTTTGGTGCCTGGGGAAGAAAACCCCTGACTCCGCGGTCAGGAAAAATGCTGCCCAGAAACCAAAATGTTTTTTGAAGCCAATTTTTTTTTAAACCAAATGCAAAAACGGACACCAGGGTGTGTTTCAGGATGAAATTCATGTCTAAAAATGGTGTTGCTTCCACTTTTTAAAAATCGAGCCTTTTTGGTGCCTGGGGAAGAAAACGCCTGACTCCGCAGTCAGGAAAAATTCTGCCCAGGAACCAAAATGTTTTTTGAAGCCAAATTTTTTTTTTGAAACCAAACGCCAAAACAGACACCAGGGTGAATTTCGGGATGAAATTCCATGTCTAAAAATGGTGTTGCTTCCACTTTTTAAAAATCAAGCCTTTTTGGTGCCTGGGGAAGAAAACCCCTGACTCCGCGGTCAGGAAAAATGCTGCCCAGAAACCAAAATGTTTTTTGAACTCAATTTTTTTTTTAAACCAAATGCAAAAACGGACACCAGGGTGTGTTTCAGGATGAAATTCATGTCTAAAAATGGTGTTGCTTCCACTTTTTAAAAATCGAGCCTTTTTGGTGCCTGGGGAAGAAAACCCGTGACTCCGCGGTCAGGAAAAATGCTGCCCAGGAACGAAAATGTTTTTTGAAGCCAATTTTTTTTTTGAAACCAAATGCCAAAACAGACACCAGGGTGAATTTCGGGATGAAATTCCATGTCTAAAAATGGTGTTGCTTCCACTTTTTAAAAATCAAGCCTTTTTGGTGCCTGGGGAAGAAAACCCCTGACTCCGCGGTCAGGAAAAATGCTGCCCAGAAACCAAAATGTTTTTTGAAGCCAATTTTTTTTTAAACCAAATGCAAAAACGGACACCAGGGTGTGTTTCAGGATGAAATTCATGTCTAAAAATGGTGTTGCTTCCACTTTTTAAAAATCGAGCCTTTTTGGTGCCTGGGGAAGAAAACGCCTGACTCCGCAGTCAGGAAAAATTCTGCCCAGGAACCAAAATGTTTTTTGAAGCCAAATTTTTTTTTGAAACCAAATGCAAAAACGGACACCAGGGTGAGTTTCAGGATGAAATTCCATGTCTAAAAATGGTGTTGCTTCCACTTTTTAAAAATCGAGCCTTTTTGGTGCCTGGGGAAGAAAACGCCTGAGTCCGCGGTCAGGAAAAATGCTGCCCAGGAACCAAAATGTTTTTTGAAGCCAAATTTTTTTTTTGAAACCAAATGCAAAAACAGACACCAGGGTGAATTTCGGGATGAAATTCCATGTCTAAAAATGGTGTTGCTTCCACTTTTTAAAAATCAAGCCTTTTTGGTGCCTGGGGAAGAAAACGCATGACTCCGCGGTCAGGAAAAATGCTGCCCAGGAACCAAAATGTTTTTGAAAGCCAATTTATTTTTTGAAACCAAATGCAAAAACGGACACCAGGGTGAGTTTCGGGATGAAATTCCATGTCTAAAAATGGTGTTGCTTCCACTTTTAAAAATCGAGCCTTTTTGGTGCCTGGGGAAGAAAACCCCTGACTCCGCGGTCAGGAAAAATGCTGCCCAGAAACCAAAATGTTTTTTGAAGCCAATTTTTTTTTAAACCAAATGCAAAAACGGACACCAGGGTGTGTTTCAGGATGAAATTCATGTCTAAAAATGGTGTTGCTTCCACTTTTTAAAAATCGAGCCTTTTTGGTGCCTGGGGAAGAAAACGCCTGACTCCGCAGTCAGGAAAAATTCTGCCCAGGAACCAAAATGTTTTTTGAAGCCAATTTTTTTTTTGAAACCAAATGCCAAAACAGACAACAGGGTGAATTTCGGGATGAAATTCCATGTCTAAAAATGGTGTTGCTTCCACTTTTTAAAAATCAAGCCTTTTTGGTGCCTGGGGAAGAAAACCCCTGACTCCGCGGTCAGGAAAAATGCTGCCCAGAAACCAAAATGTTTTTTGAAGCCAAATTTTTTTTTGAAACCAAATGCAAAAACGGACACCAGGGTGAGTTTCAGGATGAAATTCCATGTCTAAAAATGGTGTTGCTTCCACTTTTTAAAAATCGAGCCTTTTTGGTGCCTGGGGAAGAAAACGCCTGACTCCACGGTCAGGAAAAATGCTGCCCAGGAACCAAAATGTTTTTTGAAGCCAAATTTTTTTTTTGAAACCAAATGCAAAAACAGACACCAGGGTGAATTTCGGGATGAAATTCCATGTCTAAAAATGGTGTTGCTTCCACTTTTTAAAAATCGAGTCTTTTTTGGTGCCTGGGGAAGAAAACACCTGACTCCGCGGTCAGGAAAAATTCTGCCCGGGAACCAAAATGTTTTTTGAAGCCAAATTTTTTTTTGAAACCAAACGCCAAAACAGACACCAGGGTGAATTTCGGGATGAAATTCCATGTCTAAAAATGGTGTTGCTTCCACTTTTTAAAAATCAAGCCTTTTTGGTGCCTGGGGAAGAAAACCCCTGACTCCGCGGTCAGGAAAAATGCTGCCCAGAAACCAAAATGTTTTTTGAAGCCAAATTTTTTTTTGAAACCAAATGCAAAAACGGACACCAGGGTGAGTTTCAGGATGAAATTCCATGTCTAAAAATGGTGTTGCTTCCACTTTTTAAAAATCGAGCCTTTTTGGTGCCTGGGGAAGAAAACGCCTGACTCCACGGTCAGGAAAAATGCTGCCCAGGAACCAAAATGTTTTTTGAAGCCAAATTTTTTTTTTGAAACCAAATGCAAAAACAGACACCACGGTGAATTTCGGGATGAAATTCCATGTCTAAAAATGGTGTTGCTTCCACTTTTTAAAAATCAAGCCTTTTTGGTGCCTGGGGAAGAAAACGCGTGACTCCGCGGTCAGGAAAAATGCTGCCCAGGAACGAAAATGTTTTTTGAAGCCAATTTTTTTTTTGAAACCAAATGCCAAAACGGACACCAGGGTGAGTTTCGGGATGAAATTCCATGTCTAAAAATGGTGTTGCTTCCACTTTTTAAAAATCAAGCCTTTTTGGTGCCTGGGGAAGAAAACCCCTGACTCCGCAGTCAGGAAAAATTCTGCCAAGGAACCAAAATGTTTTTTGAAGCCAAATTTTTTTTTTGAAACCAAACGCCAAAACAGACACCAGGGTGAATTTCGGGATGAAATTCCATGTCTGAAAATGGTGTTGCTTCCACTTTTTAAAAATCAAGCCTTTTTGGTGCCTGGGGAAGAAAACGCGTGACTCCGTGGTCAGGAAAAATGCTGCCCAGGAACCAAAATGTTTTTGGAAGCCAATTTATTTTTTGAAACCAAATGCAAAAACGGACACCACGGTGAGTTTCGGGATGAAATTCCATGTCTAAAAATGGTGTTGCTTCCACTTTTTTAAAAATCAAGCCTTTTTGGTGCCTGGGGAAGAAAACCCCTGACTCCGCGGTCAGGAAAAATGCTGCCCAGAAACCAAAATGTTTTTTGAAGCCAAATTTTTTTTTGAAACCAAATGCAAAAACGGACACCAGGGTGAGTTTCAGGATGAAATTCCATGTCTAAAAATGGTGTTGCTTCCACTTTTTGAAAATCGAGCCTTTTTGGTGCCTGGGGAAGAAAACGCCTGACTCCACGGTCAGGAAAAATGCTGCCCAGGAACCAAAATGTTTTTTGAAGCCAAATTTTTTTTTTGAAACCAAATGCAAAAACAGACACCAGGGTGAATTTCGGGATGAAATTCCATGTCTAAAAATGGTGTTGCTTCCACTTTTTAAAAATCGAGTCTTTTTTGGTGCCTGGGGAAGAAAACACCTGACTCCGCGGTCAGGAAAAATTCTGCCCGGGAACCAAAATGTTTTTTGAAGCCAAATTTTTTTTTGAAACCAAACGCCAAAACAGACACCAGGGTGAATTTCGGGATGAAATTCCATGTCTAAAAATGGTGTTGCTTCCACTTTTTAAAAATCAAGCCTTTTTGGTGCCTGGGGAAGAAAACGCCTGACTCCGCGGTCAGGAAAAATGCTGCCCAGAAACCAAAATGTTTTTTGAAGCCAAATTTTTTTTTGAAACCAAATGCAAAAACGGACACCAGGGTGAGTTTCAGGATGAAATTCCATGTCTAAAAATGGTGTTGCTTCCACTTTTTAAAAATCGAGTCTTTTTGGTCCCTGGGGAAGAAAACGCCTGACTCCACGGTCAGGAAAAATGCTGCCCAGGAACCAAAATGTTTTTTGAAGCCAAATTTTTTTTTTGAAACCAAATGCAAAAACAGACACCACGGTGAATTTCGGGATGAAATTCCATGTCTAAAAATGGTGTTGCTTCCACTTTTTAAAAATCAAGCCTTTTTGGTGCCTGGGGAAGAAAACGCGTGACTCCGCGGTCAGGAAAAATGCTGCCCAGGAACGAAAATGTTTTTTGAAGCCAATTTTTTTTTTGAAACCAAATGCCAAAACGGACACCAGGGTGAGTTTCGGGATGAAATTCCATGTCTAAAAATGGTGTTGCTTCCACTTTTTAAAAATCAAGCCTTTTTGGTGCCTGGGGAAGAAAACCCCTGACTCCGCGGTCAGGAAAAATGCTGCCCAGAAACCAAAATGTTTTTTGAAGCCAATTTTTTTTTTAAACCAAATGCAAAAACGGACACCAGGGTGTGTTTCAGGATGAAATTCATGTCTAAAAATGGTGTTGCTTCCACTTTTTAAAAATCGAGCCTTTTTGGTGCCTGGGGAAGAAAACGCCTGACTCCGCAGTCAGGAAAAATTCTGCCCAGGAACCAAAATGTTTTTTGAAGCCAAATTTTTTTTTGAAACCAAATGCAAAAACGGACACCAGGGTGAGTTTCAGGATGAAATTCCATGTCTAAAAATGGTGTTGCTTCCACTTTTTAAAAATCGAGCCTTTTTGGTGCCTGGGGAAGAAAACGCCTGACTCCACGGTCAGGAAAAATGCTGCCCAGGAACCAAAATGTTTTTTGAAGCCAAATTTTTTTTTTGAAACCAAATGCAAAAACAGACACCAGGGTGAATTTCGGGATGAAATTCCATGTCTAAAAATGGTGTTGCTTCCACTTTTTAAAAATCAAGCCTTTTTGGTGCCTGGGGAAGAAAACGCATGACTCCGCGGTCAGGAAAAATGCTGCCCAGGAACCAAAATGTTTTTGGAAGCCAATTTATTTTTTGAAACCAAATGCAAAAACGGACACCAGGGTGAGTTTCGGGATGAAATTCCATGTCTAAAAATGGTGTTGCTTCCACTTTTAAAAATCGAGCCTTTTTGGTGCCTGGGGAAGAAAACCCCTGACTCCGCGGTCAGGAAAAATGCTGCCCAGAAACCAAAATGTTTTTTGAAGCCAATTTTTTTTTAAACCAAATGCAAAAACGGACACCAGGGTGTGTTTCAGGATGAAATTCATGTCTAAAAATGGTGTTGCTTCCACTTTTTAAAAATCGAGCCTTTTTGGTGCCTGGGGAAGAAAACGCCTGACTCCGCAGTCAGGAAAAATTCTGCCCAGGAACCAAAATGTTTTTTGAAGCCAATTTTTTTTTTGAAACCAAATGCCAAAACAGACAACAGGGTGAATTTCGGGATGAAATTCCATGTCTAAAAATGGTGTTGCTTCCACTTTTTAAAAATCAAGCCTTTTTGGTGCCTGGGGAAGAAAACGCCTGACTCCGCGGTCAGGAAAAATGCTGCCCAGAAACCAAAATGTTTTTTGAAGCCAAATTTTTTTTTGAAACCAAATGCAAAAACGGACACCAGGGTGAGTTTCAGGATGAAATTCCATGTCTAAAAATGGTGTTGCTTCCACTTTTTAAAAATCGAGCCTTTTTGGTGCCTGGGGAAGAAAACGCCTGACTCCACGGTCAGGAAAAATGCTGCCCAGGAACCAAAATGTTTTTTGAAGCCAAATTTTTTTTTTGAAACCAAATGCAAAAACAGACACCAGGGTGAATTTTGGGATGAAATTCCATGTCTAAAAATGGTGTTGCTTCCACTTTTTAAAAATCAAGCCTTTTTGGTGCCTGGGGAAGAAAACGCATGACTCCGCGGTCAGGAAAAATGCTGCCCAGGAACCAAAATGTTTTTGGAAGCCAATTTATTTTTTGAAACCAAATGCAAAAACGGACACCAGGGTGAGTTTCGGGATGAAATTCCATGTCTAAAAATGGTGTTGCTTCCACTTTTAAAAATCGAGCCTTTTTGGTGCCTGGGGAAGAAAACGGGTGACTCCGTGGTCAGGAAAAATGCTGCCCAGGAACCAAAATGTTTTTTGAAGCCAATTTTTTTTTTGAAAACAAATGCAAAAACGGACACCAGGGTGAGTTTCGGGATGTAATTCCATGTCTAAAAATGATGTTGCTTCCACTTTTTAAAAATCGAGCCTTCTTGGTGCCTGGGGAAGAAAACGCCTGACTCCGCGGTCAGGAAAAATGCTGCCCAGGAACCAAAATGTTTTTGGAAGCCAAATTTTTTTTTGAAACCAAATGCAAAAACGGACACCAGGGTGAATTTCGGGATGAAATTCCATGTCTAAAAATGGTGTTGCTTCCACTTTTTGAAAATCAAGCCTTTTTGGTGCCTGGGGAAGAAAACCCGTGACTCCGCGGTCAGGAAAAATGCTGCCCAGGAACGAAAATGTTTTTTGAAGCCAATTTTTTTTTTTGAAACCAAATGCAAAAACGGACACCAATTTGAGTTTCGGGATGAAATTCCATGTCTAAAAATCATGTTGCTTCCACTTTTTAAAAATCAAGCCTTTTTGGTGCCTGGGGAAGAAAACGCGTGATTCAGCAGTCAGGAAAATTGCTGCCCAGGAACCAAAATGTTTTTTGAAGCTAAATTTTTTTTTGAAACCAAATGCAAAAACGGACACCAATTTGAGTTTCGGGATGAAATTCCATGTCTAAAAATGGTGTTGCTTCCACTTTTTAAAAATCAAGCCTTTTTGGTGCCTGGGGAAGAAAACGCGTGACTCCTCGGTCAGGAAAAATGCTGCCCAGGGACCAAAATGTTTTTGGAAGCCAATTTATTTTTTGAAACCAAATGCAAAAACGGACACCAGGTTGAGTTTTGGGATGAAATTCCATGTCTAAAAATGGTGTTGCTTCCACTTTTTAAAAATCGAGCCTTTTTGGTGCCTGGGGAAGAAAACGCCTGACTCCGCGGTCAGGAAAAATGCTGCCCAGAAACCAAAATGTTTTTTGAAGCCAATTTTTTTTTTAAACCAAATGCAAAAACGGACACCAGGGTGAGTTTCAGGATGAAATTCCATTTCTAAAAATGGTGTTGCTTCCACTTTTTAAAAATCAAGCCTTTTTGGTGCCTGGGGAAGAAAACGCGTGATTCAGCAGTCAGGAAAAATGCTGCCCAGGAACCAAAATGTTTTTTGAAGCCAATTTTTTTTTTTTGAAACCAAGTGCAAAAACGGACACCAGGGTGAATTTCGGGATGAAATTCCATGTCTAAAAATGGTGTTGCTTTCACTTTTTAAAAATCAAGCCTTTTTGGTGCCTGGGAAAGAAAACGCCTGACTCCGCGGTCAGGAAAAATGCTGCCCAGGAACCAAAATGTTTTTTGAAGCCAAATTTTTTTTTTGAAACCAAATGCCAAAACAGACACCTGGGTGAATTTCGGGATGAAATTCCATGTCTAAAAATGGTGTTGCTTCCACTTTTTAAAAATCAAGCCTTTTTGGTGCCTGGGGAAGAAAACGCGTGACTCCGCGGTCAGGAAAAATGCTGCCCAGGAACCAAAATGTTTTTGGAAGCCAATTTATTTTTTGAAACCAAATGCAAAAACGGACACCAGGTTGAGTTTTGGGATGAAATTCCATGTCTAAAAATGGTGTTGCTTCCACTTTTTAAAAATCGAGCCTTTTTGGTGCCTGGGGAAGAAAACGCCTGACTCCGCGGTCAGGAAAAATGCTGCCCAGAAACCAAAATGTTTTTTGAAGCCAATTTTTTTTTTAAACCAAATGCAAAAACGGACACCAGGGTGAGTTTCAGGATGAAATTCCATTTCTAAAAATGGTGTTGCTTCCACTTTTTAAAAATCAAGCCTTTTTGGTGCCTGGGGAAGAAAACGCGTGATTCAGCAGTCAGGAAAAATGCTGCCCAGGAACCAAAATGTTTTTTGAAGCCAATTTTTTTTTTTTGAAACCAAGTGCAAAAACGGACACCAGGGTGAGTTTCAGGATGAAATTCCATGTCTAAAAATGGTGTTGCTTCCACTTTTAAAAATTGAGCCTTTTTGGTGCCTGGGGAAGAAAACGCCTGACTCCGCGGTCAGGAAAAATGCTGCCCAGGAACCAAAATGTTTTTTGAAGCCAAATTTTTTTTTTGAAACCAAATGCCAAAACAGACACCAGGGTGAATTTCGGGATGAAATTCCATGTCTAAAAATGGTGTTGCTTCCACTTTTTAAAAATCAAGCCTTTTTGGTGCCTGGGGAAGAAAACGCGTGACTCCGCGGTCAGGAAAAATGCTGCCCAGGAACCAAAATGTTTTTGGAAGCCAATTTATTTTTTGAAACCAAATGCAAAAACGGACACCAGGTTGAGTTTCGGGATGAAATTCCATGTCTAAAAATGGTGTTGCTTCCACTTTTTAAAAATCAAGCCTTTTTGGTGCCTGGGGAAGAAAACGCGTGATTCAGCAGTCAGGAAAATTGCTGCCCAGGAACCAAAATGTTTTTTGAAGCTAAATTTTTTTTTTGAAACCAAATGCAAAAACGGACACCAATTTGAGTTTCGGGATGAAATTCCATGTCTAAAAATGGTGTTGCTTCCACTTTTTAAAAATCAAGCCTTTTTGGTGCCTGGGGAAGAAAACGCATGACTCCGCGGTCAGGAAAAATGCTGCCCAGGAACCAAAATGTTTTTGGAAGCCAATTTATTTTTTGAAACCAAATGCAAAAACGGACACCAGGGTGAGTTTCAGGATGAAATTCCATGTCTAAAAATGGTGTTGCTTCCACTTTTTAAAAATCGAGCCTTTTTGGTGCCTGGGGAAGAAAACGCCTGACTCCACGGTCAGGAAAAATGCTGCCCAGGAACCAAAATGTTTTTTGAAGCCAAATTTTTTTTTTGAAACCAAATGCAAAAACAGACACCAGGGTGAATTTTGGGATGAAATTCCATGTCTAAAAATGGTGTTGCTTCCACTTTTTAAAAATCAAGCCTTTTTGGTGCCTGGGGAAGAAAACGCATGACTCCGCGGTCAGGAAAAATGCTGCCCAGGAACCAAAATGTTTTTGGAAGCCAATTTATTTTTTGAAACCAAATGCAAAAACGGACACCAGGGTGAGTTTCGGGATGAAATTCCATGTCTAAAAATGGTGTTGCTTCCACTTTTAAAAATCGAGCCTTTTTGGTGCCTGGGGAAGAAAACGGGTGACTCCGTGGTCAGGAAAAATGCTGCCCAGGAACCAAAATGTTTTTTGAAGCCAATTTTTTTTTTGAAAACAAATGCAAAAACGGACACCAGGGTGAGTTTCGGGATGTAATTCCATGTCTAAAAATGATGTTGCTTCCACTTTTTAAAAATCGAGCCTTCTTGGTGCCTGGGGAAGAAAACGCCTGACTCCGCGGTCAGGAAAAATGTTGCCCAGGAACCAAAATGTTTTTGGAAGCCAAATTTTTTTTTGAAACCAAATGCAAAAACGGACACCAGGGTGAATTTCGGGATGAAATTCCATGTCTAAAAATGGTGTTGCTTCCACTTTTTGAAAATCAAGCCTTTTTGGTGCCTGGGGAAGAAAACCCGTGACTCCGCGGTCAGGAAAAATGCTGCCCAGGAACGAAAATGTTTTTTGAAGCCAATTTTTTTTTTTGAAACCAAATGCAAAAACGGACACCAATTTGAGTTTCGGGATGAAATTCCATGTCTAAAAATCATGTTGCTTCCACTTTTTAAAAATCAAGCCTTTTTGGTGCCTGGGGAAGAAAACGCGTGATTCAGCAGTCAGGAAAATTGCTGCCCAGGAACCAAAATGTTTTTTGAAGCTAAATTTTTTTTTGAAACCAAATGCAAAAACGGACACCAATTTGAGTTTCGGGATGAAATTCCATGTCTAAAAATGGTGTTGCTTCCACTTTTTAAAAATCAAGCCTTTTTGGTGCCTGGGGAAGAAAACGCGTGACTCCTCGGTCAGGAAAAATGCTGCCCAGGGACCAAAATGTTTTTGGAAGCCAATTTATTTTTTGAAACCAAATGCAAAAACGGACACCAGGTTGAGTTTTGGGATGAAATTCCATGTCTAAAAATGGTGTTGCTTCCACTTTTTAAAAATCGAGCCTTTTTGGTGCCTGGGGAAGAAAACGCCTGACTCCGCGGTCAGGAAAAATGCTGCCCAGAAACCAAAATGTTTTTTGAAGCCAATTTTTTTTTTAAACCAAATGCAAAAACGGACACCAGGGTGAGTTTCAGGATGAAATTCCATTTCTAAAAATGGTGTTGCTTCCACTTTTTAAAAATCAAGCCTTTTTGGTGCCTGGGGAAGAAAACGCGTGATTCAGCAGTCAGGAAAAATGCTGCCCAGGAACCAAAATGTTTTTTGAAGCCAATTTTTTTTTTTTGAAACCAAGTGCAAAAACGGACACCAGGGTGAATTTCGGGATGAAATTCCATGTCTAAAAATGGTGTTGCTTTCACTTTTTAAAAATCAAGCCTTTTTGGTGCCTGGGAAAGAAAACGCCTGACTCCGCGGTCAGGAAAAAAGCTGCCCAGGAACCAAAATGTTTTTTGAAGCCAAATTTTTTTTTTGAAACCAAATGCCAAAACAGACACCTGGGTGAATTTCGGGATGAAATTCCATGTCTAAAAATGGTGTTGCTTCCACTTTTTAAAAATCAAGCCTTTTTGGTGCCTGGGGAAGAAAACGCGTGACTCCGCGGTCAGGAAAAATGCTGCCCAGGAACCAAAATGTTTTTGGAAGCCAATTTATTTTTTGAAACCAAATGCAAAAACGGACACCAGGTTGAGTTTTGGGATGAAATTCCATGTCTAAAAATGGTGTTGCTTCCACTTTTTAAAAATCGAGCCTTTTTGGTGCCTGGGGAAGAAAACGCCTGACTCCGCGGTCAGGAAAAATGCTGCCCAGAAACCAAAATGTTTTTTGAAGCCAATTTTTTTTTTAAACCAAATGCAAAAACGGACACCAGGGTGAGTTTCAGGATGAAATTCCATTTCTAAAAATGGTGTTGCTTCCACTTTTTAAAAATCAAGCCTTTTTGGTGCCTGGGGAAGAAAACGCGTGATTCAGCAGTCAGGAAAAATGCTGCCCAGGAACCAAAATGTTTTTTGAAGCCAATTTTTTTTTTTTGAAACCAAGTGCAAAAACGGACACCAGGGTGAGTTTCAGGATGAAATTCCATGTCTAAAAATGGTGTTGCTTCCACTTTTAAAAATTGAGCCTTTTTGGTGCCTGGGGAAGAAAACGCCTGACTCCGCGGTCAGGAAAAATGCTGCCCAGGAACCAAAATGTTTTTTGAAGCCAAATTTTTTTTTTGAAACCAAATGCCAAAACAGACACCAGGGTGAATTTCGGGATGAAATTCCATGTCTAAAAATGGTGTTGCTTCCACTTTTTAAAAATCAAGCCTTTTTGGTGCCTGGGGAAGAAAACGCGTGACTCCGCGGTCAGGAAAAATGCTGCCCAGGAACCAAAATGTTTTTGGAAGCCAATTTATTTTTTGAAACCAAATGCAAAAACGGACACCAGGTTGAGTTTCGGGATGAAATTCCATGTCTAAAAATGGTGTTGCTTCCACTTTTTAAAAATCAAGCCTTTTTGGTGCCTGGGGAAGAAAACGCGTGATTCAGCAGTCAGGAAAATTGCTGCCCAGGAACCAAAATGTTTTTTGAAGCTAAATTTTTTTTTTGAAACCAAATGCAAAAACGGACACCAATTTGAGTTTCGGGATGAAATTCCATGTCTAAAAATGGTGTTGCTTCCACTTTTTAAAAATCAAGCCTTTTTGGTGCCTGGGGAAGAAAACCCCTGACTCCGCGGTCAGGAAAAATGCTGCCCAGAAACCAAAATGTTTTTTGAAGCCAAATTTTTTTTTTGAAACCAAATGCAAAAACGGACACCAGGGTGAGTTTCAGGATGAAATTCCATGTCTAAAAATGGTGTTGCTTCCACTTTTAAAAATTGAGCCTTTTTGGTGCCTGGGGAAGAAAACGCCTGACTCCGCGGTCAGGAAAAATGCTGCCCAGGAACCAAAATGTTTTTTGAAGCCAATTTTTTTTTTTTGAAACCAAGTGCAAAAACGGACACCAGGGTGAATTTCGGGATGAAATTCCATGTCTAAAAATGGTGTTGCTTTCACTTTTTAAAAATCAAGCCTTTTTGGTGCCTGGGGAAGAAAACCCCTGACTCCGCGGTCAGGAAAAATGCTGCCCAGAAACCAAAATGTTTTTTGAAGCCAAATTTTTTTTTGAAACCAAATGCAACAACGGACACCAGGGTGAGTTTCAGGATGAAATTCCATGTCTAAAAATGGTGTTGCTTCTACTTTTAAAAATTGAGCCTTTTTGGTGCCTGGGGAAGAAAACGCCTGACTCCGCGGTCAGGAAAAATGCTGCCCAGAAACCAAAATGTTTTTTGAAGCCAATTTTTTTTTTAAACCAAATGCAAAAACGGACACCAGGGTGAGTTTCAGGATGAAATTCCATGTCTAAAAATTTTATTGCTTCCACTTTTTAAAAATCAAGCCTTTTTGGTGCCTGGGGAAGAAAACGCGTGATTCAGCAGTCAGGAAAAATGCTGCCCAGGAACCAAAATGTTTTTTGAAGCCAATTTTTTTTTTTTGAAACCAAGTGCAAAAACGGACACCAGGGTGAATTTCGGGATGAAATTCCATGTCTAAAAATGGTGTTGCTTTCACTTTTTAAAAATCAAGCCTTTTTGGTGCCTGGGGAAGAAAACCCCTGACTCCGCGGTCAGGAAAAATGCTGCCCAGAAACCAAAATGTTTTTTGAAGCCAAATTTTTTTTTGAAACCAAATGCAAAAACGGACACCAGGGTGAGTTTCAGGATGAAATTCCATGTCTAAAAATGGTGTTGCTTCTACTTTTAAAAATTGAGCCTTTTTGGTGCCTGGGGAAGAAAACGCCTGACTCCGCGGTCAGGAAAAATGCTGCCCAGGAACCAAAATGTTTTTTGAAGCCAAATTTTTTTTTTGAAACCAAATGCCAAAACAGACACCAGGGTGAATTTCGGGATGAAATTCCATGTCTAAAAATGGTGTTGCTTCCACTTTTTAAAAATCGAGTCTTTTTTGGTGCCTGGGGAAGAAAACACCTGACTCCGCGGTCAGGAAAAATTCTGCCCGGGAACCAAAATGTTTTTTGAAGCCAAATTTTTTTTTGAAACCAAACGCCAAAACAGACACCAGGGTGAATTTCGGGATGAAATTCCATGTCTAAAAATGGTGTTGCTTCCACTTTTTAAAAATCAAGCCTTTTTGGTGCCTGGGGAAGAAAACCCCTGACTCCGCGGTCAGGAAAAATGCTGCCCAGAAACCAAAATGTTTTTTGAAGCCAAATTTTTTTTTGAAAACAAATGCAAAAACGGACACCCGGGTGAGTTTCAGGATGAAATTCCATGTCTAAAAATGGTGTTGCTTCCACTTTTTAAAAATCAAGCCTTTTTGGTGCCTGGGGAAGAAAACGCGTGACTCCGTGGTCAGGAAAAATGCTGCCCAGGAACCAAAATGTTTTTTGAAGCCAATTTTTTTTTTGAAAACAAATGCAAAAACGGACACCATGGTGAGTTTCGGGATGTAATTCCATGTCTAAAAATGATGTTGCTTCTACTTTTTAAAAATCGAGCCTTTTTGGTGCCTGGGGAAGAAAACGCCTGAGTCCGCGGTCAGGAAAAATGCTGCCCAGAAACCAAAATGTTTTTTGAAGCCAAATTTTTTTTTGAAACCAAATGCAAAAACGGACACTAGGGTGAGTTTCAGGATGAAATTCCATGTCTAAAAATGGTGTTGCTTCCACTTTTTAAAAATCAAGCCTTTTTGGTGCGTGTGGAAGAAAACGCGTGACTCCGCGGTCAGGAAAAATGCTGCCCAGGGGCCAAAATGTTTTTTAAAGCCAATTTTTTTTTTGAAACCAAATGCAAAAACGGACACCAGGGTGAATTTCGGGATGAAATTCCATGTCTAAAAATGGTGTTGCTTCAACTTATTAAAAATCGAGCCTTTTTGGTGCCTGGGGAAAAAACGCTTGACTCCGCGGTCAGGAAAAATTCTGCCCGGGAACCAAAATGTTTTTTGAAGCCAAATTTTTTTTTTGAAACCAAACGCCAAAACAGACACCAGGGTGAATTTCGGGATGAAATTCCATGTCTAAAAATGGTGTTGCTTCCACTTTTTAAAAATCAAGCCTTTTTGGTGCCTGGGGAAGAAAACGCCTGACTCCGCGGTCAGGAAAAATGCTGCCCAGAAACCAAAATGTTTTTTGAAGCCAAATTTTTTTTTGAAACCAAATGCAAAAACGGACACCAGGGTGAGTTTCGGGATGAAATTCCATGTCTAAAAATGGTGTTGTTTCCACTTTTTAAAAATCGAGCCTTTTTGGTGCGTGGGGAAGAAAACGCCTGACTCCGCGGTCAGGAAAAATGCTGCCCAGGAACCAAAATGTTTTTTGAAGCCAAATTTTTTTTTTGAAACGAAATGCAAAAAATCGAGTATTTTTGCTGCCCGAGGAAGAAAACGCGTGATGCCGGGGTCAGAAAAAAAACTGCCCAGGAGCAAAAAAAATTTTTTTGACTCAAATGTAACAACGGATGCTAGAATGTGATTCGGGGTGGAATTCCATGCTTAAAAATGTTATTATTAGCTGTTTTTAAAAATCGAGTATTTTTGCTGCCCGAGGAATAAAACGCGTGATGCCGGGGTCAGAAAAAAAACTGCCCAGGAGGAAAAAATTTTCTTTTGACTCAAATGTAACAACGGATGCTAGAATGTGATTCGGGGTGGAATTCCATGCTTAAACATGTTATTATTAGCTGTTTTTAAAAATCGAGTATTTTTGCTGCCCGAGGAAGAAAACGCGTGATGCTGGGGTCAGAAAAAAAACTGCCCAGGAGCAAAAAAATTTTTTTTGACTCAAATGTAACAACGGATGCTAGAATGTGATTCGGGGTGGAATTCCATGCTTAAAAATGTTATTATGAGCTGTTTTTAAAAATCGAGTGTTTTTGCTCCCAGAGGAAGAAAACGCGTGATGCCGGGGTCAGAAAAAAAACTGCCCAGCAGCAAAAAATTTTCTTTTGACTCAAATGTAACAACGGATGCTAGAATGTGATTCGGGGTGGAATTCCATGCTTAAAAATGTTATTATGAGCTGTTTTTAAAAATCAAGTGTTTTTGCTCCCAGAGGAAGAAAACGCGTGATGCCGGGGTCAGAAAAAAAACTGCCCAGGAGCAAAAAATTTTCTTTTGACTCAAATGTAACAACGGATGCTAGAATGTGATTCGGGGTGGAATTCCATGCTTAAAAATGTTATTATTAGCTGTTTTTAAAAATCGAGTGTTTTTGCTGCCCAAGGAAGAAAACGCGTGATGCCGGGGTCAGAAAAAAAACTGCCCAGGAGCAAAAAATTTTCTTTTGACTCAAATGTAACAAAGGATGCTAGAATGTGATTCGGGGTGGAATTCCATGCTTAAAAATGTTATTATTAGCTGTTTTTAAAAATCGAGTATTTTTGCTCCCAGAGGAAGAAAACGCGTGATGCCGGGGTCAGAAGAAAAACTGCCCAGGAGGAAAAAAAAATTTTTTGACTCAAATGTAACAACGGATGCTAGAATGTGATTCGGGGTGGAATTCCATGCTTAAAAATGTTATTATTAGCTGTTTTTAAAAATCGAGTGTTTTTGCTGCCCGAGGAAGAAAACGCGTGATGCCGGGGTAAGAAAAAAAACTGCCCAGGAGCAAAAAAATTTCTTTTGACTCAAATGTAACAACGGATGCTAGAATGTGATTCGGGGTGGAATTCCATGCTTAAAAATGTTATTATGAGCTGTTTTTAAAAATCGAGTGTTTTTGCTCCCAGAGGAAGAAAACGCGTGATGCCGGGGTCAGAAAAAAAACTGCCCAGGAGCAAAAAATTTTCTTTTGACTCAAATGTAACAACGGATGCTAGAATGTGATTCGGGGTGGAATTCCATGCTTAAAAATGTTATTATGAGCTGTTTTTAAAAATCGAGTGTTTTTGCTGCCCGAGGAAGAAAACGCGTGATGCCGGGGTCAGAAAAAAAACTGCCCAGGAGCAAAAAAAAATTTTTTTGACTCAAATGTAACAACGGATGCTAGAATGTGATTCGGGGTGGAATTCCATGCTTAAAAATGTTATTATGAGCTGTTTTTAAAAATCGAGTATTTTTGCTGCCCGAGGAAGAAAACGCGTGATGCCGGGGTCAGAAAAAAAACTGCCCAGGAACAAAAAAATTTTTTTTGACTCAAATGTAACAACGGATGCTAGAATGTGATTCGGGGTGGTATTCCATGCTTAAAAATGTTATTATGAGCTGTTTTTAAAAATCGAGTGTTTTTGCTCCCAGAGGAAGAAAACGCGTGATGCCGGGGTCAGAAAAAAAACTGCCCAGGAGCAAAAAAATTTTTTTTTGACTCAAATGTAACAACGGATGCTAGAATGTGATTCGGGGTGGAATTCCATGCTTAAAAATGTTATTATTAGCTGTTTTTAAAAATCGAGTGTTTTTGCTGCCCGAGGAAGAAAACGCGTGATGCCGGGGTCAGAAAAAAAACTGCCCAGGAGCAAAAAATTTTCTTTTTACTCAAATGTAACAACGGATGCTAGAATGTGATTCGGGGTGGTATTCCATGCTTAAAAATGTTATTATTAGCTGTTTTTAAAAATCGAGTGTTTTTGCTCCCAGAGGAAGAAAACGCGTGATGCCGGGGTCAGTAAAAAAAACTGCCCAGGAGCAAAAAATTTTCTTTTGACTCAAATGTAACAACGGATGCTAGAATGTGATTCGGGGTGGAATTCCATGCTTAAAAATGTTATTATGAGCTGTTTTTAAAAATCGAGTGTTTTTGCTCCCAGAGGAAGAAAACGCGTGATGCCGGGGTCAGAAAAAAAACTGCCCAGGAGCAAAAAATTTTCTTTTGACTCAAATGTAACAACGGATGCTAGAATGTGATTCGGGGTGGTATTCCATGCTTAAAAATGTTATTATTAGCTGTTTTTAAAAATCGAGTGTTTTTGCTCCCAGAGGAAGAAAACGCGTGATGCCGGGGTCAGAAAAAAAACTGCCCAGGAGCAAAAAATTTTTTTTTGACTCAAATGTAACAACGGATGCTAGAATGTGATTCGGGGTGGAATTCCATGCTTAAAAATGTTATTATTAGCTGTTTTTAAAAATCGAGTGTTTTTGCTGCCCGAGGAAGAAAACGCGTGATGCCGGGGTCAGAAAAAAAACTGCCCAGGAGCAAAAAAATTTTTTTTGACTCAAATGTAACAACGGATGCTAGAATGTGATTCGGGGTGGAATTCCATGCTTAAAAATGTTATTATGAGCTGTTTTTAAAAATCGAGTGTTTTTGCTCCCAGAGGAAGAAAACGCGTGATGCCGGGGTCAGAAAAAAAACTGCCCAGGAGCAAAAAAATTTTTTTTGACTCAAATGTAACAACGGATGCTAGAATGTGATTCGGGGTGGAATTCCATGCTTAAAAATGTTATTATGAGCTGTTTTTAAAAATCGAGTGTTTTTGCTGCCCGAGGAAGAAAACGCGTGATGCCGGGGTCAGAAAAAAAACTGCCCAGGAGCCAAAAAATTTTTTTTGACTCAAATGTAACAACGGATGCTAGAATGTGATTCAGGGTGGAATTCCATGCTTTAAAATGTTATTATTAGCTGTTTTTCAAAATCGAGTATTTTTGCTCCCAGAGGAAGAAAACGCGTGATGCCGCGGTCAGAAAAAAAACTGCCCAGGAGCAAAAAAATTTTTTTTGACTCAAATGTAAAAACGGATGCTAGAATGTGATTCGGGGTGGAATTCCATGCTTAAAAATGTTATTATTAGCTGTTTTTAAAAATCGAGTATTTTTGCTGCCCGAGGAAGAAAACGCGTGATGCCGGGGTCAGAAAAAAAACTGCCCAGGAGCAAAAAATTTTCTTTTGACTCAAATGTAACAACGGATGCTAGAATGTGATTCGGGGTGGTATTCCATGCTTAAAAATGTTATTATGAGCTGTTTTTAAAAATCGAGTGTTTTTGCTGCCCGAGGAAGAAAACGCGTGATGCCGGGGTCAGAAAAAAAACTGCCCAGGAGCAAAAAAATTTTTTTTGACTCAAATGTAACAACGGATGCTAGAATGTGATTCGGGGTGGAATTCCATGCTTAAAAATGTTATTATTAGCTGTTTTTAAAAATCGAGTGTTTTTGCTGCCCGAGGAAGAAAACGCGTGATGCCGGGGTCAGAAAAAAAACTGCCCAGGAGCAAAAAAATTTTTTTTGACTCAAATGTAACAACGGATGCTAGAATGTGATTCGGGGTGGAATTCCATGCTTAAAAATGTTATTATGAGCTGTTTTTAAAAATCGAGTGTTTTTGCTGCCCGAGGAAGAAAACGCGTGATGCCGGGGTCAGAAAAAAAACTGCCCAGGAGCAAAAAAATTTTTTTTGACTCAAATGTAACAACGGATGCTAGAATGTGATTCGGGGTGGAATTCCATGCTTAAAAATGTTATTATTAGCTGTTTTTAAAAATCGAGTGTTTTTGCTCCCAGAGGAAGAAAACGCGTGATGCCGGGGTCAGAAAAAAAACTGCCCAGGAGCAAAAAATTTTCTTTTTACTCAAATGTAACAACGGATGCTAGAATGTGATTCGGGGTGGTATTCCATGCTTAAAAATGTTATTATTAGCTGTTTTTAAAAATCGAGTGTTTTTGCTCCCAGAGGAAGAAAACGCGTGCTGCCGGGGTCAGAAAAAAAACTGCCCAGGAGCAAAAAAATTTTTTTTGACTCAAATGTAACAACGGATGCTAGAATGTGATTCGGGGTGGAATTCCATGCTTAAAAATGTTATTATGAGCTGTTTTTAAAAATCGAGTATTTTTGCTGCCCGAGGAAGAAAACGCGTGATGCCGGGGTCAGAAAAAAAACTGCCCAGGAGCAAAAAAATTTTTTTTGACTCAAATGTAACAACGGATGCTGGAATGTGATTCGGGGTGGAATTCCATGCTTAAAAATGTTATTATGAGCTGTTTTTAAAAATCAAGTGTTTTTGCTCCCAGAGGAAGAAAACGCGTGATGCCGGGGTCAGAAAAAAAACTGCCCAGGAGCAAAAAATTTTTTTTTGACTCAAATGTAACAACGGATGCTAGAATGTGATTCGGGGTGGAATTCCATGCTTAAAAATGTTATTATTAGCTGTTTTTAAAAATCAAGTGTTTTTGCTCCCAGAGGAAGAAAACGCGTGATGCCGGGGTCAGAAAAAAAACTGCCCAGGAGCAAAAAATTTTCTTTTTACTCAAATGTAACAACGGATGCTAGAATGTGATTCGGGGTGGTATTCCATGCTTAAAAATGTTATTATTAGCTGTTTTTAAAAATCGAGTGTTTTTGCTCCCAGAGGAAGAAAACGCGTGATGCCGGGGTCAGAAAAAAAACTGCCCAGGAGCAAAAAATTTTTTTTTGACTCAAATGTAACAACGGATGCTAGAATGTGATTCGGGGTGGAATTCCATGCTTAAAAATGTTATTATTAGCTGTTTTTAAAAATCGAGTGTTTTTGCTGCCCGAGGAAGAAAACGCGTGATGCCGGGGTCAGAAAAAAAACTGCCCAGGAGCAAAAAAAATTTTTTTGACTCAAATGTAACAACGGATGCTAGAATGTGATTCGGGGTGGAATTCCATGCTTAAAAATGTTATTATGAGCTGTTTTTAAAAATCGAGTATTTTTGCTGCCCGAGGAAGAAAACGCGTGATGCCGGGGTCAGAAAAAAAACTGCCCAGGAGCAAAAAAATTTTTTTGACTCAAATGTAACAACGGATGCTAGAATGTGATTCGGGGTGGAATTCCATGCTTAAAAATGTTATTATGAGCTGTTTTTAAAAATCGAGTGTTTTTGCTCCCAGAGGAAGAAAACGCGTGATGCCGGGGTCAGAAAAAAAACTGCCCAGGAGCAAAAAATTTTCTTTTGACTCAAATGTAACAACGGATGCTAGAATGTGATTCGGGGTGGAATTCCATGCTTAAAAATGTTATTATTAGCTGTTTTTAAAAATCGAGTGTTTTTGCTCCCAGAGGAAGAAAACGCGTGATGCCGGGGTCAGAAAAAAAACTGCCCAGGAGCAAAAAAATTTTTTTTGACTCAAATGTAACAACGGATGCTAGAATGTGATTCGGGGTGGAATTCCATGCTTAAAAATGTTATTATTAGCTGTTTTTAAAAATCGAGTATTTTTGCTGCCCGAGGAAGAAAACGCGTGATGCCGGGGTCAGTAAAAAAAACTGCCCAGGAGCAAAAAAAATTTTTTTGACTCAAATGTAACAACGGATGCTAGAATGTGATTCGGGGTTGAATTCCATGCTTAAAAATGTTATTATGAGCTGTTTTTAAAAATCGAGTGTTTTTGCTCCCAGAGGAAGAAAACGCGTGATGCCGAGGTCAGAAAAAAAACTGCCCAGGAGCAAAAAATTTTCTTTTGACTCAAATGTAACAACGGATGCTAGAATGTGATTTGGGGTGGTATTCCATGCTTAAAAATGTTATTATTAGCTGTTTTTAAAAATCGAGTGTTTTTGCTCCCAGAGGAAGAAAACGCGTGATGCCGGGGTCAGTAAAAAAAACTGCCCAGGAGCAAAAAAAAATTTTTTGACTCAAATGTAACAACGGATGCTAGAATGTGATTCGGGGTGGAATTCCATGCTTAAAAATGTTATTATGAGCTGTTTTTAAAAATCGAGTGTTTTTGCTCCCAGAGGAAGAAAACGCGTGATGCCGGGGTCAGAAAAAAAACTGCCCAGGAGCAAAAAATTTTCTTTTGACTCAAATGTAACAACGGATGCTAGAATGTGATTTGGGGTGGTATTCCATGCTTAAAAATGTTATTATTAGCTGTTTTTAAAAATCGAGTGTTTTTGCTCCCAGAGGAAGAAAACGCGTGATGCCGGGGTCAGAAAAAAAACTGCCCAGGAGCAAAAAAATTTCTTTTGACTCAAATGTAACAACGGATGCTAGAATGTGATTCGGGGTGGAATTCCATGCTTAAAAATGTTATTATGAGCTGTTTTTAAAAATCAAGTGTTTTTGCTCCCAGAGGAAGAAAACGCGTGATGCCGGGGTCAGAAAAAAAACTGCCCAGGAGCAAAAAAATTTCTTTTGACTCAAATGTAACAACGGATGCTAGAATGTGATTCGGGGTGGAATTCCATGCTTAAAAATGTTATTATTAGCTGTTTTTAAAAATCGAGTGTTTTTGCTCCCAGAGGAAGAAAACGCGTGATGCCGGGGTCAGAAAAAAAACTGCCCAGGAGGAAAAAATTTTCTTTTGACTCAAATGTAACAACGGATGCTAGAATGTGATTCAGGGTGGAATTCCATGCTTTAAAATGTTATTATTAGCTGTTTTTAAAAATCGAGTATTTTTGCTGCCCGAGGAAGAAAACGCGTGATGCCGGGGTCAGAAAAAAAACTGCCCAGGAGCAAAAAATTTTCTTTTGACTCAAATGTAACAACGGATGCTAGAATGTGATTCGGGGTGGTATTCCATGCTTAAAAATGTTATTATGAGCTGTTTTTAAAAATCGAGTGTTTTTGCTGCCCGAGGAAGAAAACGCGTGATGCCGGGGTCAGAAAAAAAACTGCCCAGGAGCAAAAAAAATTTTTTTGACTCAAATGTAACAACGGATGCTAGAATGTGATTCGGGGTGGAATTCCATGCTTAAAAATGTTATTATTAGCTGTTTTTAAAAATCGAGTGTTTTTGCTGCCCGAGGAAGAAAACGCGTGATGCCGGGGTCAGAAAAAAAACTGCCCAGGAGCAAAAAAAATTTTTTTGACTCAAATGTAACAACGGATGCTAGAATGTGATTCGGGGTGGAATTCCATGCTTAAAAATGTTATTATGAGCTGTTTTTAAAAATCGAGTGTTTTTGCTGCCCGAGGAAGAAAACGCGTGATGCCGGGGTCAGAAAAAAAACTGCCCAGGAGCAAAAAAATTTTTTTTGACTCAAATGTAACAACGGATGCTAGAATGTGATTCGGGGTGGAATTCCATGCTTAAAAATGTTATTATTAGCTGTTTTTAAAAATCGAGTGTTTTTGCTCCCAGAGGAAGAAAACGCGTGATGCCGGGGTCAGAAAAAAAACTGCCCAGGAGCAAAAAATTTTCTTTTTACTCAAATGTAACAACGGATGCTAGAATGTGATTCGGGGTGGTATTCCATGCTTAAAAATGTTATTATGAGCTGTTTTTAAAAATCGAGTGTTTTTGCTCCCAGAGGAAGAAAACGCGTGATGCCGGGGTCAGAAAAAAAACTGCCCAGGAGCAAAAAAATTTTTTTTGACTCAAATGTAACAACGGATGCTAGAATGTGATTCGGGGTGGAATTCCATGCTTAAAAATGTTATTATGAGCTGTTTTTAAAAATCGAGTATTTTTGCTGCCCGAGGAAGAAAACGCGTGATGCCGGGGTCAGAAAAAAAACTGCCCAGGAGCAAAAAAATTTTTTTTGACTCAAATGTAACAACGGATGCTGGAATGTGATTCGGGGTGGAATTCCATGCTTAAAAATGTTATTATGAGCTGTTTTTAAAAATCAAGTGTTTTTGCTCCCAGAGGAAGAAAACGCGTGATGCCGGGGTCAGAAAAAAAACTGCCCAGGAGCAAAAAAATTTTTTTTGACTCAAATGTAACAACGGATGCTAGAATGTGATTCGGGGTGGAATTCCATGCTTAAAAATGTTATTATTAGCTGTTTTTAAAAATCGAGTGTTTTTGCTGCCCGAGGACGAAAACGCGTGATGCCGGGGTCAGAAAAAAAACTGCCCAGGAGCAAAAAAAATTCTTTTGACTCAAATGTAACAACGGATGCTAGAATGTGATTCGGGGTGGAATTCCATGCTTAAAAATGTTATTATGAGCTGTTTTTAAAAATCAAGTGTTTTTGCTCCCAGAGGAAGAAAACGCGTGATGCCGGGGTCAGAAAAAAAACTGCCCAGGAGGAAAAAATTTTCTTTTGACTCAAATGTAACAACGGATGCTAGAATGTGATTCGGGGTGGAATTCCATGCTTAAAAATGTTATTATGAGCTGTTTTTAAAAATCAAGTGTTTTTGCTCCCAGAGGAAGAAAACGCGTGATGCCGGGGTCAGAAAAAAAACTGCCCAGGAGCAAAAAAAATTTTTTTGACTCAAATGTAACAACGGATGCTGGAATGTGATTCGGGGTGGAATTCCATGCTTAAAAATGTTATTATGAGCTGTTTTTAAAAATCAAGTGTTTTTGCTCCCAGAGGAAGAAAACGCGTGATGCCGGGGTCAGAAAAAAAACTGCCCAGGAGCAAAAAATTTTTTTTTGACTCAAATGTAACAACGGATGCTAGAATGTGATTCGGGGTGGAATTCCATGCTTAAAAATGTTATTATTAGCTGTTTTTAAAAATCGAGTGTTTTTGCTCCCAGAGGAAGAAAACGCGTGATGCCGGGGTCAGAAAAAAAACTGCCCAGGAGCAAAAAAATTTCTTTTGACTCAAATGTAACAACGGATGCTAGAATGTGATTCGGGGTGGAATTCCATGCTTAAAAATGTTATTATGAGCTGTTTTTAAAAATCAAGTGTTTTTGCTCCCAGAGGAAGAAAACGCGTGATGCCGGGGTCAGAAAAAAAACTGCCCAGGAGGAAAAAATTTTCTTTTGACTCAAATGTAACAACGGATGCTAGAATGTGATTCAGGGTGGAATTCCATGCTTTAAAATGTTATTATTAGCTGTTTTTAAAAATCGAGTATTTTTGCTCCCAGAGGAAGAAAACGCGTGATGCCGCGGTCAGAAAAAAAACTGCCCAGGAGCAAAAAAATTTTTTTTGACTCAAATGTAACAACGGATGCTAGAATGTGATTCGGGGTGGAATTCCATGCTTAAAAATGTTATTATTAGCTGTTTTTAAAAATCGAGTATTTTTGCTGCCCGAGGAAGAAAACGCGTGATGCCGGGGTCAGAAAAAAAACTGCCCAGGAGCAAAAAATTTTCTTTTTACTCAAATGTAACAACGGATGCTAGAATGTGATTCGGGGTGGTATTCCATGCTTAAAAATGTTATTATGAGCTGTTTTTAAAAATCGAGTGTTTTTGCTCCCAGAGGAAGAAAACGCGTGATGCCGGGGTCAGAAAAAAAACTGCCCAGGAGTAAAAAAATTTTTTTTGACTCAAATGTAACAACGGATGCTAGAATGTGATTCGGGGTGGAATTCCATGCTTAAAAATGTTATTATGAGCTGTTTTTAAAAATCGAGTATTTTTGCTGCCCGAGGAAGAAAACGCGTGATGCCGGGGTCAGAAAAAAAACTGCCCAGGAGCAAAAAAATTTTTTTTGACTCAAA
The DNA here is from genome assembly GCF_059756535.1 of Pantherophis guttatus. Classification (NCBI taxonomy): domain Eukaryota; kingdom Metazoa; phylum Chordata; class Lepidosauria; order Squamata; family Colubridae; genus Pantherophis; species Pantherophis guttatus. Next base: position 83,254,125 of record NC_142068.1, on the reverse strand, counting down.
TGTAACAACGGATGCTGGAATGTGATTCGGGGTGGAATTCCATGCTTAAAAATGTTATTATGAGCTGTTTTTAAAAATCAAGTATTTTTGCTGCCCGAGGAAGAAAACGCGTGATGCCGGGGTCAGAAAAAAAACTGCCCAGGAGCAAAAAATTTTCTTTTGACTCAAATGTAACAACGGATGCTAGAATGTGATTCGGGGTGGTATTCCATGCTTAAAAATGTTATTATGAGCTGTTTTTAAAAATCGAGTGTTTTTGCTGCCCGAGGAAGAAAACGCGTGATGCCGGGGTCAGAAAAAAAACTGCCCAGGAGCAAAAAAATTTTTTTTGACTCAAATGTAACAACGGATGCTAGAATGTGATTCGGGGTGGAATTCCATGCTTAAAAATGTTATTATTAGCTGTTTTTAAAAATCGAGTGTTTTTGCTGCCCGAGGAAGAAAACGCGTGATGCCGGGGTCAGAAAAAAAACTGCCCAGGAGCAAAAAAATTTTTTTTGACTCAAATGTAACAACGGATGCTAGAATGTGATTCGGGGTGGAATTCCATGCTTAAAAATGTTATTATGAGCTGTTTTTAAAAATCGAGTGTTTTTGCTGCCCGAGGAAGAAAACGCGTGATGCCGGGGTCAGAAAAAAAACTGCCCAGGAGCAAAAAAATTTTTTTTGACTCAAATGTAACAACGGATGCTAGAATGTGATTCGGGGTGGAATTCCATGCTTAAAAATGTTATTATTAGCTGTTTTTAAAAATCGAGTGTTTTTGCTCCCAGAGGAAGAAAACGCGTGATGCCGGGGTCAGAAAAAAAACTGCCCAGGAGCAAAAAATTTTCTTTTTACTCAAATGTAACAACGGATGCTAGAATGTGATTCGGGGTGGTATTCCATGCTTAAAAATGTTATTATTAGCTGTTTTTAAAAATCGAGTGTTTTTGCTCCCAGAGGAAGAAAACGCGTGATGCCGGGGTCAGAAAAAAAACTGCCCAGGAGCAAAAAATTTTTTTTTGACTCAAATGTAACAACGGATGCTAGAATGTGATTCGGGGTGGAATTCCATGCTTAAAAATGTTATTATGAGCTGTTTTTAAAAATCGAGTATTTTTGCTGCCCGAGGAAGAAAACGCGTGATGCCGGGGTCAGAAAAAAAACTGCCCAGGAGCAAAAAAAATTTTTTTGACTCAAATGTAACAACGGATGCTGGAATGTGATTCGGGGTGGAATTCCATGCTTAAAAATGTTATTATGAGCTGTTTTTAAAAATCAAGTGTTTTTGCTCCCAGAGGAAGAAAACGCGTGATGCCGGGGTCAGAAAAAAAACTGCCCAGGAGCAAAAAATTTTCTTTTTACTCAAATGTAACAACGGATGCTAGAATGTGATTCGGGGTGGAATTCCATGCTTAAAAATGTTATTATTAGCTGTTTTTAAAAATCGAGTGTTTTTGCTCCCAGAGGAAGAAAACGCGTGATGCCGGGGTCAGAAAAAAAACTGCCCAGGAGCAAAAAATTTTCTTTTTACTCAAATGTAACAACGGATGCTAGAATGTGATTCGGGGTGGTATTCCATGCTTAAAAATGTTATTATTAGCTGTTTTTAAAAATCGAGTGTTTTTGCTCCCAGAGGAAGAAAACGCGTGATGCCGGGATCAGAAAAAAAACTGCCCAGGAGCAAAAAAATTTTTTTTGACTCAAATGTAACAACGGATGCTAGAATGTGATTCGGGGTGGAATTCCATGCTTAAAAATGTTATTATGAGCTGTTTTTAAAAATCGAGTATTTTTGCTGCCCGAGGAAGAAAACGCGTGATGCCGGGGTCAGAAAAAAAACTGCCCAGGAGCAAAAAAATTTTTTTTGACTCAAATGTAACAACGGATGCTGGAATGTGATTCGGGGTGGAATTCCATGCTTAAAAATGTTATTATGAGCTGTTTTTAAAAATCAAGTGTTTTTGCTCCCAGAGGAAGAAAACGCGTGATGCCGGGGTCAGAAAAAAAACTGCCCAGGAGCAAAAAATTTTCTTTTTACTCAAATGTAACAACGGATGCTAGAATGTGATTCGGGGTGGTATTCCATGCTTAAAAATGTTATTATTAGCTGTTTTTAAAAATCGAGTGTTTTTGCTCCCAGAGGAAGAAAACGCGTGATGCCGGGGTCAGAAAAAAAACTGCCCAGGAGCAAAAAATTTTCTTTTTACTCAAATGTAACAACGGATGCTAGAATGTGATTCGGGGTGGTATTCCATGCTTAAAAATGTTATTATTAGCTGTTTTTAAAAATCGAGTGTTTTTGCTCCCAGAGGAAGAAAACGCGTGATGCCGGGGTCAGAAAAAAAACTGCCCAGGAGCAAAAAATTTTTTTTTGACTCAAATGTAACAACGGATGCTAGAATGTGATTCGGGGTGGAATTCCATGCTTAAAAATGTTATTATTAGCTGTTTTTAAAAATCGAGTGTTTTTGCTGCCCGAGGAAGAAAACGCGTGATGCCGGGGTCAGAAAAAAAACTGCCCAGGAGCAAAAAAATTTTTTTTGACTCAAATGTAACAACGGATGCTAGAATGTGATTCGGGGTGGAATTCCATGCTTAAAAATGTTATTATGAGCTGTTTTTAAAAATCGAGTATTTTTGCTGCCCGAGGAAGAAAAGGCGTGATGCCGGGGTCAGAAAAAAAACTGCCCAGGAGCAAAAAATTTTTTTTGACTCAAATGTAACAACGGATGCTAGAATGTGATTCGGGGTGGAATTCCATGCTTAAAAATGTTATTATGAGCTGTTTTTAAAAATCGAGTGTTTTTGCTCCCAGAGGAAGAAAACGCGTGATGCCGGGGTCAGAAAAAAAACTGCCCAGGAGCAAAAAATTTTCTTTTGACTCAAATGTAACAACGGATGCTAGAATGTGATTCGGGGTGGAATTCCATGCTTAAAAATGTTATTATTAGCTGTTTTTAAAAATCGAGTATTTTTGCTGCCCGAGGAAGAAAACGCGTGATACCGGGGTCAGTAAAAAAAACTGCCCAGGAGCAAAAAAAATTTTTTTGACTCAAATGTAACAACGGATGCTAGAATGTGATTCGGGGTTGAATTCCATGCTTAAAAATGTTATTATGAGCTGTTTTTAAAAATCGAGTGTTTTTGCTCCCAGAGGAAGAAAACGCGTGATGCCGGGGTCAGAAAAAAAACTGCCCAGGAGCAAAAAATTTTCTTTTGACTCAAATGTAACAACGGATGCTAGAATGTGATTCGGGGTGGAATTCCATGCTTAAAAATGTTATTATGAGCTGTTTTTAAAAATCGAGTGTTTTTGCTGCCCGAGGAAGAAAACGCGTGATGCCGGGGTCAGAAAAAAAACTGCCCAGGAGCAAAAAAATTTTTTTTGACTCAAATGTAACAACGGATGCTAGAATGTGATTCGGGGTGGAATTCCATGCTTAAAAATGTTATTATTAGCTGTTTTTAAAAATCGAGTGTTTTTGCTCCCAGAGGAAGAAAACGCGTGATGCCGGGGTCAGAAAAAAAACTGCCCAGGAGCAAAAAATTTTCTTTTTACTCAAATGTAACAACGGATGCTAGAATGTGATTCGGGGTGGTATTCCATGCTTAAAAATGTTATTATTAGCTGTTTTTAAAAATCGAGTGTTTTTGCTCCCAGAGGAAGAAAACGCGTGATGCCGGGGTCAGAAAAAAAACTGCCCAGGAGCAAAAAATTTTTTTTTGACTCAAATGTAACAACGGATGCTAGAATGTGATTCGGGGTGGAATTCCATGCTTAAAAATGTTATTATGAGCTGTTTTTAAAAATCGAGTATTTTTGCTGCCCGAGGAAGAAAACGCGTGATGCCGGGGTCAGAAAAAAAACTGCCCAGGAGCAAAAAAAATTTTTTTGACTCAAATGTAACAACGGATGCTGGAATGTGATTCGGGGTGGAATTCCATGCTTAAAAATGTTATTATGAGCTGTTTTTAAAAATCAAGTGTTTTTGCTCCCAGAGGAAGAAAACGCGTGATGCCGGGGTCAGAAAAAAAACTGCCCAGGAGCAAAAAATTTTCTTTTTACTCAAATGTAACAACGGATGCTAGAATGTGATTCGGGGTGGAATTCCATGCTTAAAAATGTTATTATTAGCTGTTTTTAAAAATCGAGTGTTTTTGCTCCCAGAGGAAGAAAACGCGTGATGCCGGGGTCAGAAAAAAAACTGCCCAGGAGCAAAAAATTTTCTTTTTACTCAAATGTAACAACGGATGCTAGAATGTGATTCGGGGTGGTATTCCATGCTTAAAAATGTTATTATTAGCTGTTTTTAAAAATCGAGTGTTTTTGCTCCCAGAGGAAGAAAACGCGTGATGCCGGGATCAGAAAAAAAACTGCCCAGGAGCAAAAAAATTTTTTTTGACTCAAATGTAACAACGGATGCTAGAATGTGATTCGGGGTGGAATTCCATGCTTAAAAATGTTATTATGAGCTGTTTTTAAAAATCGAGTATTTTTGCTGCCCGAGGAAGAAAACGCGTGATGCCGGGGTCAGAAAAAAAACTGCCCAGGAGCAAAAAAATTTTTTTTGACTCAAATGTAACAACGGATGCTGGAATGTGATTCGGGGTGGAATTCCATGCTTAAAAATGTTATTATGAGCTGTTTTTAAAAATCAAGTGTTTTTGCTCCCAGAGGAAGAAAACGCGTGATGCCGGGGTCAGAAAAAAAACTGCCCAGGAGCAAAAAATTTTCTTTTTACTCAAATGTAACAACGGATGCTAGAATGTGATTCGGGGTGGTATTCCATGCTTAAAAATGTTATTATTAGCTGTTTTTAAAAATCGAGTGTTTTTGCTCCCAGAGGAAGAAAACGCGTGATGCCGGGGTCAGAAAAAAAACTGCCCAGGAGCAAAAAATTTTCTTTTTACTCAAATGTAACAACGGATGCTAGAATGTGATTCGGGGTGGTATTCCATGCTTAAAAATGTTATTATTAGCTGTTTTTAAAAATCGAGTGTTTTTGCTCCCAGAGGAAGAAAACGCGTGATGCCGGGGTCAGAAAAAAAACTGCCCAGGAGCAAAAAATTTTTTTTTGACTCAAATGTAACAACGGATGCTAGAATGTGATTCGGGGTGGAATTCCATGCTTAAAAATGTTATTATTAGCTGTTTTTAAAAATCGAGTGTTTTTGCTGCCCGAGGAAGAAAACGCGTGATGCCGGGGTCAGAAAAAAAACTGCCCAGGAGCAAAAAAATTTTTTTTGACTCAAATGTAACAACGGATGCTAGAATGTGATTCGGGGTGGAATTCCATGCTTAAAAATGTTATTATGAGCTGTTTTTAAAAATCGAGTATTTTTGCTGCCCGAGGAAGAAAAGGCGTGATGCCGGGGTCAGAAAAAAAACTGCCCAGGAGCAAAAAATTTTTTTTGACTCAAATGTAACAACGGATGCTAGAATGTGATTCGGGGTGGAATTCCATGCTTAAAAATGTTATTATGAGCTGTTTTTAAAAATCGAGTGTTTTTGCTCCCAGAGGAAGAAAACGCGTGATGCCGGGGTCAGAAAAAAAACTGCCCAGGAGCAAAAAATTTTCTTTTGACTCAAATGTAACAACGGATGCTAGAATGTGATTCGGGGTGGAATTCCATGCTTAAAAATGTTATTATTAGCTGTTTTTAAAAATCGAGTATTTTTGCTGCCCGAGGAAGAAAACGCGTGATACCGGGGTCAGTAAAAAAAACTGCCCAGGAGCAAAAAAAATTTTTTTGACTCAAATGTAACAACGGATGCTAGAATGTGATTCGGGGTTGAATTCCATGCTTAAAAATGTTATTATGAGCTGTTTTTAAAAATCGAGTGTTTTTGCTCCCAGAGGAAGAAAACGCGTGATGCCGGGGTCAGAAAAAAAACTGCCCAGGAGCAAAAAATTTTCTTTTGACTCAAATGTAACAACGGATGCTAGAATGTGATTTGGGGTGGTATTCCATGCTTAAAAATGTTATTATTAGCTGTTTTTAAAAATCGAGTGTTTTTGCTCCCAGAGGAAGAAAACGCGTGATGCCGGGGTCAGTAAAAAAAACTGCCCAGGAGCAAAAAAAATTTTTTTGACTCAAATGTAACAACGGATGCTAGAATGTGATTCGGGGTGGAATTCCATGCTTAAAAATGTTATTATGAGCTGTTTTTAAAAATCGAGTGTTTTTGCTCCCAGAGGAAGAAAACGCGTGATGCCGGGGTCAGAAAAAAAACTGCCCAGGAGCAAAAAATTTTCTTTTGACTCAAATGTAACAACGGATGCTAGAATGTGATTTGGGGTGGTATTCCATGCTTAAAAATGTTATTATTAGCTGTTTTTAAAAATCGAGTGTTTTTGCTCCCAGAGGAAGAAAACGCGTGATGCCGGGGTCAGAAAAAAAACTGCCCAGGAGCAAAAAATTTTTTTTTGACTCAAATGTAACAACGGATGCTAGAATGTGATTCGGGGTGGAATTCCATGCTTAAAAATGTTATTATTAGCTGTTTTTAAAAATCGAGTGTTTTTGCTGCCCGAGGAAGAAAACGCGTGATGCCGGGGTCAGAAAAAAAACTGCCCAGGAGCAAAAAAATTTCTTTTGACTCAAATGTAACAACGGATGCTAGAATGTGATTCGGGGTGGTATTCCATGCTTAAAAATGTTATTATGAGCTGTTTTTAAAAATCGAGTGTTTTTGCTGCCCGAGGAAGAAAACGCGTGATGCCGGGGTCAGAAAAAAAACTGCCCAGGAGCAAAAAAATTTTTTTTGACTCAAATGTAACAACGGATGCTAGAATGTGATTCGGGGTGGAATTCCATGCTTAAAAATGTTATTATTAGCTGTTTTTAAAAATCGAGTGTTTTTGCTGCCCGAGGAAGAAAACGCGTGATGCCGGGGTCAGAAAAAAAACTGCCCAGGAGCAAAAAAATTTTTTTTGACTCAAATGTAACAACGGATGCTAGAATGTGATTCGGGGTGGAATTCCATGCTTAAAAATGTTATTATGAGCTGTTTTTAAAAATCGAGTGTTTTTGCTGCCCGAGGAAGAAAACGCGTGATGCCGGGGTCAGAAAAAAAACTGCCCAGGAGCAAAAAATTTTCTTTTGACTCAAATGTAACAACGGATGCTAGAATGTGATTCGGGGTGGTATTCCATGCTTAAAAATGTTATTATGAGCTGTTTTTAAAAATCGAGTGTTTTTGCTGCCCGAGGAAGAAAACGCGTGATGCCGGGGTCAGAAAAAAAACTGCCCAGGAGCAAAAAAAATTTTTTTGACTCAAATGTAACAACGGATGCTAGAATGTGATTCGGGGTGGAATTCCATGCTTAAAAATGTTATTATTAGCTGTTTTTAAAAATCGAGTGTTTTTGCTGCCCGAGGAAGAAAACGCGTGATGCCGGGGTCAGAAAAAAAACTGCCCAGGAGCAAAAAAATTTTTTTTGACTCAAATGTAACAACGGATGCTAGAATGTGATTCGGGGTGGAATTCCATGCTTAAAAATGTTATTATGAGCTGTTTTTAAAAATCGAGTGTTTTTGCTGCCCGAGGAAGAAAACGCGTGATGCCGGGGTCAGAAAAAAAACTGCCCAGGAGCAAAAAATTTTTTTTTGACTCAAATGTAACAACGGATGCTAGAATGTGATTCGGGGTGGAATTCCATGCTTAAAAATGTTATTATTAGCTGTTTTTAAAAATCGAGTGTTTTTGCTCCCAGAGGAAGAAAACGCGTGATGCCGGGGTCAGAAAAAAAACTGCCCAGGAGCAAAAAATTTTCTTTTTACTCAAATGTAACAACGGATGCTAGAATGTGATTCGGGGTGGTATTCCATGCTTAAAAATGTTATTATTAGCTGTTTTTAAAAATCGAGTGTTTTTGCTCCCAGAGGAAGAAAACGCGTGATGCCGGGGTCAGAAAAAAAACTGCCCAGGAGCAAAAAAATTTTTTTTGACTCAAATGTAACAACGGATGCTAGAATGTGATTCGGGGTGTAATTCCATGCTTAAAAATGTTATTATGAGCTGTTTTTAAAAATCGAGTGTTTTTGCTGCCCGAGGAAGAAAACGCGTGATGCCGGGGTCAGAAAAAAAACTGCCCAGGAGCAAAAAAATTTTTTTTGACTCAAATGTAACAACGGATGCTAGAATGTGATTCGGGGTGGAATTCCATGCTTAAAAATGTTATTATGAGCTGTTTTTAAAAATCGAGTGTTTTTGCTCCCAGAGGAAGAAAACGCGTGATGCCGGGGTCAGAAAAAAAACTGCCCAGGAGCAAAAAAATTTTTTTTGACTCAAATGTAACAACGGATGCTAGAATGTGATTCGGGGTGGAATTCCATGCTTAAAAATGTTATTATTAGCTGTTTTTAAAAATCGAGTGTTTTTGCTCCCAGAGGAAGAAAACGCGTGATGCCGGGGTCAGAAAAAAAACTGCCCAGGAGCAAAAAATTTTCTTTTGACTCAAATGTAACAACGGATGCTAGAATGTGATTCGGGGTGGTATTCCATGCTTAAAAATGTTATTATTAGCTGTTTTTAAAAATCGAGTGTTTTTGCTCCCAGAGGAAGAAAACGCGTGATGCCGGGGTCAGAAAAAAAACTGCCCAGGAGCAAAAAAATTTTTTTTGACTCAAATGTAACAACGGATGCTAGAATGTGATTCGGGGTGTAATTCCATGCTTAAAAATGTTATTATGAGCTGTTTTTAAAAATCGAGTGTTTTTGCTGCCCGAGGAAGAAAACGCGTGATGCCGGGGTCAGAAAAAAAACTGCCCAGGAGCAAAAAAAATTTTTTTGACTCAAATGTAACAACGGATGCTAGAATGTGATTCGGGGTGGAATTCCATGCTTAAAAATGTTATTATGAGCTGTTTTTAAAAATCGAGTGTTTTTGCTCCCAGAGGAAGAAAACGCGTGATGCCGGGGTCAGAAAAAAAACTGCCCAGGAGCAAAAAAATTTTTTTTGACTCAAATGTAACAACGGATGCTAGAATGTGATTCGGGGTGGAATTCCATGCTTAAAAATGTTATTATTAGCTGTTTTTAAAAATCGAGTGTTTTTGCTGCCCGAGGACGAAAACGCGTGATGCCGGGGTCAGAAAAAAAACTGCCCAGGAGCAAAAAAATTTTTTTTGACTCAAATGTAACAACGGATGCTAGAATGTGATTCGGAGTGGAATTCCATGCTTAAAAACGTTATTATTAGCTGTTTTTAAAAATCGAGTATTTTTGCTGCCCGAGGAAGAAAACGCGTGATGCCGGGGTCAGAAAAAAAACTGCCCAGGAGCAAAAAAATTTCTTTTGACTCAAATGTAACAACGGATGCTAGAATGTGATTCGGGGTGGAATTCCATGCTTAAAAATGTTATTATGAGCTGTTTTTAAAAACCGAGTGTTTTTGCTGCCCGAGGAAGAAAACGCGTGATGCCGGGGTCAGAAAAAAAACTGCCCAGGAGCAAAAAAAATTTTTTTGACTCAAATGTAACAACGGATGCTAGAATGTGATTCGGGTGGAATTCCATGCTTAAAAATGTTATTATGAACTGTTTTTAAAAATCGAGTGTTTTTGCTGCCCGAGGAAGAAAACGCGTGATGCCGGGGTCAGAAAAAAAACTGCCCAGGAGCAAAAAATTTTTTTTTGACTCAAATGTAACAACAGATGCTAGAATGTGATTCGGGGTGGAATTCCATGCTTAAAAATGTTATTATTAGCTGTTTTTAAAAATCGAGTGTTTTTGCTCCCAGAGGAAGAAAACGCGTGATGCCGGGGTCAGAAAAAAAACTGCCCAGGAGCAAAAAATTTTCTTTTTACTCAAATGTAACAACGGATGCTAGAATGTGATTCGGGGTGGTATTCCATGCTTAAAAATGTTATTATTAGCTGTTTTTAAAAATCGAGTGTTTTTGCTCCCAGAGGAAGAAAACGCGTGATGCCGGGGTCAGAAAAAAAACTGCCCAGGAGCAAAAAATTTTTTTTTGACTCAAATGTAACAACGGATGCTAGAATGTGATTCGGGGTGTAATTCCATGCTTAAAAATGTTATTATGAGCTGTTTTTAAAAATCGAGTGTTTTTGCTGCCCGAGGAAGAAAACGCGTGATGCCGGGGTCAGAAAAAAAACTGCCCAGGAGCAAAAAAATTTTTTTTGACTCAAATGTAACAACGGATGCTAGAATGTGATTCGGGGTGGAATTCCATGCTTAAAAATGTTATTATGAGCTGTTTTTAAAAATCGAGTGTTTTTGCTCCCAGAGGAAGAAAACGCGTGATGCCGGGGTCAGAAAAAAAACTGCCCAGGAGCAAAAAATTTTTTTTGACTCAAATGTAACAACGGATGCTAGAATGTGATTCGGGGTGGAATTCCATGCTTAAAAATGTTATTATTAGCTGTTTTTAAAAATCGAGTGTTTTTGCTGCCCGAGGACGAAAACGCGTGATGCCGGGGTCAGAAAAAAAACTGCCCAGGAGCAAAAAAATTTTTTTTGACTCAAATGTAACAACGGATGCTAGAATGTGATTCGGGGTGGAATTCCATGCTTAAAAATGTTATTATGAGCTGTTTTTAAAAATCAAGTGTTTTTGCTCCCAGAGGAAGAAAACGCGTGATGCCGGGGTCAGAAAAAAAACTGCCCAGGAGCAAAAAAATTTTTTTTGACTCAAATGTAACAACGGATGCTAGAATGTGATTCGGGGTGGAATTCCATGCTTAAAAATGTTATTATTAGCTGTTTTTAAAAATCGAGTGTTTTTGCTGCCCGAGGAAGAAAACGCGTGATGCCGGGGTCAGAAAAAAAACTGCCCAGGAGCAAAAAAATTTTTTTTGACTCAAATGTAACAACGGATGCTAGAATGTGATTCGGGGTGGAATTCCATGCTTAAAAATGTTATTATGAGCTGTTTTTAAAAATCGAGTGTTTTTGCTGCCCGAGGAAGAAAACGCGTGATGCCGGGGTCAGAAAAAAAACTGCCCAGGAGCAAAAAAATTTTTTTTGACTCAAATGTAACAACGGATGCTAGAATGTGATTCGGGGTGGAATTCCATGCTTAAAAATGTTATTATTAGCTGTTTTTAAAAATCGAGTGTTTTTGCTCCCAGAGGAAGAAAACGCATGATGCCGGGGTCAGAAAAAAAACTGCCCAGGAGCAAAAAATTTTCTTTTTACTCAAATGTAACAACGGATGCTAGAATGTGATTCGGGGTGGTATTCCATGCTTAAAAATGTTATTATTAGCTGTTTTTAAAAATCGAGTGTTTTTGCTCCCAGAGGAAGAAAACGCGTGATGCCGGGGTCAGAAAAAAAACTGCCCAGGAGCAAAAAATTTTTTTTTGACTCAAATGTAACAACGGATGCTAGAATGTGATTCGGGGTGTAATTCCATGCTTAAAAATGTTATTATGAGCTGTTTTTAAAAATCGAGTGTTTTTGCTGCCCGAGGAAGAAAACGCGTGATGCCGGGGTCAGAAAAAAAACTGCCCAGGAGCAAAAAATTTTTTTTTGACTCAAATGTAACAACGGATGCTAGAATGTGATTCGGGGTGGAATTCCATGCTTAAAAATGTTATTATGAGCTGTTTTTAAAAATCGAGTGTTTTTGCTCCCAGAGGAAGAAAACGCGTGATGCCGGGGTCAGAAAAAAAACTGCCCAGGAGCAAAAAAATTTTTTTTGACTCAAATGTAACAACGGATGCTAGAATGTGATTCGGGGTGGAATTCCATGCTTAAAAATGTTATTATTAGCTGTTTTTAAAAATCGAGTATTTTTGCTGCCCGAGGAAGAAAACGCGTGATGCCGGGGTCAGTAAAAAAAACTGCCCAGGAGCAAAAAAATTTTTTTTGACTCAAATGTAACAACGGATGCTAGAATGTGATTCGGGGTGGAATTCCATGCTTAAAAATGTTATTATGAGCTGTTTTTAAAAATCGAGTGTTTTTGCTCCCAGAGGAAGAAAACGCGTGATGCCGGGGTCAGAAAAAAAACTGCCCAGGAGCAAAAAAAATTTTTTTGACTCAAATGTAACAACGGATGCTAGAATGTGATTCGGGTGGAATTCCATGCTTAAAAATGTTATTATGAACTGTTTTTAAAAATCGAGTGTTTTTGCTGCCCGAGGAAGAAAACGCGTGATGCCGGGGTCAGAAAAAAAACTGCCCAGGAGCAAAAAATTTTTTTTTGACTCAAATGTAACAACAGATGCTAGAATGTGATTCGGGGTGGAATTCCATGCTTAAAAATGTTATTATGAGCTGTTTTTAAAAATCGAGTGTTTTTGCTGCCCGAGGAAGAAAACGCGTGATGCCGGGGTCAGAAAAAAAACTGCCCAGGAGCAAAAAAATTTTTTTTGACTCAAATGTAACAACGGATGCTAGAATGTGATTCGGGGTGGAATTCCATGCTTAAAAATGTTATTATTAGCTGTTTTTAAAAATCGAGTGTTTTTGCTCCCAGAGGAAGAAAACGCATGATGCCGGGGTCAGAAAAAAAACTGCCCAGGAGCAAAAAATTTTCTTTTTACTCAAATGTAACAACGGATGCTAGAATGTGATTCGGGGTGGTATTCCATGCTTAAAAATGTTATTATTAGCTGTTTTTAAAAATCGAGTGTTTTTGCTCCCAGAGGAAGAAAACGCGTGATGCCGGGGTCAGAAAAAAAACTGCCCAGGAGCAAAAAATTTTTTTTTGACTCAAATGTAACAACGGATGCTAGAATGTGATTCGGGGTGTAATTCCATGCTTAAAAATGTTATTATGAGCTGTTTTTAAAAATCGAGTGTTTTTGCTGCCCGAGGAAGAAAACGCGTGATGCCGGGGTCAGAAAAAAAACTGCCCAGGAGCAAAAAATTTTTTTTTGACTCAAATGTAACAACGGATGCTAGAATGTGATTCGGGGTGGAATTCCATGCTTAAAAATGTTATTATGAGCTGTTTTTAAAAATCGAGTGTTTTTGCTCCCAGAGGAAGAAAACGCGTGATGCCGGGGTCAGAAAAAAAACTGCCCAGGAGCAAAAAAATTTTTTTTGACTCAAATGTAACAACGGATGCTAGAATGTGATTCGGGGTGGAATTCCATGCTTAAAAATGTTATTATTAGCTGTTTTTAAAAATCGAGTATTTTTGCTGCCCGAGGAAGAAAACGCGTGATGCCGGGGTCAGTAAAAAAAACTGCCCAGGAGCAAAAAAATTTTTTTTGACTCAAATGTAACAACGGATGCTAGAATGTGATTCGGGGTGGAATTCCATGCTTAAAAATGTTATTATGAGCTGTTTTTAAAAATCGAGTGTTTTTGCTCCCAGAGGAAGAAAACGCGTGATGCCGGGGTCAGAAAAAAAACTGCCCAGGAGCAAAAAAAATTTTTTTGACTCAAATGTAACAACGGATGCTAGAATGTGATTCGGGTGGAATTCCATGCTTAAAAATGTTATTATGAACTGTTTTTAAAAATCGAGTGTTTTTGCTGCCCGAGGAAGAAAACGCGTGATGCCGGGGTCAGAAAAAAAACTGCCCAGGAGCAAAAAATTTTTTTTTGACTCAAATGTAACAACAGATGCTAGAATGTGATTCGGGGTGGAATTCCATGCTTAAAAATGTTATTATTAGCTGTTTTTAAAAATCGAGTGTTTTTGCTCCCAGAGGAAGAAAACGCGTGATGCCGGGGTCAGAAAAAAAACTGCCCAGGAGCAAAAAATTTTCTTTTTACTCAAATGTAACAACGGATGCTAGAATGTGATTCGGGGTGGTATTCCATGCTTAAAAATGTTATTATTAGCTGTTTTTAAAAATCGAGTGTTTTTGCTCCCAGAGGAAGAAAACGCGTGATGCCGGGGTCAGAAAAAAAACTGCCCAGGAGCAAAAAATTTTTTTTTGACTCAAATGTAACAACGGATGCTAGAATGTGATTCGGGGTGTAATTCCATGCTTAAAAATGTTATTATGAGCTGTTTTTAAAAATCGAGTGTTTTTGCTGCCCGAGGAAGAAAACGCGTGATGCCGGGGTCAGAAAAAAAACTGCCCAGGAGCAAAAAAATTTTTTTTGACTCAAATGTAACAACGGATGCTAGAATGTGATTCGGGGTGGAATTCCATGCTTAAAAATGTTATTATGAGCTGTTTTTAAAAATCGAGTGTTTTTGCTCCCAGAGGAAGAAAACGCGTGATGCCGGGGTCAGAAAAAAAACTGCCCAGGAGCAAAAAATTTTTTTTGACTCAAATGTAACAACGGATGCTAGAATGTGATTCGGGGTGGAATTCCATGCTTAAAAATGTTATTATTAGCTGTTTTTAAAAATCGAGTGTTTTTGCTGCCCGAGGACGAAAACGCGTGATGCCGGGGTCAGAAAAAAAACTGCCCAGGAGCAAAAAAATTTTTTTTGACTCAAATGTAACAACGGATGCTAGAATGTGATTCGGGGTGGAATTCCATGCTTAAAAATGTTATTATGAGCTGTTTTTAAAAATCAAGTGTTTTTGCTGCCCGAGGAAGAAAACGCGTGATGCCGGGGTCAGAAAAAAAACTGCCCAGGAGCAAAAAAATTTTTTTTGACTCAAATGTAACAACGGATGCTAGAATGTGATTCGGGGTGGAATTCCATGCTTAAAAATGTTATTATGAGCTGTTTTTAAAAATCGAGTGTTTTTGCTGCCCGAGGAAGAAAACGCGTGATGCCGGGGTCAGAAAAAAAACTGCCCAGGAGCAAAAAAATTTTTTTTGACTCAAATGTAACAACGGATGCTAGAATGTGATTCGGGGTGGAATTCCATGCTTAAAAATGTTATTATTAGCTGTTTTTAAAAATCGAGTGTTTTTGCTCCCAGAGGAAGAAAACGCATGATGCCGGGGTCAGAAAAAAAACTGCCCAGGAGCAAAAAATTTTCTTTTTACTCAAATGTAACAACGGATGCTAGAATGTGATTCGGGGTGGTATTCCATGCTTAAAAATGTTATTATTAGCTGTTTTTAAAAATCGAGTGTTTTTGCTCCCAGAGGAAGAAAACGCGTGATGCCGGGGTCAGAAAAAAAACTGCCCAGGAGCAAAAAATTTTTTTTTGACTCAAATGTAACAACGGATGCTAGAATGTGATTCGGGGTGTAATTCCATGCTTAAAAATGTTATTATGAGCTGTTTTTAAAAATCGAGTGTTTTTGCTGCCCGAGGAAGAAAACGCGTGATGCCGGGGTCAGAAAAAAAACTGCCCAGGAGCAAAAAATTTTTTTTTGACTCAAATGTAACAACGGATGCTAGAATGTGATTCGGGGTGGAATTCCATGCTTAAAAATGTTATTATGAGCTGTTTTTAAAAATCGAGTGTTTTTGCTCCCAGAGGAAGAAAACGCGTGATGCCGGGGTCAGAAAAAAAACTGCCCAGGAGCAAAAAAATTTTTTTTGACTCAAATGTAACAACGGATGCTAGAATGTGATTCGGGGTGGAATTCCATGCTTAAAAATGTTATTATTAGCTGTTTTTAAAAATCGAGTATTTTTGCTGCCCGAGGAAGAAAACGCGTGATGCCGGGGTCAGTAAAAAAAACTGCCCAGGAGCAAAAAAATTTTTTTTGACTCAAATGTAACAACGGATGCTAGAATGTGATTCGGGGTGGAATTCCATGCTTAAAAATGTTATTATGAGCTGTTTTTAAAAATCGAGTGTTTTTGCTCCCAGAGGAAGAAAACGCGTGATGCCGGGGTCAGAAAAAAAACTGCCCAGGAGCAAAAAATTTTTTTTTGACTCAAATGTAACAACGGATGCTAGAATGTGATTCGGGGTGGAATTCCATGCTTAAAAATGTTATTATTAGCTGTTTTTAAAAATCGAGTATTTTTGCTGCCCGAGGAAGAAAACGCGTGATGCCGGGGTCAGAAAAAAAACTGCCCAGGAGCAAAAAAATTTCTTTTGACTCAAATGTAACAACGGATGCTAGAATGTGATTCGGGGTGGAATTCCATGCTTAAAAATGTTATTATGAGCTGTTTTTAAAAATCAAGTGTTTTTGCTCCCAGAGGAAGAAAATGCGTGATGCCGGGGTCAGAAAAAAAACTGCCCAGGAGCAAAAAATTTTTTTTTGACTCAAATGTAACAACGGATGCTAGAATGTGATTCGGGGTGGAATTCCATGCTTAAAAATGTTATTATTAGCTGTTTTTAAAAATCGAGTGTTTTTGCTGCCCGAGGACGAAAACGCGTGATGCCGGGGTCAGAAAAAAAACTGCCCAGGAGCAAAAAAATTTTTTTTGACTCAAATGTAACAACGGATGCTAGAATGTGATTCGGGGTGGAATTCCATGCTTAAAAATGTTATTATGAGCTGTTTTTAAAAATCGAGTGTTTTTGCTCCCAGAGGAAGAAAAGGCGTGATGCCGGGGTCAGAAAAAAAACTGCCCAGGAGCAAAAAATTTTCTTTTGACTCAAATGTAACAACGGATGCTAGAATGTGATTCGGGGTGGTATTCCATGCTTAAAAATGTTATTATTAGCTGTTTTTAAAAATCGAGTGTTTTTGCTCCCAGAGGAAGAAAACGCGTGATGCCGGGGTCAGAAAAAAAACTGCCCAGGAGCAAAAAAAATTTTTTTGACTCAAATGTAACAACGGATGCTAGAATGTGATTCGGGGTGGAATTCCATGCTTAAAAATGTTATTATTAGCTGTTTTTAAAAATCGAGTGTTTTTGCTGCCCGAGGAAGAAAACGCGTGATGCCGGGGTCAGAAAAAAAACTGCCCAGGAGCAAAAAAATTTTTTTTGACTCAAATGTAACAACGGATGCTAGAATGTGATTCGGGGTGGAATTCCATGCTTAAAAATGTTATTATGAGCTGTTTTTAAAAATCGAGTGTTTTTGCTGCCCGAGGAAGAAAACGCGTGATGCCGGGGTCAGAAAAAAAACTGCCCAGGAGCAAAAAAAATTTTTTTGACTCAAATGTAACAACGGATGCTAGAATGTGATTCGGGGTGGAATTCCATGCTTAAAAATGTTATTATTAGCTGTTTTTAAAAATCGAGTGTTTTTGCTCCCAGAGGAAGAAAACGCGTGATGCCGGGGTCAGAAAAAAAACTGCCCAGGAGCAAAAAATTTTCTTTTTACTCAAATGTAACAACGGATGCTAGAATGTGATTCGGGGTGGTATTCCATGCTTAAAAATGTTATTATTAGCTGTTTTTAAAAATCGAGTGTTTTTGCTCCCAGAGGAAGAAAACGCGTGATGCCGGGGTCAGAAAAAAAACTGCCCAGGAGCAAAAAATTTTTTTTTGACTCAAATGTAACAACGGATGCTAGAATGTGATTCGGGGTGTAATTCCATGCTTAAAAATGTTATTATGAGCTGTTTTTAAAAATCGAGTGTTTTTGCTGCCCGAGGAAGAAAACGCGTGATGCCGGGGTCAGAAAAAAAACTGCCCAGGAGCAAAAAATTTTCTTTTGACTCAAATGTAACAACGGATGCTAGAATGTGATTCGGGGTGGTATTCCATGCTTAAAAATGTTATTATTAGCTGTTTTTAAAAATCGAGTGTTTTTGCTCCCAGAGGAAGAAAACGCGTGATGCCGGGGTCAGAAAAAAAACTGCCCAGGAGCAAAAAAAATTTTTTTGACTCAAATGTAACAACGGATGCTAGAATGTGATTCGGGGTGGAATTCCATGCTTAAAAATGTTATTATTAGCTGTTTTTAAAAATCGAGTGTTTTTGCTGCCCGAGGAAGAAAACGCGTGATGCCGGGGTCAGAAAAAAAACTGCCCAGGAGCAAAAAAATTTTTTTTGACTCAAATGTAACAACGGATGCTAGAATGTGATTCGGGGTGGAATTCCATGCTTAAAAATGTTATTATGAGCTGTTTTTAAAAATCGAGTGTTTTTGCTGCCCGAGGAAGAAAACGCGTGATGCCGGGGTCAGAAAAAAAACTGCCCAGGAGCAAAAAAATTTTTTTTGACTCAAATGTAACAACGGATGCTAGAATGTGATTCGGGGTGGAATTCCATGCTTAAAAATGTTATTATGAGCTGTTTTTAAAAATCGAGTGTTTTTGCTGCCCGAGGAAGAAAACGCGTGATGCCGGGGTCAGAAAAAAAACTGCCCAGGAGCAAAAAAATTTTTTTTGACTCAAATGTAACAACGGATGCTAGAATGTGATTCGGGGTGGAATTCCATGCTTAAAAATGTTATTATTAGCTGTTTTTAAAAATCGAGTGTTTTTGCTCCCAGAGGAAGAAAACGCATGATGCCGGGGTCAGAAAAAAAACTGCCCAGGAGCAAAAAATTTTCTTTTTACTCAAATGTAACAACGGATGCTAGAATGTGATTCGGGGTGGTATTCCATGCTTAAAAATGTTATTATTAGCTGTTTTTAAAAATCGAGTGTTTTTGCTCCCAGAGGAAGAAAACGCGTGATGCCGGGGTCAGAAAAAAAACTGCCCAGGAGCAAAAAATTTTTTTTTGACTCAAATGTAACAACGGATGCTAGAATGTGATTCGGGGTGTAATTCCATGCTTAAAAATGTTATTATGAGCTGTTTTTAAAAATCGAGTGTTTTTGCTGCCCGAGGAAGAAAACGCGTGATGCCGGGGTCAGAAAAAAAACTGCCCAGGAGCAAAAAATTTTTTTTTGACTCAAATGTAACAACGGATGCTAGAATGTGATTCGGGGTGGAATTCCATGCTTAAAAATGTTATTATGAGCTGTTTTTAAAAATCGAGTGTTTTTGCTCCCAGAGGAAGAAAACGCGTGATGCCGGGGTCAGAAAAAAAACTGCCCAGGAGCAAAAAAATTTTTTTTGACTCAAATGTAACAACGGATGCTAGAATGTGATTCGGGGTGGAATTCCATGCTTAAAAATGTTATTATTAGCTGTTTTTAAAAATCGAGTATTTTTGCTGCCCGAGGAAGAAAACGCGTGATGCCGGGGTCAGTAAAAAAAACTGCCCAGGAGCAAAAAAATTTTTTTTGACTCAAATGTAACAACGGATGCTAGAATGTGATTCGGGGTGGAATTCCATGCTTAAAAATGTTATTATGAGCTGTTTTTAAAAATCGAGTGTTTTTGCTCCCAGAGGAAGAAAACGCGTGATGCCGGGGTCAGAAAAAAAACTGCCCAGGAGCAAAAAATTTTTTTTTGACTCAAATGTAACAACGGATGCTAGAATGTGATTCGGGGTGGAATTCCATGCTTAAAAATGTTATTATTAGCTGTTTTTAAAAATCGAGTATTTTTGCTGCCCGAGGAAGAAAACGCGTGATGCCGGGGTCAGAAAAAAAACTGCCCAGGAGCAAAAAAATTTCTTTTGACTCAAATGTAACAACGGATGCTAGAATGTGATTCGGGGTGGAATTCCATGCTTAAAAATGTTATTATGAGCTGTTTTTAAAAATCAAGTGTTTTTGCTCCCAGAGGAAGAAAATGCGTGATGCCGGGGTCAGAAAAAAAACTGCCCAGGAGCAAAAAATTTTTTTTTGACTCAAATGTAACAACGGATGCTAGAATGTGATTCGGGGTGGAATTCCATGCTTAAAAATGTTATTATTAGCTGTTTTTAAAAATCGAGTGTTTTTGCTGCCCGAGGACGAAAACGCGTGATGCCGGGGTCAGAAAAAAAACTGCCCAGGAGCAAAAAAATTTTTTTTGACTCAAATGTAACAACGGATGCTAGAATGTGATTCGGGGTGGAATTCCATGCTTAAAAATGTTATTATGAGCTGTTTTTAAAAATCGAGTGTTTTTGCTCCCAGAGGAAGAAAAGGCGTGATGCCGGGGTCAGAAAAAAAACTGCCCAGGAGCAAAAAATTTTCTTTTGACTCAAATGTAACAACGGATGCTAGAATGTGATTCGGGGTGGTATTCCATGCTTAAAAATGTTATTATTAGCTGTTTTTAAAAATCGAGTGTTTTTGCTCCCAGAGGAAGAAAACGCGTGATGCCGGGGTCAGAAAAAAAACTGCCCAGGAGCAAAAAAAATTTTTTTGACTCAAATGTAACAACGGATGCTAGAATGTGATTCGGGGTGGAATTCCATGCTTAAAAATGTTATTATTAGCTGTTTTTAAAAATCGAGTGTTTTTGCTGCCCGAGGAAGAAAACGCGTGATGCCGGGGTCAGAAAAAAAACTGCCCAGGAGCAAAAAAATTTTTTTTGACTCAAATGTAACAACGGATGCTAGAATGTGATTCGGGGTGGAATTCCATGCTTAAAAATGTTATTATGAGCTGTTTTTAAAAATCGAGTGTTTTTGCTGCCCGAGGAAGAAAACGCGTGATGCCGGGGTCAGAAAAAAAACTGCCCAGGAGCAAAAAAAATTTTTTTGACTCAAATGTAACAACGGATGCTAGAATGTGATTCGGGGTGGAATTCCATGCTTAAAAATGTTATTATTAGCTGTTTTTAAAAATCGAGTGTTTTTGCTCCCAGAGGAAGAAAACGCGTGATGCCGGGGTCAGAAAAAAAACTGCCCAGGAGCAAAAAATTTTCTTTTTACTCAAATGTAACAACGGATGCTAGAATGTGATTCGGGGTGGTATTCCATGCTTAAAAATGTTATTATTAGCTGTTTTTAAAAATCGAGTGTTTTTGCTCCCAGAGGAAGAAAACGCGTGATGCCGGGGTCAGAAAAAAAACTGCCCAGGAGCAAAAAATTTTTTTTTGACTCAAATGTAACAACGGATGCTAGAATGTGATTCGGGGTGTAATTCCATGCTTAAAAATGTTATTATGAGCTGTTTTTAAAAATCGAGTGTTTTTGCTGCCCGAGGAAGAAAACGCGTGATGCCGGGGTCAGAAAAAAAACTGCCCAGGAGCAAAAAATTTTCTTTTGACTCAAATGTAACAACGGATGCTAGAATGTGATTCGGGGTGGTATTCCATGCTTAAAAATGTTATTATTAGCTGTTTTTAAAAATCGAGTGTTTTTGCTCCCAGAGGAAGAAAACGCGTGATGCCGGGGTCAGAAAAAAAACTGCCCAGGAGCAAAAAAAATTTTTTTGACTCAAATGTAACAACGGATGCTAGAATGTGATTCGGGGTGGAATTCCATGCTTAAAAATGTTATTATTAGCTGTTTTTAAAAATCGAGTGTTTTTGCTGCCCGAGGAAGAAAACGCGTGATGCCGGGGTCAGAAAAAAAACTGCCCAGGAGCAAAAAAATTTTTTTTGACTCAAATGTAACAACGGATGCTAGAATGTGATTCGGGGTGGAATTCCATGCTTAAAAATGTTATTATGAGCTGTTTTTAAAAATCGAGTGTTTTTGCTGCCCGAGGAAGAAAACGCGTGATGCCGGGGTCAGAAAAAAAACTGCCCAGGAGCAAAAAAAATTTTTTTGACTCAAATGTAACAACGGATGCTAGAATGTGATTCGGGGTGGAATTCCATGCTTAAAAATGTTATTATTAGCTGTTTTTAAAAATCGAGTGTTTTTGCTCCCAGAGGAAGAAAACGCGTGATGCCGGGGTCAGAAAAAAAACTGCCCAGGAGCAAAAAATTTTCTTTTTACTCAAATGTAACAACGGATGCTAGAATGTGATTCGGGGTGGTATTCCATGCTTAAAAATGTTATTATTAGCTGTTTTTAAAAATCGAGTGTTTTTGCTCCCAGAGGAAGAAAACGCGTGATGCCGGGGTCAGAAAAAAAACTGCCCAGGAGCAAAAAATTTTTTTTTGACTCAAATGTAACAACGGATGCTAGAATGTGATTCGGGGTGTAATTCCATGCTTAAAAATGTTATTATGAGCTGTTTTTAAAAATCGAGTGTTTTTGCTGCCCGAGGAAGAAAACGCGTGATGCCGGGGTCAGAAAAAAAACTGCCCAGGAGCAAAAAATTTTTTTTTGACTCAAATGTAACAACGGATGCTAGAATGTGATTCGGGGTGGAATTCCATGCTTAAAAATGTTATTATGAGCTGTTTTTAAAAATCGAGTGTTTTTGCTCCCAGAGGAAGAAAACGCGTGATGCCGGGGTCAGAAAAAAAACTGCCCAGGAGCAAAAAAATTTTTTTTGACTCAAATGTAACAACGGATGCTAGAATGTGATTCGGGGTGGAATTCCATGCTTAAAAATGTTATTATTAGCTGTTTTTAAAAATCGAGTATTTTTGCTGCCCGAGGAAGAAAACGCGTGATGCCGGGGTCAGTAAAAAAAACTGCCCAGGAGCAAAAAAATTTTTTTTGACTCAAATGTAACAACGGATGCTAGAATGTGATTCGGGGTGGAATTCCATGCTTAAAAATGTTATTATGAGCTGTTTTTAAAAATCGAGTGTTTTTGCTCCCAGAGGAAGAAAAGGCGTGATGCCGGGGTCAGAAAAAAAACTGCCCAGGAGCAAAAAATTTTTTTTTGACTCAAATGTAACAACGGATGCTAGAATGTGATTCGGGGTGGAATTCCATGCTTAAAAATGTTATTATTAGCTGTTTTTAAAAATCGAGTATTTTTGCTGCCCGAGGAAGAAAACGCGTGATGCCGGGGTCAGAAAAAAAACTGCCCAGGAGCAAAAAAATTTCTTTTGACTCAAATGTAACAACGGATGCTAGAATGTGATTCGGGGTGGAATTCCATGCTTAAAAATGTTATTATGAGCTGTTTTTAAAAATCAAGTGTTTTTGCTCCCAGAGGAAGAAAATGCGTGATGCCGGGGTCAGAAAAAAAACTGCCCAGGAGCAAAAAATTTTTTTTTGACTCAAATGTAACAACGGATGCTAGAATGTGATTCGGGGTGGAATTCCATGCTTAAAAATGTTATTATTAGCTGTTTTTAAAAATCGAGTGTTTTTGCTGCCCGAGGACGAAAACGCGTGATGCCGGGGTCAGAAAAAAAACTGCCCAGGAGCAAAAAAATTTTTTTTGACTCAAATGTAACAACGGATGCTAGAATGTGATTCGGGGTGGAATTCCATGCTTAAAAATGTTATTATGAGCTGTTTTTAAAAATCGAGTGTTTTTGCTCCCAGAGGAAGAAAAGGCGTGATGCCGGGGTCAGAAAAAAAACTGCCCAGGAGCAAAAAATTTTCTTTTGACTCAAATGTAACAACGGATGCTAGAATGTGATTCGGGGTGGTATTCCATGCTTAAAAATGTTATTATTAGCTGTTTTTAAAAATCGAGTGTTTTTGCTCCCAGAGGAAGAAAACGCGTGATGCCGGGGTCAGAAAAAAAACTGCCCAGGAGCAAAAAAAATTTTTTTGACTCAAATGTAACAACGGATGCTAGAATGTGATTCGGGGTGGAATTCCATGCTTAAAAATGTTATTATTAGCTGTTTTTAAAAATCGAGTGTTTTTGCTGCCCGAGGAAGAAAACGCGTGATGCCGGGCTCAGAAAAAAAACTGCCCAGGAGCAAAAAAATTTCTTTTGACTCAAATGTAACAACGGATGCTAGAATGTGATTCGGGTTGGAATTCCATGCTTAAAAATGTTATTATTAGCTGTTTTTAAAAATCGAGTATTTTTGCTGCCCGAGGAAGAAAACGCGTGATGCCGGGGTCAGTAAAAAAAACTGCCCAGGAGCAAAAAAATTTTTTTTGACTCAAATGTAACAACGGATGCTAGAATGTGATTCGGGGTGGAATTCCATGCTTAAAAATGTTATTATGAGCTGTTTTTAAAAATCGAGTGTTTTTGCTCCCAGAGGAAGAAAACGCGTGATGCCGGGGTCAGAAAAAAAACTGCCCAGGAGCAAAAAATTTTCTTTTGACTCAAATGTAACAACGGATGCTAGAATGTTATTCGGGGTGGTATTCCATGCTTAAAAATGTTATTATTAGCTGTTTTTAAAAATCGAGTGTTTTTGCTCCCAGAGGAAGAAAACGCGTGATGCCGGGGTCAGAAAAAAAACTGCCCAGGAGCAAAAAATTTTTTTTTGACTCAAATGTAACAACGGATGCTAGAATGTGATTCGGGGTGGAATTCCATGCTTAAAAATGTTATTATTAGCTGTTTTTAAAAATCGAGTATTTTTGCTGCCCGAGGAAGAAAACGCGTGATGTCGGGGTCAGAAAAAAAACTGCCCAGGAGCAAAAAAATTTCTTTTGACTCAAATGTAACAACGGATGCTAGAATGTGATTCGGGGTGGAATTCCATGCTTAAAAATGTTATTATGAGCTGTTTTTAAAAATCAAGTGTTTTTGCTCCCAGAGGAAGAAAATGCGTGATGCCGGGGTCAGAAAAAAAACTGCCCAGGAGGAAAAAATTTTCTTTTGACTCAAATGTAACAACGGATGCTAGAATGTGATTCAGGGTGGAATTCCATGCTTTAAAATGTTATTATGAGCTGTTTTTAAAAATCGAGTATTTTTGCTGCCCGAGGAAGAAAACGCGTGATGCCGGGGTCAGAAAAAAAACTGCCCAGGAGCAAAAAATTTTCTTTTTACTCAAATGTAACAACGGATGCTAGAATGTGATTCGGGGTGGTATTCCATGCTTAAAAATGTTATTATTAGCTGTTTTTAAAAATCGAGTGTTTTTGCTCCCAGAGGAAGAAAACGCGTGATGCCGGGGTCAGAAAAAAAACTGCCCAGGAGCAAAAAAATTTTTTTTGACTCAAATGTAACAACGGATGCTAGAATGTGATTCGGGGTGGAATTCCATGCTTAAAAATGTTATTATGAGCTGTTCTTAAAAATCGAGTGTTTTTGCTGCCCGAGGAAGAAAACGCGTGATGCCGGGGTCAGAAAAAAAACTGCCCAGGAGCAAAAAAATTTTTTTTGACTCAAATGTAACAACGGATGCTAGAATGTGATTCGGGGTGGAATTCCATGCCTAAAAATGTTATTATGAGCTGTTTTTAAAAATCGAGTGTTTTTGCTCCCAGAGGAAGAAAACGCGTGATGCCGGGGTCAGAAAAAAAACTGCCCAGGAGCAAAAAAATTTTTTTTGACTCAAATGTAACAACGGATGCTAGAATGTGATTCGGGGTGGAATTCCATGCTTAAAAATGTTATTATGAGCTGTTTTTAAAAATCGAGTGTTTTTGCTCACAGAGGAAGAAAACGCGTGATGCCGGGGTCAGAAAAAAAACTGCCCAGGAGCAAAAAATTTTCTTTTGACTCAAATGTAACAACGGATGCTAGAATGTTATTCGGGGTGGTATTCCATGCTTAAAAATGTTATTATTAGCTGTTTTTAAAAATCGAGTGTTTTTGCTCCCAGAGGAAGAAAACGCGTGATGCCGGGGTCAGAAAAAAAACTGCCCAGGAGCAAAAAATTTTTTTTTGACTCAAATGTAACAACGGATGCTAGAATGTGATTCGGGGTGGAATTCCATGCTTAAAAATGTTATTATTAGCTGTTTTTAAAAATCGAGTATTTTTGCTGCCCGAGGAAGAAAACGCGTGATGCCGGGGTCAGAAAAAAAACTGCCCAGGAGCAAAAAAATTTCTTTTAACTCAAATGTAACAACGGATGCTAGAATGTGATTCGGGGTGGAATTCCATGCTTAAAAATGTTATTATGAGCTGTTTTTAAAAATCAAGTGTTTTTGCTCCCAGAGGAAGAAAATGCGTGATGCCGGGGTCAGAAAAAAAACTGCCCAGGAGGAAAAAATTTTCTTTTGACTCAAATGTAACAACGGATGCTAGAATGTGATTCAGGGTGGAATTCCATGCTTTAAAATGTTATTATTAGCTGTTTTTAAAAATCGAGTATTTTTGCTGCCCGAGGAAGAAAACGCGTGATGCCGGGGTCAGAAAAAAAACTGCCCAGGAGCAAAAAAATTTTCTTTTTACTCAAATGTAACAACGGATGCTAGAATGTGATTCGGGGTGGTATTCCATGCTTAAAAATGTTATTATTAGCTGTTTTTAAAAATCGAGTGTTTTTGCTCCCAGAGGAAGAAAACGCGTGATGCCGGGGTCAGAAAAAAAACTGCCCAGGAGCAAAAAAAATTTTTTTGACTCAAATGTAACAACGGATGCTAGAATGTGATTCGGGGTGGAATTCCATGCTTAAAAATGTTATTATGAGCTGTTTTTAAAAATCGAGTGTTTTTGCTGCCCGAGGAAGAAAACGCGTGATGCCGGGGTCAGAAAAAAAACTGCCCAGGAGCAAAAAATTTTTTTTTGACTCAAATGTAACAACGGATGCTAGAATGTGATTCGGGGTGGAATTCCATGCTTAAAAATGTTATTATGAGCTGTTTTTAAAAATCGAGTGTTTTTGCTCCCAGAGGAAGAAAACGCGTGATGCCGGGGTCAGAAAAAAAACTGCCCAGGAGCAAAAAAATTTTTTTTGACTCAAATGTAACAACGGATGCTAGAATGTGATTCGGGGTGGAATTCCATGCTTAAAAATGTTATTATGAGCTGTTTTTAAAAATCGAGTGTTTTTGCTCACAGAGGAAGAAAACGCGTGATGCCGGGGTCAGAAAAAAAACTGCCCAGGAGCAAAAAAATTTTTTTTGGCTCAAATGTAACAACGGATGCTAGAATGTGATTCGGGGTGGAATTCCATGCTTAAAAATGTTATTATGAGCTGTTTTTAAAAATCGAGTATTTTTGCTCCCAGAGGAAGAAAACGCGTGATGCCGGGGTCAGAAAAAAAACTGCCCAGGAGGAAAAAATTTTCTTTTGACTCAAATGTAACAACGGATGCTAGAATGTGATTCGGGGTGGTATTCCATGCTTAAAAATGTTATTATTAGCTGTTTTTAAAAATCGAGTGTTTTTGCTCCCAGAGGAAGAAAACGCGTGATGCCGGGGTCAGAAAAAAAACTGCCCAGGAGCAAAAAAATTTTTTTTGACTCAAATGTAACAACGGATGCTAGAATGTGATTCGGGGTGGAATTCCATGCTTAAAAATGTTATTATGAGCTGTTTTTAAAAATCGAGTGTTTTTGCTCCCAGAGGAAGAAAAGGCGTGATGCCGGGGTCAGAAAAAAAACTGCCCAGGAGCAAAAAATTTTCTTTTGACTCAAATGTAACAACGGATGCTAGAATGTGATTCGGGGTGGTATTCCATGCTTAAAAATGTTATTATTAGCTGTTTTTAAAAATCGAGTGTTTTTGCTCCCAGAGGAAGAAAACGCGTGATGCCGGGGTCAGAAAAAAAACTGCCCAGGAGCAAAAAAATTTTTTTTGACTCAAATGTAACAACGGATGCTAGAATGTGATTCGGGGTGGAATTCCATGCTTAAAAATGTTATTATTAGCTGTTTTTAAAAATCGAGTATTTTTGCTGCCCGAGGAAGAAAACGCGTGATGCCGGGGTCAGAAAAAAAACTGCCCAGGAGCAAAAAAATTTCTTTTGACTCAAATGTAACAACGGATGCTAGAATGTGATTCGGGGTGGAATTCCATGCTTAAAAATGTTATTATGAGCTGTTTTTAAAAATCGAGTATTTTTGCTGCCCGAGGAAGAAAACGCGTGATGCCGGGGTCAGAAAAAAAACTGCCCAGGAGCAAAAAAATTTCTTTTGACTCAAATGTAACAACGGATGCTAGAATGTGATTCGGGGTGGAATTCCATGCTTAAAAATGTTATTATTAGCTGTTTTTAAAAATCAAGTGTTTTTGCTCCCAGAGGAAGAAAACGCGTGATGCCGGGGTCAGAAAAAAAACTGCCCAGGAGCAAAAAATTTTCTTTTGACTCAAATGTAACAACGGATGCTAGAATGTTATTCGGGGTGGTATTCCATGCTTAAAAATGTTATTATTAGCTGTTTTTAAAAATCGAGTGTTTTTGCTCCCAGAGGAAGAAAACGCGTGATGCCGGGGTCAGAAAAAAAACTGCCCAGGAGCAAAAAAATTTTTTTTGACTCAAATGTAACAACGGATGCTAGAATGTGATTCCGGGTGGAATTCCATGCTTAAAAATGTTATTATTAGCTGTTTTTAAAAATCGAGTATTTTTGCTGCCCGAGGAAGAAAACGCGTGATGCCGGGGTCAGAAAAAAAACTGCCCAGGAGCAAAAAAATTTCTTTTGACTCAAATGTAACAACGGATGCTAGAATGTGATTCGGGGTGGAATTCCATGCTTAAAAATGTTATTATGAGCTGTTTTTAAAAATCAAGTGTTTTTGCTCCCAGAGGAAGAAAACGCGTGATGCCGGGGTCAGAAAAAAAACTGCCCAGGAGCAAAAAATTTTCTTTTGACTCAAATGTAACAACGGATGCTAGAATGTGATTCAGGGTGGAATTCCATGCTTTAAAATGTTATTATTAGCTGTTTTTAAAAATCGAGTATTTTTGCTGCCCGAGGAAGAAAACGCGAGATGCCGGGGTCCGAAAAAAAACTGCCCAGGAGCAAAAAATTTTCTTTTTACTCAAATGTAACAACGGATGCTAGAATGTGATTCGGGGTGGTATTCCATGCTTAAAAATGTTATTATTAGCTGTTTTTAAAAATCGAGTGTTTTTGCTCCCAGAGGAAGAAAACGCGTGATGCCGGGGTCAGAAAAAAAACTGCCCAGGAGCAAAAAAATTTTTTTTGACTCAAATGTAACAACGGATGCTAGAATGTGATTCGGGGTGGAATTCCATGCTTAAAAATGTTATTATGAGCTGTTTTTAAAAATCGAGTGTTTTTGCTCCCAGAGGAAGAAAACGCGTGATGCCGGGGTCAGAAAAAAAACTGCCCAGGAGCAAAAAATTTTTTTTTGACTCAAATGTAACAACGGATGCTAGAATGTGATTCGGGGTGGAATTCCATGCTTAAAAATGTTATTATTAGCTGTTTTTAAAAATCGAGTGTTTTTGCTGCCCGAGGAAGAAAACGCGTGATGCCGGGGTCAGAAAAAAAACTGCCCAGGAGCAAAAAAATTTTTTTTGACTCAAATGTAACAACGGATGCTAGAATGTGATTCGGGGTGGAATTCCATGCTTAAAAATGTTATTATGAGCTGTTTTTAAAAATCGAGTATTTTTGCTGCCCGAGGAAGAAAACGCGTGATGCCGGGGTCAGAAAAAAAACTGCCCAGGAGCAAAAAAATTTTTTTTGACTCAAATGTAACAACGGATGCTAGAATGTGATTCGGGGTGGAATTCCATGCTTAAAAATGTTATTATGAGCTGTTTTTAAAAATCGAGTGTTTTTGCTCCCAGAGGAAGAAAACGCGTGATGCCGGGGTCAGAAAAAAAACTGCCCAGGAGGAAAAAATTTTCTTTTGACTCAAATGTAACAACGGATGCTAGAATGTGATTCGGGGTGGTATTCCATGCTTAAAAATGTTATTATTAGCTGTTTTTAAAAATCGAGTGTTTTTGCTCCCAGAGGAAGAAAACGCGTGATGCCGGGGTCAGAAAAAAAACTGCCCAGGAGCAAAAAATTTTTTTTTGACTCAAATGTAACAACGAATGCTAGAATGTTATTCAGGGTGGTATTCCATGCTTAAAAATGTTATTATTAGCTGTTTTTAAAAATCGAGTGTTTTTGCTCCCAGAGGAAGAAAACGCGTGATGCCGGGGTCAGAAAAAAAACTGCCCAGGAGCAAAAAAATTTTTTTTGACTCAAATGTAACAACGGATGCTAGAATGTGATTCGGGGTGGAATTCCATGCTTAAAAATGTTATTATTAGCTGTTTTCAAAAATCGAGTGTTTTTGCTGCCCGAGGAAGAAAACGCGTGATGCCGGGGTCAGAAAAAAATCTGCCCAGGAGCAAAAAAAATTTTTTTGACTCAAATGTAACAACGGATGCTAGAATGTGATTCGGGGTGGAATTCCATGCTTAAAAATGTTATTATGAGCTGTTTTTAAAAATCAAGTGTTTTTGCTCCCAGAGGAAGAAAACGCGTGATGCCGGGGTCAGAAAAAAAACTGCCCAGGAGCAAAAAATTTTCTTTTGACTCAAATGTAACAACGGATGCTAGAATGTGATTCGGGGTGGTATTCCATGCTTAAAAATGTTATTATTAGCTGTTTTTAAAAATCGAGTGTTTTTGCTCCCAGAGGAAGAAAACGCGTGATGCCGGGGTCAGAAAAAAAACTGCCCAGGAGCAAAAAAATTTTTTTTGACTCAAATGTAACAACGGATGCTAGAATGTGATTCGGGGTGGAATTCCATGCTTAAAAATGTTATTATTAGCTGTTTTTAAAAATCGAGTATTTTTGCTGCCTGAGGAAGAAAACGCGTGATGCCGGGGTCAGAAAAAAAACTGCCCAGGAGCAAAAAATTTTTTTTTGACTCAAATGTAACAACGGATGCTAGAATGTGATTCGGGGTGGAATTCCATGCTTAAAAATGTTATTATTAGCTGTTTTTAAAAATCAAGTGTTTTTGCTCCCAGAGGAAGAAAACGCGTGATGCCGGGGTCAGAAAAAAAACTGCCCAGGAGCAAAAAATTTTCTTTTGACTCAAATGTAACAACGGATGCTAGAATGTTATTCGGGGTGGTATTCCATGCTTAAAAATGTTATTATTAGCTGTTTTTAAAAATCGAGTGTTTTTGCTCCCAGAGGAAGAAAACGCGTGATGCCGGGGTCAGAAAAAAAACTGCCCAGGAGCAAAAAATTTTTTTTTGACTCAAATGTAACAACGGATGCTAGAATGTGATTCGGGGTGGAATTCCATGCTTAAAAATGTTATTATTAGCTGTTTTTAAAAATCGAGTATTTTTGCTGCCCGAGGAAGAAAACGCGTGATGCCGGGGTCAGAAAAAAAACTGCCCAGGAGGAAAAAATTTTCTTTTGACTCAAATGTAACAACGGATGCTAGAATGTGATTCGGGGTGGTATTCCATGCTTAAAAATGTTATTATTAGCTGTTTTTAAAAATCGAGTGTTTTTGCTCCCAGAGGAAGAAAACGCGTGATGCCGGGGTCAGAAAAAAAACTGCCCAGGAGCAAAAAATTTTTTTTTGACTCAAATGTAACAACGGATGCTAGAATGTTATTCAGGGTGGTATTCCATGCTTAAAAATGTTATTATTAGCTGTTTTTAAAAATCGAGTGTTTTTGCTCCCAGAGGAAGAAAACGCGTGATGCCGGGGTCAGAAAAAAAACTGCCCAGGAGCAAAAAAATTTTTTTTGACTCAAATGTAACAACGGATGCTAGAATGTGATTCGGGGTGGAATTCCATGCTTAAAAATGTTATTATTAGCTGTTTTCAAAAATCGAGTGTTTTTGCTGCCCGAGGAAGAAAACGCGTGATGCCGGGGTCAGAAAAAAATCTGCCCAGGAGCAAAAAAATTTTTTTTGACTCAAATGTAACAACGGATGCTAGAATGTGATTCGGGGTGGAATTCCATGCTTAAAAATGTTATTATGAGCTGTTTTTAAAAATCGAGTGTTTTTGCTCCCAGAGGAAGAAAACGCGTGATGCCGGGGTCAGAAAAAAAACTGCCCAGGAGCAAAAAAATTTTTTTTGACTCAAATGTAACAACGGATGCTAGAATGTGATTCGGGGTGGAATTCCATGCTTAAAAATGTTATTATGAGCTGTTTTTAAAAATCGAGTGTTTTTGCTCCCAGAGGAAGAAAACGCGTGATGCCGGGGTCAGAAAAAAAACTGCCCAGGAGCAAAAAATTTTCTTTTGACTCAAATGTAACAACGGATGCTAGAATGTGATTCGGGGTGGTATTCCATGCTTAAAAATGTTATTATTAGCTGTTTTTAAAAATCGAGTGTTTTTGCTCCCAGAGGAAGAAAACGCGTGATGCCGGGGTCAGAAAAAAAACTGCCCAGGAGCAAAAAAATTTTTTTTGACTCAAATGTAACAACGGATGCTAGAATGTGATTCGGGGTGGAATTCCATGCTTAAAAATGTTATTATTAGCTGTTTTCAAAAATCGAGTGTTTTTGCTGCCCGAGGAAGAAAACGCGTGATGCCGGGGTCAGAAAAAAATCTGCCCAGGAGCAAAAAAATTTTTTTTGACTCAAATGTAACAACGGATGCTAGAATGTGATTCGGGGTGGAATTCCATGCTTAAAAATGTTATTATGAGCTGTTTTTAAAAATCGAGTGTTTTTGCTCCCAGAGGAAGAAAACGCGTGATGCCGGGGTCAGAAAAAAAACTGCCCAGGAGCAAAAAAATTTTTTTTGACTCAAATGTAACAACGGATGCTAGAATGTGATTCGGGGTGGAATTCCATGCTTAAAAATGTTATTATGAGCTGTTTTTAAAAATCGAGTGTTTTTGCTCCCAGAGGAAGAAAACGCGTGATGCCGGGGTCAGAAAAAAAACTGCCCAGGAGCAAAAAATTTTCTTTTGACTCAAATGTAACAACGGATGCTAGAATGTGATTCGGGGTGGTATTCCATGCTTAAAAATGTTATTATTAGCTGTTTTTAAAAATCGAGTGTTTTTGCTCCCAGAGGAAGAAAACGCGTGATGCCGGGGTCAGAAAAAAAACTGCCCAGGAGCAAAAAATTTTTTTTTGACTCAAATGTAACAACGGATGCTAGAATGTGATTCGGGGTGGAATTCCATGCTTAAAAATGTTGTTATGAGCTGTTTTTAAAAATCGAGTGTTTTTGCTCCCAGAGGAAGAAAACGCGTGATGCCGGGGTCAGAAAAAAAACTGCCCAGGAGCAAAAAAATTTTTTTTGACTCAAATGTAACAACGGATGCTAGAATGTGATTCGGGGTGGAATTCCATGCTTAAAAATGTTATTATTAGCTGTTTTTAAAAATCGAGTGTTTTTGCTGCCCGAGGAAGAAAACGCGTGATGCCGGGGTCAGAAAAAAAACTGCCCAGGAGCAAAAAAATTTTTTTTGACTCAAATGTAACAACGGATGCTAGAATGTGATTCGGGGTGGAATTCCATGCTTAAAAATGTTATTATGAGCTGTTTTTAAAAATCGAGTATTTTTGCTGCCCGAGGAAGAAAACGCGTGATGCCGGGGTCAGAAAAAAAACTGCCCAGGAGCAAAAAATTTTTTTTTGACTCAAATGTAACAACGGATGCTAGAATGTGATTCGGGGTGGAATTCCATGCTTAAAAATGTTATTATGAGCTGTTTTTAAAAATCGAGTGTTTTTGCTCCCAGAGGAAGAAAACGCGTGATGCCGGGGTCAGAAAAAAAACTGCCCAGGAGGAAAAAATTTTCTTTTGACTCAAATGTAACAACGGATGCTAGAATGTGATTCGGGGTGGTATTCCATGCTTAAAAATGTTATTATTAGCTGTTTTTAAAAATCGAGTGTTTTTGCTCCCAGAGGAAGAAAACGCGTGATGCCGGGGTCAGAAAAAAAACTGCCCAGGAGCAAAAATTTTTTTTTTTACTCAAATGTAACAACGGATGCTAGAATGTTATTCAGGGTGGTATTCCATGCTTAAAAATGTTATTATTAGCTGTTTTTAAAAATCGAGTGTTTTTGCTCCCAGAGGAAGAAAACGCGTGATGCCGGGGTCAGAAAAAAAACTGCCCAGGAGCAAAAAAATTTTTTTTGACTCAAATGTATCAACGGATGCTAGAATGTGATTCGGGGTGGAATTCCATGCTTAAAAATGTTATTATTAGCTGTTTTCAAAAATCGAGTGTTTTTGCTGCCCGAGGAAGAAAACGCGTGATTCCGGGGTCAGAAAAAAATCTGCCCAGGAGCAAAAAAAAATTTTTTGACTCAAATGTAACAACGGATGCTAGAATGTGATTCGGGGTGGAATTCCATGTTTAAAAATGTTATTATTAGCTGTTTTTAAAAATCGAGTATTTTTCCTGCCCGAGGAAGAAAACGCGTGATGCCGGGGTCAGAAAAAAAACTGCCCAGGAGCAAAAAAATTTCTTTTGACTCAAATGTAACAACGGATGCTAGAATGTGATTCGGGGTGGAATTCCATGCTTAAAAATGTTATTATGAGCTGTTTTCAAAAATCGAGTGTTTTTGCTGCCCGAGGAAGAAAACGCGTGATTCCGGGGTCAGAAAAAAATCTGCCCAGGAGCAAAAAAAAATTTTTTGACTCAAATGTAACAACGGATGCTAGAATGTGATTCGGGGTGGAATTCCATGTTTAAAAATGTTATTATTAGCTGTTTTTAAAAATCGAGTATTTTTCCTGCCCGAGGAAGAAAACGCGTGATGCCGGGGTCAGAAAAAAAACTGCCCAGGAGCAAAAAAATTTCTTTTGACTCAAATGTAACAACGGATGCTAGAATGTGATTCGGGGTGGAATTCCATGCTTAAAAATGTTATTATGAGCTGTTTTTAAAAATCAAGTGTTTTTGCTCCCAGAGGAAGAAAACGCGTGATGCCGGGGTCAGAAAAAAAACTGCCCAGGAGCAAAAAATTTTCTTTTGACTCAAATGTAACAACGGATGCTAGAATGTGATTCGGGGTGGTATTCCATGCTTAAAAATGTTATTATTAGCTGTTTTTAAAAATCGAGTGTTTTTGCTCCCAGAGGAAGAAAACGCGTGATGCCGGGGTCAGAAAAAAAACTGCCCAGGAGCAAAAAAATTTTTTTTGACTCAAATGTAACAACGGATGCTAGAATGTGATTCGGGGTGGAATTCCATGCTTAAAAATGTTATTATTAGCTGTTTTTAAAAATCGAGTATTTTTGCTGCCCGAGGAAGAAAACGTGTGATGCCGGGGTCAGAAAAAAAACTGCCCAGGAGCAAAAAAATTTCTTTTGACTCAAATGTAACAACGGATGCTAGAATGTGATTCGGGGTGGAATTCCATGCTTAAAAATGTTATTATGAGCTGTTTTTAAAAATCAAGTGTTTTTGCTCCCAGAGGAAGAAAACGCGTGATGCCGGGGTCAGAAAAAAAACTGCCCAGGAGGAAAAAATTTTCTTTTGACTCAAATGTAACAACGGATGCTAGAATGTGATTCAGGGTGGAATTCCATGCTTTAAAATGTTATTATGAGCTGTTTTTAAAAATCGAGTATTTTTGCTCCCAGAGGAAGAAAACGCGTGATGCCGGGGTCAGAAAAAAAACTGCCCAGGAGGAAAAAATTTTTTTTTGACTCAAATGTAACAACGGATGCTAGAATGTGATTCAGGGTGGAATTCCATGCTTTAAAATGTTATTATTAGCTGTTTTTAAAAATCGAGTATTTTTGCTCCCAGAGGAAGAAAACGCGTGATGCCGGGGTCAGAAAAAAAACTGCCCAGGAGCAAAAAAATTTTTTTTGACTCAAATGTAACAACGGATGCTAGAATGTGATTCGGGGTGGAATTCCATGCTTAAAAATGTTATTATTAGCTGTTTTTAAAAATCGAGTATTTTTGCTGCCCGAGGAAGAAAACGCGTGATGCCGGGGTCAGAAAAAAAACTGCCCAGGAGCAAAAAAATTTCTTTTGACTCAAATGTAACAACGGATGCTAGAATGTGATTCGGGGTGGAATTCCATGCTTAAAAATGTTATTATGAGCTGTTTTTAAAAATCAAGTGTTTTTGCTCCCAGAGGAAGAAAACGCGTGATGCCGGGGTCAGAAAAAAAACTGCCCAGGAGCAAAAAATTTTCTTTTGACTCAAATGTAACAACGGATGCTAGAATGTGATTCGGGGTGGTATTCCATGCTTAAAAATGTTATTATGAGCTGTTTTTAAAAATCGAGTGTTTTTGCTCCCAGAGGAAGAAAACGCGTGATGCCGGGGTCAGAAAAAAAACTGCCCAGGAGCAAAAAAAATTTTTTTGACTGAAATGTAACAACGGATGCTAGAATGTGATTCGGGGTGGAATTCCATGCTTAAAAATGTTATTATTAGCTGTTTTTAAAAATCGAGTGTTTTTGCTCCCAGAGGAAGAAAACGCGTGATGCCGGGGTCAGAAAAAAAACTGCCCAGGAGCAAAAAATTTTCTTTTGACTCAAATGTAACAACGGATGCTAGAATGTGATTCGGGGTGGAATTCCATGCTTAAAAATGTTATTATTAGCTGTTTTTAAAAATCGAGTGTTTTTGCTCCCAGAGGAAGAAAACGCGTGATGCCGGGGTCAGAAAAAAAACTGCCCAGGAGCAAAAAAAATTTTTTTGACTCAAATGTAACAACGGATGCTAGAATGTGATTCGGGGTGGAATTCCATGCTTAAAAATGTTATTATTAGCTGTTTTTAAAAATCGAGTATTTTTGCTGCCCGAGGAAGAAAACGCATGATGCCGGGGTCAGAAAAAAAACTGCCCAGGAGCAAAAAAATTTCTTTTGACTCAAATGTAACAACGGATGCTAGAATGTGATTCGGGGTGGAATTCCATGCTTAAAAATGTTATTATGAGCTGTTTTTAAAAATCAAGTGTTTTTGCTCCCAGAGGAAGAAAACGCGTGATGCCGGGGTCAGAAAAAAAACTGCCCAGGAGGAAAAAATTTTCTTTTGACTCAAATGTAACAACGGATGCTAGAATGTGATTCAGGGTGGAATTCCATGCTTAAAAATGTTATTATTAGCTGTTTTTAAAAATCGAGTATTTTTGCTGCCCGAGGAAGAAAACGCGTGATGCCGGGGTCAGTAAAAAAAACTGCCCAGGAGCAAAAAAATTTTTTTTGACTCAAATGTAACAACGGATGCTAGAATGTGATTCGGGGTGGAATTCCATGCTTAAAAATGTTATTATGAGCTGTTTTTAAAAATCGAGTGTTTTTGCTCCCAGAGGAAGAAAACGCGTGATGCCGGGGTCAGAAAAAAAACTGCCCAGGAGCAAAAAATTTTCTTTTGACTCAAATGTAACAACGGATGCTAGAATGTGATTCGGGGTGGTATTCCATGCTTAAAAATGTTATTATTAGCTGTTTTTAAAAATCGAGTGTTTTTGCTCCCAGAGGAAGAAAACGCGTGATGCCGGGGTCAGAAAAAAAACTGCCCAGGAGCAAAAAAATTTTTTTTGACTGAAATGTAACAACGGATGCTAGAATGTGATTCGGGGTGGAATTCCATGCTTAAAAATGTTATTATTAGCTGTTTTTAAAAATCGAGTGTTTTTGCTGCCCGAGGAACAAAACGCGTGATGCCGGGGTCAAAAAAAAAACTGCCCAGGAGCAAAAAATTTTCTTTTGACTCAAATGTAACAACGGATGCTAGAATGTGATTCGGGGTGGAATTCCATGCTTAAAAATGTTATTATTAGCTGTTTTTAAAAATCGAGTGTTTTTGCTCCCAGAGGAAGAAAACGCGTGATGCCGGGGTCAGAAAAAAAACTGCCCAGGAGCAAAAAAAATTTTTTGACTCAAATGTAACAACGGATGCTAGAATGTGATTCGGGGTGGAATTCCATGCTTAAAAATGTTATTATTAGCTGTTTTTAAAAATCGAGTATTTTTGCTGCCCGAGGAAGAAAACGCGTGATGCCGGGGTCAGAAAAAAAACTGCCCAGGAGCAAAAAAATTTCTTTTGACTCAAATGTAACAACGGATGCTAGAATGTGATTCGGGGTGGAATTCCATGCTTAAAAATGTTATTATGAGCTGTTTTTAAAAATCAAGTGTTTTTGCTCTCAGAGGAAGAAAACGCGTGATGCCGGGGTCAGAAAAAAAACTGCCCAGGAGGAAAAAAATTTTTTTTGACTCAAATGTAACAACGGATGCTAGAATGTGATTCAGGGTGGAATTCCATGCTTTAAAATGTTATTATTAGCTGTTTTTAAAAATCGAGTATTTTTGCTCCCAGAGGAAGAAAACGCGTGATGCCGGGGTCAGAAAAAAAACTGCCCAGGAGCAAAAAAATTTTTTTTGACTCAAATGTAACAACGGATGCTAGAATGTGATTCGGGGTGGAATTCCATGCTTAAAAATGTTATTATTAGCTGTTTTTAAAAATCGAGTGTTTTTGCTGCCCGAGGAAGAAAACGCGTGATGCCGGGGTCAGTAAAAAAAACTGCCCAAGAGCAAAAAAAATTTTTTTGACTCAAATGTAACAACGGATGCTAGAATGTGATTCGGGGTGGAATTCCATGCTTAAAAATGTTATTATGAGCTGTTTTTAAAAATCGAGTGTTTTTGCTCCCAGAGGAAGAAAACGCGTGATGCCGGGGTCAGAAAAAAAACTGCCCAGGAGCAAAAAATTTTCTTTTGACTCAAATGTAACAACGGATGCTAGAATGTGATTCGGGGTGGTATTCCATGCTTAAAAATGTTATTATTAGCTGTTTTTAAAAATCGAGTGTTTTTGCTCCCAGAGGAAGAAAACGCGTGATGCCGGGGTCAGAAAAAAAACTGCCCAGGAGCAAAAAAATTTTTTTTGACTCAAATGTAACAACGGATGCTAGAATGTGATTCGGGGTGGAATTCCATGCTTAAAAATGTTATTATTAGCTGTTTTTAAAAATCGAGTGTTGTTGCTGCCCGAGGAAGAAAACGCGTGATGCCGGGGTCAGAAAAAAAACTGCCCAGGAGCAAAAAATTTTCTTTTGACTCAAATGTAACAACGGATGCTAGAATGTGATTCGGGGTGGTATTCCATGCTTAAAAATGTTATTATTAGCTGTTTTTAAAAATCGAGTGTTTTTGCTCCCAGAGGAAGAAAACGCGTGATGCCGGGGTCAGAAAAAAAACTGCCCAGGAGCAAAAAAATTTTTTTTGACTCAAATGTAACAACGGATGCTAGAATGTGATTCGGGGTGGAATTCCATGCTTAAAAATGTTATTATGAGCTGTTTTTAAAAATCGAGTGTTTTTGCTCCCAGAGGAAGAAAACGCGTGATGCCGGGGTCAGAAAAAAAACTGCCCAGGAGCAAAAAATTTTCTTTTGACTCAAATGTAACAACGGATGCTAGAATGTGATTCGGGGTGGTATTCCATGCTTAAAAATGTTATTATTAGCTGTTTTTAAAAATCGAGTGTTTTTGCTCCCAGAGGAAGAAAACGCGTGATGCCGGGGTCAGAAAAAAAACTGCCCAGGAGCAAAAAAATTTTTTTTGACTGAAATGTAACAACGGATGCTAGAATGTGATTCGGGGTGGAATTCCATGCTTAAAAATGTTATTATTAGCTGTTTTTAAAAATCGAGTGTTTTTGCTGCCCGAGGAACAAAACGCGTGATGCCGGGGTCAAAAAAAAAACTGCCCAGGAGCAAAAAATTTTCTTTTGACTCAAATGTAACAACGGATGCTAGAATGTGATTCGGGGTGGAATTCCATGCTTAAAAATGTTATTATTAGCTGTTTTTAAAAATCGAGTGTTTTTGCTCCCAGAGGAAGAAAACGCGTGATGCCGGGGTCAGAAAAAAAACTGCCCAGGAGCAAAAAAATTTTTTTGACTCAAATGTAACAACGGATGCTAGAATGTGATTCGGGGTGGAATTCCATGCTTAAAAATGTTATTATTAGCTGTTTTTAAAAATCGAGTATTTTTGCTGCCCGAGGAAGAAAACGCGTGATGCCGGGGTCAGAAAAAAAACTGCCCAGGAGCAAAAAAATTTCTTTTGACTCAAATGTAACAACGGATGCTAGAATGTGATTCGGGGTGGAATTCCATGCTTAAAAATGTTATTATGAGCTGTTTTTAAAAATCAAGTGTTTTTGCTCTCAGAGGAAGAAAACGCGTGATGCCGGGGTCAGAAAAAAAACTGCCCAGGAGGAAAAAAATTTTTTTTGACTCAAATGTAACAACGGATGCTAGAATGTGATTCAGGGTGGAATTCCATGCTTTAAAATGTTATTATTAGCTGTTTTTAAAAATCGAGTATTTTTGCTCCCAGAGGAAGAAAACGCGTGATGCCGGGGTCAGAAAAAAAACTGCCCAGGAGCAAAAAAATTTTTTTTGACTCAAATGTAACAACGGATGCTAGAATGTGATTCGGGGTGGAATTCCATGCTTAAAAATGTTATTATTAGCTGTTTTTAAAAATCGAGTGTTTTTGCTGCCCGAGGAAGAAAACGCGTGATGCCGGGGTCAGTAAAAAAAACTGCCCAGGAGCAAAAAAAATTTTTTTGACTCAAATGTAACAACGGATGCTAGAATGTGATTCGGGGTGGAATTCCATGCTTAAAAATGTTATTATGAGCTGTTTTTAAAAATCGAGTGTTTTTGCTCCCAGAGGAAGAAAACGCGTGATGCCGGGGTCAGAAAAAAAACTGCCCAGGAGCAAAAAATTTTCTTTTGACTCAAATGTAACAACGGATGCTAGAATGTGATTCGGGGTGGTATTCCATGCTTAAAAATGTTATTATTAGCTGTTTTTAAAAATCGAGTGTTTTTGCTCCCAGAGGAAGAAAACGCGTGATGCCGGGGTCAGAAAAAAAACTGCCCAGGAGCAAAAAAATTTTTTTTGACTCAAATTTAACAACGGATGCTAGAACGTGATTCGGGGTGGAATTCCATGCTTAAAAATGTTATTATTAGCTGTTTTTAAAAATCGAGTATTTTTGCTGCCCGAGGAAGAAAACGCGTGATGCCGGGGTCAGAAAAAAAACTGCCCAGGAGCAAAAAATTTTCTTTTGACTCAAATGTAACAACGGATGCTAGAATGTGATTCGGGGTGGTATTCCATGCTTAAAAATGTTATTATTAGCTGTTTTTAAAAATCGAGTGTTTTTGCTCCCAGAGGAAGAAAACGCTTGATGCCGGGTTCAGAAAAAAAACTGCCCAGGAGCAAAAAAAATTTTTTTGACTCAAATGTAACAACGGATGCTAGAATGTGATTCGGGGTGGAATTCCATGCTTAAAAATGTTATTATTAGCTGTTTTTAAAAATCGAGTGTTTTTGCTGCCCGAGGAAGAAAACGCGTGATGCCGGGGTCAGAAAAAAAACTGCCCAGGAGCAAAAAAATTTTTTTTGACTCAAATGTAACAACGGATGCTAGAATGTGATTCGGGGTGGAATTCCATGCTTAAAAATGTTATTATTAGCTGTTTTTAAAAATCGAGTGTTTTTGCTCCCAGAGGAAGAAAACGCGTGATGCCGGGGTCAGAAAAAAAACTGCCCAGGAGCAAAAAAATTTTTTTTGACTCAAATGTAACAACGGATGCTAGAATGTGATTCGGGGTGGAATTCCATGCTTAAAAATGTTATTATGAGCTGTTTTTAAAAATCGAGTGTTTTTGCTCCCAGAGGAAGAAAACGCGTGATGCCGCGGTCAGAAAAAAAACTGCCCAGGAGCAAAAAAAATTTTTTTGACTCAAATGTAACAACGGATGCTAGAATGTGATTCGGGGTGGTATTCCATGCTTAAAAATATTATTATTAGCTGTTTTTAAAAATCGAGTGTTTTTGCTCCCAGAGGAAGAAAACGCGTGATGCCGGGGTCAGAAAAAAAACTGCCCAGGAGCAAAAAAATTTTTTTTGACTCAAATGTAACAACGGATGCTAGAATGTGATTCGGGGTGGAATTCCATGCTTAAAAATGTTATTATGAGCTGTTTTTAAAAATCGAGTGTTTTTGCTCCCAGAGGAAGAAAACGCGTGATGCCGCGGTCAGAAAAAAAACTGCCCAGGAGCAAAAAAAATTTTTTTGACTCAAATGTAACAACGGATGCTAGAATGTGATTCGGGGTGGTATTCCATGCTTAAAAATGTTATTATTAGCTGTTTTTAAAAATCGAGTGTTTTTGCTCCCAGAGGAAGAAAACGCGTGATGCCGGGGTCAGAAAAAAAACTGCCCAGGAGCAAAAAAATTTTTTTTGACTCAAATGTAACAACGTATACTAGAATGTGATTCGGGGTGGAATTCCATGCTTAAAAATGTTATTATGAGCTGTTTTTAAAAATCGAGTGTTTTTGCTCCCAGAGGAAGAAAACGAGTGATGCCGGGGTCAGAAAAAAAACTGCCCAGGAGCAAAAAAATTTCTTTTGACTCAAATGTAACAACGGATGCTAGAATGTGATTCGGGGTGGAATTCCATGCTTAAAAATGTTATTATGAGCTGTTTTTAAAAATCGAGTGTTTTTGCTCCCAGAGGAAGAAAACGAGTGATGCCGGGGTCAGAAAAAAAACTGCCCAGGAGCAAAAAAATTTCTTTTGACTCAAATGTAACAACGGATGCTAGAATGTGATTCGGGGTGGAATTCCATGCTTAAAAATGTTATTATTAGTTGTTTTTAAAAATTGAGTATTTTTGCTGCCCAAGGAAGAAAACGCGTGATGCCGGGATCAGAAAAAAAACTGCCGAGGAGCAAAAAATTTTCTTTTGACTCAAATGTAACAAAGGATGCTAGAATGTGATTCGGGGTGGAATTCCATGCTTAAAAATGTTATTATGAGCTGTTTTTAAAAATCGAGTGTTTTTGCTCCCAGAGGAAGAAAACGCGTGATGCCGCGGTCAGAAAAAAAACTGCTCAGGAGCAAAAAAAATTTTTTTGACTCAAATGTAACAACGGATGCTAGAATGTGATTCGGGGTGGAATTCCATGCTTAAAAATGTTATTATTAGCTGTTTTTAAAAATCGAGTGTTTTTGCTACCCGAGGAAGAAAACGCGTGATGCCGGGGTCAGAAAAAAAACTGCCCAGGAGCAAAAAAATTTTTTTTGACTCAAATGTAACAACGTATACTAGAATGTGATTCGGGGTGGAATTCCATGCTTAAAAATGTTATTATGAGCTGTTTTTAAAAATCGAGTGTTTTTGCTCCCAGAGGAAGAAAACGAGTGATGCCGGGGTCAGAAAAAAAACTGCCCA
The DNA here is from genome assembly GCF_059756535.1 of Pantherophis guttatus. NCBI lineage: Eukaryota > Metazoa > Chordata > Lepidosauria > Squamata > Colubridae > Pantherophis > Pantherophis guttatus. The sequence continues at coordinate 83,211,730 of NC_142068.1, read as the reverse complement.
GGAGCAAAAAAATTTCTTTTGACTCAAATGTAACAACGGATGCTAGAATGTGATTCGGGGTGGAATTCCATGCTTAAAAATGTTATTATGAGCTGTTTTTAAAAATCGAGTGTTTTTGCTCCCAGAGGAAGAAAACGAGTGATGCCGGGGTCAGAAAAAAAACTGCCCAGGAGCAAAAAAATTTCTTTTGACTCAAATGTAACAACGGATGCTAGAATGTGATTCGGGGTGGAATTCCATGCTTAAAAATGTTATTATTAGTTGTTTTTAAAAATTGAGTATTTTTGCTGCCCAAGGAAGAAAACGCGTGATGCCGGGATCAGAAAAAAAACTGCCGAGGAGCAAAAAATTTTCTTTTGACTCAAATGTAACAACGGATGCTAGAATGTGATTCGGGGTGGAATTCCATGCTTAAAAATGTTATTATGAGCTGTTTTTAAAAATCGAGTGTTTTTGCTACCCGAGGAAGAAAACGCGTGATGCCGGGGTCAGAAAAAAAACTGCCCAGGAGCAAAAAAATTTTTTTTGACTCAAATGTAACAACGTATGCTAGAATGTGATTCGGGGTGGAATTCCATGCTTAAAAATGTTATTATGAGCTGTTTTTAAAAATCGAGTGTTTTTGCTCCCAGAGGAAGAAAACGAGTGATGCCGGGGTCAGAAAAAAAACTGCCCAGGAGCAAAAAAATTTCTTTTGACTCAAATGTAACAACGGATGCTAGAATGTGATTCGGGGTGGAATTCCATGCTTAAAAATGTTATTATTAGCTGTTTTTAAAAATCGAGTATTTTTGCTGCCCGAGGAAGAAAACGCATGATGCCGGGGTCAGAAAAAAAACTGCCCAGGAGCAAAAAAATTTCTTTTGACTCAAATGTAACAACGGATGCTAGAATGTGATTCGGGGTGGAATTCCATGCTTAAAAATGTTATTATGAGCTGTTTTTAAAAATCAAGTGTTTTTGCTCCCAGAGGAAGAAAACGCGTGATGCCGGGGTCAGAAAAAAAACTGCCCAGGAGGAAAAAATTTTCTTTTGACTCAAATGTAACAACGGATGCTAGAATGTGATTCAGGGTGGAATTCCATGCTTAAAAATGTTATTATTAGCTGTTTTTAAAAATCGAGTATTTTTGCTGCCCGAGGAAGAAAACGCGTGATGCCGGGGTCAGTAAAAAAAACTGCCCAGGAGCAAAAAAAAATTTTTTGACTCAAATGTAACAATGGATGCTAGAATGTGATTCGGGGTGGAATTCCATGCTTAAAAATGTTATTATTAGCTGTTTTTAAAAATTGAGTGTTTTTGCTCCCAGAGGAAGAAAACGAGTGATGCCAGGGGTCAGAAAAAAAACTGCCCAGGAGCAAAAAAATTTCTTTTGACTCAAATGTAACAACGGATGCTAGAATGTGATTCGGGGTGGAATTCCATGCTTAAAAATGTTATTATTAGCTGTTTTTAAAAATCGAGTGTTTTTGCTGCCCGAGGAAGAAAACGCGTGATGCCGGGGTCAGAAAAAAAACTGCCCAGGAGCAAAAATTTTTCTTTTGACTCAAATGTAACAACGGATGCTAGAATGTGATTCGGGGTGGAATTCCATGCTTAAAAATGTTATTATTAGCTGTTTTTAAAAATCGAGTGTTTTTGCTCCCAGAGGAAGAAAACGCGTGATGCCGGGGTCAGAAAAAAAACTGCCCAGGAGCAAAAAAATTTTTTTTGACTCAAATGTAACAACGGATGCTAGAATGTGATTCGGGGTGGAATTCCATGCTTAAAAATGTTATTATTAGCTGTTTTTAAAAATCGAGTATTTTTGCTGCCCGAGGAAGAAAACGCATGATGCCGGGGTCAGAAAAAAAACTGCCCAGGAGCAAAAAAATTTCTTTTGACTCAAATGTAACAACGGATGCTAGAATGTGATTCGGGGTGGAATTCCATGCTTAAAAATGTTATTATGAGCTGTTTTTAAAAATCAAGTGTTTTTGCTCCCAGAGGAAGAAAACCCGTGATGCCGGGGTCAGAAAAAAAACTGCCCAGGAGGAAAAAAATTTCTTTTGACTCAAATGTAACAACGGATGCTAGAATGTGATTCAGGGTGGAATTCCATGCTTAAAAATGTTATTATTAGCTGTTTTTAAAAATCGAGTATTTTTGCTGCCCGAGGAAGAAAACGCGTGATGCCGGGGTCAGTAAAAAAAACTGCCCAGGAGCAAAAAAAATTTTTTTGACTCAAATGTAACAACGGATGCTAGAATGTGATTCGGGGTGGAATTCCATGCTTAAAAATGTTATTATGAGCTGTTTTTAAAAATCGAGTGTTTTTGCTCCCAGAGGAAGAAAACGCGTGATGCCGGGGTCAGAAAAAAAACTGCCCAGGAGCAAAAAAATTTTTTTTGACTCAAATGTAACAACGGATGCTAGAATGTGATTCGGGGTGGAATTCCATGCTTAAAAATGTTATTATTAGCTGTTTTTAAAAATCGAGTGTTTTTGCTCCCAGAGGAAGAAAACGCGTGATGCCGGGGTCAGAAAAAAAACTGCCCAGGAGCAAAAAAATTTTTTTTGACTCAAATGTAACAACGGATGCTAGAATGTGATTCGGGGTGGAATTCCATGCTTAAAAATGTTATTATGAGCTGTTTTTAAAAATCGAGTGTTTTTGCTCCCAGAGGAAGAAAACGCGTGATGCCGGGGTCAGAAAAAAAACTGCCCAGGAGCAAAAAATTTTCTTTTGACTCAAATGTAACAACGGATGCTAGAATGTGATTCGGGGTGGTATTCCATGCTTAAAAATGTTATTATTAGCTGTTTTTAAAAATCGAGTGTTTTTGCTCCCAGAGGAAGAAAACGCGTGATGCCGGGGTCAGAAAAAAAACTGCCCAGGAGCAAAAAAAATTTTTTTGACTCAAATGTAACAACGGATGCTAGAATGTGATTCGGAGTGGAATTCCATGCTTAAAAATGTTATTATGAGCTGTTTTTAAAAATCGAGTGTTTTTGCTGCCCGAGGAAGAAAACGCGTGATGCCGGGGTCAGAAAAAAAACTGCCCAGGAGCAAAAAATTTTTTTTTGACTCAAATGTAACAACGGATGCTAGAATGTGATTCGGGGTGGAATTCCATGCTTAAAAATGTTATTATTAGCTGTTTTTAAAAATCGAGTATTTTTGCTCCCAGAGGAAGAAAACGCGTGATACCGGGGTCAGAAAAAAAACTGCCCAGGAGCAAAAAAATTTTTTTTGACTCAAATGTAACAACGGATGCTAGAATGTGATTCGGGGTGGAATTCCATGCTTAAAAATGTTATTATTAGCTGTTTTTAAAAATCGAGTATTTTTGCTGCCCGAGGAAGAAAACGCGTGATACCGGGGTCAGAAAAAAAACTGCCCAGGAGCAAAAAATTTTCTTTTGACTCAAATGTAACAACGGATGCTAGAATGTGATTCGGGGTGGTATTCCATGCTTAAAAATGTTATTATTAGCTGTTTTTAAAAATCGAGTGTTTTTGCTCCCAGAGGAAGAAAACGCGTGATGCCGGGTTCAGAAAAAAAACTGCCCAGGAGCAAAAAAATTTTTTTTGACTCAAATGTAACAACGGATGCTAGAATGTGATTCGGGGTGGAATTCCATGCTTAAAAATGTTATTATTAGCTGTTTTTAAAAATCGAGTGTTTTTGCTGCCCGAGGAAGAAAACGCGTGATGCCGGGGTCAGAAAAAAAACTGCCCAGGAGCAAAAAAATTTTTTTTGACTCAAATGTAACAACGGATGCTAGAATGTGATTCGGGGTGGAATTCCATGCTTAAAAATGTTATTATTAGCTGTTTTTAAAAATCGAGTGTTTTTGCTCCCAGAGGAAGAAAACGCGTGATGCCGGGGTCAGAAAAAAAACTGCCCAGGAGCAAAAAAATTTTTTTTGACTCAAATGTAACAACGGATGCTAGAATGTGATTCGGGGTGGAATTCCATGCTTAAAAATGTTATTATGAGCTGTTTTTAAAAATCGAGTGTTTTTGCTCCCAGAGGAAGAAAACGGGTGATGCCGGGGTCAGAAAAAAAACTGCCCAGGAGCAAAGAATTTTCTTTTTACTCAAATGTAACAACGGATGCTAGAATGTGATTCGGGGTGGTATTCCATGCTTAAAAATGTTATTATTAGCTGTTTTTAAAAATCGAGTGTTTTTGCTCCCAGAGGAAGAAAACGCGTGATGCCGGGGTCAGAAAAAAAACTGCCCAGGAGCAAAAAAAATTTTTTTGACTCAAATGTAACAACGGATGCTAGAATGTGATTCGGAGTGGAATTCCATGCTTAAAAATGTTATTATTAGCTGTTTTTAAAAATCGAGTGTTTTTGCTGCCCGAGGAAGAAAACCCGTGATGCCGGGGTCAGAAAAAAAACTGCCCAGGAGCAAAAAAATTTTTTTTGACTCAAATGTAACAACGGATGCTAGAATGTGATTCGGGGTGGAATTCCATGCTTAAAAATGTTATTATTAGCTGTTTTTAAAAATCGAGTGTTTTTGCTGCCCGAGGAAGAAAACGCGTGATGCCGGGGTCAGAAAAAAAACTGCCCAGGAGCAAAAAAATTTTTTTTGACTCAAATGTAACAACGGATGCTAGAATGTGATTCGGGGTGGAATTCCATGCTTAAAAATGTTATTATTAGCTGTTTTTAAAAATCGAGTGTTTTTGCTCCTAGAGGAAGAAAACGCGTGATGCCGGGGTCAGAAAAAAAACTGCCCAGGAGCAAAAAAATTTTTTTTGACTCAAATGTAACAACGGATGCTAGAATGTGATTCGGGGTGGAATTCCATGCTTAAAAATGTTATTATGAGCTGTTTTTAAAAATCGAGTGTTTTTGCTCCCAGAGGAAGAAAACGGGTGATGCCTGGGTCAGAAAAAAAACTGCCCAGGAGCAAAGAATTATCTTTTTACTCAAATGTAACAACGGATGCTAGAATGTGATTCGGGGTGGTATTCCATGCTTAAAAATGTTATTATTAGCTGTTTTTAAAAATCGAGTGTTTTTGCTCCCAGAGGAAGAAAACGCGTGATGCCGGGGTCAGAAAAAAAACTGCCCAGGAGCAAAAAAAATTTTTTTGACTCAAATGTAACAACGGATGCTAGAATGTGATTCGGAGTGGAATTCCATGCTTAAAAATGTTATTATTAGCTGTTTTTAAAAATCGAGTGTTTTTGCTGCCCGAGGAAGAAAACGCGTGATGCCGGGGTCAGAAAAAAAACTGCCCAGGAGCAAAAAAATTTTTTTTGACTCAAATGTAACAACGGATGCTAGAATGTGATTCGGGGTGGAATTCCATGCTTAAAAATGTTTTTATGAGCTGTTTTTAAAAATCGAGTGTTTTTGCTCCCAGAGGAAGAAAACGCGTGATGCCGCGGTCAGAAAAAAAACTGCCCAGGAGCAAAAAAAATTTTTTTTTGACTCAAATGTAACAACGGATGCTAGAATGTGATTCGGGGTGGAATTCCATTCTTAAAAATGTTTTTATGAGCTGTTTTTAAAAATCGAGTGTTTTTGCTCCCAGAGGAAGAAAACGCGTGATGCCGGGGTCAGAAGAAAAACTGCCCAGGAGGAAAAAAATTTTTTTTGACTCAAATGTAACAACGGATGCTAGAATGTGATTCGGGGTGGAATTCCATGCTTAAAAATGTTATTATTAGCTGTTTTTAAAAATCGAGTGTTTTTGCTGCCCGAGGAAGAAAACCCGTGATGCCGGGGTCAGAAAAAAAACTGCCCAGGAGCAAAAAAATTTCTTTTGACTCAAATGTAACAACGGATGCTAGAATGTGATTCGGGGTGGAATTCCATGCTTAAAAATGTTATTATTAGCTGTTTTTAAAAATCGAGTATTTTTGCTGCCCGAGGAAGAAAACGCGTGATGCCGGGGTCAGAAAAAAAACTGCCCAGGAGCAAAAAAATTTTTTTTGACTCAAATGTAACAACGGATGCTAGAATGTGATTCGGGGTGGAATTCCATGCTTAAAAATGTTATTATTAGCTGTTTTTAAAAATCGAGTATTTTTGCTCCCAGAGGAAGAAAACGCGTGATACCGGGGTCAGAAAAAAAACTGCCCAGGAGCAAAAAAATTTTTTTTGACTCAAATGTAACAACGGATGCTAGAATGTGATTCGGGGTAGAATTCCATGCTTAAAAATGTTATTATTAGCTGTTTTTAAAAATCGAGTATTTTTGCTGCCCGAGGAAGAAAACGCGTGATGCCGGGGTCAGAAAAAAAACTGCCCAGGAGCAAAAAAATTTTTTTTGACTCAAATGTAACAACGGATGCTAGAATGTGATTCGGGGTGGAATTCCATGCTTAAAAATGTTATTATTAGCTGTTTTTAAAAATCGAGTATTTTTGCTCCCAGAGGAAGAAAACGCGTGATACCGGGGTCAGAAAAAAAACTGCCCAGGAGCAAAAAATTTTTTTTTGACTCAAATGTAACAACGGATGCTAGAATGTGATTCGGGGTAGAATTCCATGCTTAAAAATGTTATTATTAGCTGTTTTTAAAAATCGAGTATTTTTGCTGCCCGAGGAAGAAAACGCGTGATGCCGGGGTCAGAAAAAAAACTGCCCAGGAGCAAAAAATTTTCTTTTGACTCAAATGTAACAACGGATGCTAGAATGTGATTCGGGGTGGTATTCCATGCTTAAAAATGTTATTATTAGCTGTTTTTAAAAATCGAGTGTTTTTGCTCCCAGAGGAAGAAAACGCGTGATGCCGGGGTCAGAAAAAAAACTGCCCAGGAGCAAAAAAATTTTTTTTGACTCAAATGTAACAACGGATGCTAGAATGTGATTCAGAGTGGAATTCCATGCTTAAAAATGTTATTATTAGCTGTTTTTAAAAATCGAGTGTTTTTGCTGCCCGAGGAAGAAAACGCGTGATGCCGGGGTCAGAAAAAAAACTGCCCAGGAGCAAAAAAATTTTTTTGACTCAAATGTAACAACGGATGCTAGAATGTGATTCGGGGTGGAATTCCATGCTTAAAAATGTTTTTATGAGCTGTTTTTAAAAATCGAGTGTTTTTGCTCCCAGAGGAAGAAAACGCGTGATGCCGCGGTCAGAAAAAAAACTGCCCAGGAGCAAAAAATTTTTTTTTTGACTCAAATGTAACAACGGATGCTAGAATGTGATTCGGGGTGGAATTCCATTCTTAAAAATGTTTTTATGAGCTGTTTTTAAAAATCGAGTGTTTTTGCTCCCAGAGGAAGAAAACGCGTGATGCCGGGGTCAGAAGAAAAACTGCCCAGGAGGAAAAAATTTTTTTTTGACTCAAATGTAACAACGGATGCTAGAATGTGATTCGGGGTGGAATTCCATGCTTAAAAATGTTATTATTAGCTGTTTTTAAAAATCGAGTGTTTTTGCTGCCCGAGGAAGAAAACCCGTGATGCCGGGGTCAGAAAAAAAACTGCCCAGGAGCAAAAAAATTTCTTTTGACTCAAATGTAACAACGGATGCTAGAATGTGATTCGGGGTGGAATTCCATGCTTAAAAATGTTATTATTAGCTGTTTTTAAAAATCGAGTATTTTTGCTGCCCGAGGAAGAAAACGCGTGATGCCGGGGTCAGAAAAAAAACTGCCCAGGAGCAAAAAAATTTTTTTTGACTCAAATGTAACAACGGATGCTAGAATGTGATTCGGGGTGGAATTCCATGCTTAAAAATGTTATTATTAGCTGTTTTTAAAAATCGAGTATTTTTGCTCCCAGAGGAAGAAAACGCGTGATACCGGGGTCAGAAAAAAAACTGCCCAGGAGCAAAAAAATTTTTTTTGACTCAAATGTAACAACGGATGCTAGAATGTGATTCGGGGTGGAATTCCATGCTTAAAAATGTTATTATTAGCTGTTTTTAAAAATCGAGTATTTTTGCTGCCCGAGGAAGAAAACGCGTGATGCCGGGGTCAGAAAAAAAACTGCCCAGGAGCAAAAAATTTTCTTTTGACTCAAATGTAACAACGGATGCTAGAATGTGATTCGGGGTGGTATTCCATGCTTAAAAATGTTATTATTAGCTGTTTTTAAAAATCGAGTGTTTTTGCTCCCAGAGGAAGAAAACGCGTGATGCCGGGTTCAGAAAAAAAACTGCCCAGGAGCAAAAAAATTTTTTTTGACTCAAATGTAACAACGGATGCTAGAATGTGATTCGGGGTGGAATTCCATGCTTAAAAATGTTATTATTAGCTGTTTTTAAAAATCGAGTGTTTTTGCTGCCCGAGGAAGAAAACGCGTGATGCCGGGGTCAGAAAAAAAACTGCCCAGGAGCAAAAAAATTTTTTTTGACTCAAATGTAACAACGGATGCTAGAATGTGATTCGGGGTGGAATTCCATGCTTAAAAATGTTATTATTAGCTGTTTTTAAAAATCGAGTGTTTTTGCTCCCAGAGGAAGAAAACGCGTGATGCCGGGGTCAGAAAAAAAACTGCCCAGGAGCAAAAAAATTTTTTTTGACTCAAATGTAACAACGGATGCTAGAATGTGATTCGGGGTGGAATTCCATGCTTAAAAATGTTATTATGAGCTGTTTTTAAAAATCGAGTGTTTTTGCTCCCAGAGGAAGAAAACGGGTGATGCCGGGGTCAGAAAAAAAACTGCCCAGGAGCAAAGAATTTTCTTTTTACTCAAATGTAACAACGGATGCTAGAATGTGATTCGGGGTGGTATTCCATGCTTAAAAATGTTATTATTAGCTGTTTTTAAAAATCGAGTGTTTTTGCTCCCAGAGGAAGAAAACGCGTGATGCCGGGGTCAGAAAAAAAACTGCCCAGGAGCAAAAAAATTTTTTTTGACTCAAATGTAACAACGGATGCTAGAATGTGATTCGGAGTGGAATTCCATGCTTAAAAATGTTATTATTAGCTGTTTTTAAAAATCGAGTGTTTTTGCTGCCCGAGGAAGAAAACGCGTGATGCCGGGGTCAGAAAAAAAACTGCCCAGGAGCAAAAAAATTTTTTTTGACTCAAATGTAACAACGGATGCTAGAATGTGATTCGGGGTGGAATTCCATGCTTAAAAATGTTTTTATGAGCTGTTTTTAAAAATCGAGTGTTTTTGCTCCCAGAGGAAGAAAACGCGTGATGCCGCGGTCAGAAAAAAAACTGCCCAGGAGCAAAAAATTTTTTTTTGACTCAAATGTAACAACGGATGCTAGAATGTGATTCGGGGTGGAATTCCATTCTTAAAAATGTTTTTATGAGCTGTTTTTAAAAATCGAGTGTTTTTGCTCCCAGAGGAAGAAAACGCGTGATGCCGGGGTCAGAAGAAAAACTGCCCAGGAGGAAAAAAATTTTTTTTGACTCAAATGTAACAACGGATGCTAGAATGTGATTCGGGGTGGAATTCCATGCTTAAAAATGTTATTATTAGTTGTTTTTAAAAATCGAGTATTTTTGCTGCCCAAGGAAGAAAACGCGTGATGCCGGGATCAGAAAAAAAACTGCCGAGGAGCAAAAAATATTTTTTGACTCAAATGTAACAAAGGATGCTAGAATGTGATTCGGGGTGGAATTCCATGCTTAAAAATGTTATTATTAGCTGTTTTTAAAAATCGAGTATTTTTGCTGCCCGAGGAAGAAAACGCGTGATGCCGGGGTCAGAAGAAAAACTGCCCAGGAGGAAAAAATTTTTTTTTGACTCAAATGTAACAACGGATGCTAGAATGTGATTCGGGGTGGAATTCCATGCTTAAAAATGTTTTTATGAGCTGTTTTTAAAAATCGAGTGTTTTTGCTCCCAGAGGAAGAAAACGAGTGATGCCGGGGTCAGAAAAAAAACTGCCCAGGAGCAAAAAAATTTCTTTTGACTCAAATGTAACAACGGATGCTAGAATGTGATTCGGGGTGGAATTCCATGCTTAAAAATGTTATTATGAGCTGTTTTTAAAAATCGAGTGTTTTTGCTGCCCGAGGAAGAAAACGCGTGATGCCGGGGTCAGAAAAAAAACTGCCCCGGAGCAAAAATTTTTTTTTGACTCAAATGTAACAACGGATCCTAGAATATGATTCGGGGCGGAATTCCATGCTTAAAAATGTTATTATGAGCTGTTTTTAAAAATCGAGTGTTTTTGCTCCCAGAGGAAGAAAACGCGTGATGCCGGGGTCAGAAAAAAAACTGCCAAGGAGCAAAAAATTTTCTTTTGACTCAAATGTAACAAAGGATGCTAGAATGTGATTCGGGGTGGAATTCCATGCTTAAAAATGTTATTATGAGCTGTTTTTAAAAATCGAGTGTTTTTGCTCCCAGAGGAAGAAAACGGGTGATGCCGGGGTCAGAAAAAAAACTGCCCAGGAGCAAAGAATTTTCTTTTTACTCAAATGTAACAACGGATGCTAGAATGTGATTCGGGGTGGTATTCCATGCTTAAAAATGTTATTATTAGCTGTTTTTAAAAATCGAGTGTTTTTGCTCCCAGAGGAAGAAAACACGTGATGCCGGGGTCAGAAAAAAAACTGCCCAGGAGCAAAAAAATTTTTTTTGACTCAAATGTAACAACGGATGCTAGAATGTGATTCAGAGTGGAATTCCATGCTTAAAAATGTTATTATTAGCTGTTTTTAAAAATCGAGTGTTTTTGCTGCCCGAGGAAGAAAACGCGTGATGCCGGGGTCAGAAAAAAAACTGCCCAGGAGCAAAAAAATTTTTTTTGACTCAAATGTAACAACGGATGCTAGAATGTGATTCGGGGTGGAATTCCATGCTTAAAAATGTTTTTATGAGCTGTTTTTAAAAATCGAGTGTTTTTGCTCCCAGAGGAAGAAAACGCGTGATGCCGCGGTCAGAAAAAAAACTGCCCAGGAGCAAAAAATTTTTTTTTTGACTCAAATGTAACAACGGATGCTAGAATGTGATTCGGGGTGGAATTCCATTCTTAAAAATGTTTTTATGAGCTGTTTTTAAAAATCGAGTGTTTTTGCTCCCAGAGGAAGAAAACGCGTGATGCCGGGGTCAGAAGAAAAACTGCCCAGGAGGAAAAAATTTTTTTTGACTCAAATGTAACAACGGATGCTAGAATGTGATTCGGGGTGGAATTCCATGCTTAAAAATGTTATTATTAGCTGTTTTTAAAAATCGAGTGTTTTTGCTGCCCGAGGAAGAAAACCCGTGATGCCGGGGTCAGAAAAAAAACTGCCCAGGAGCAAAAAAATTTCTTTTGACTCAAATGTAACAACGGATGCTAGAATGTGATTCGGGGTGGAATTCCATGCTTAAAAATGTTATTATTAGCTGTTTTTAAAAATCGAGTATTTTTGCTGCCCGAGGAAGAAAACGCGTGATGCCGGGGTCAGAAAAAAAACTGCCCAGGAGCAAAAAAATTTTTTTTGACTCAAATGTAACAACGGATGCTAGAATGTGATTCGGGGTGGAATTCCATGCTTAAAAATGTTATTATTAGCTGTTTTTAAAAATCGAGTATTTTTGCTCCCAGAGGAAGAAAACGCGTGATACCGGGGTCAGAAAAAAAACTGCCCAGGAGCAAAAAAATTTTTTTTGACTCAAATGTAACAACGGATGCTAGAATGTGATTCGGGGTGGAATTCCATGCTTAAAAATGTTATTATTAGCTGTTTTTAAAAATCGAGTATTTTTGCTGCCCGAGGAAGAAAACGCGTGATGCCGGGGTCAGAAAAAAAACTGCCCAGGAGCAAAAAATTTTCTTTTGACTCAAATGTAACAACGGATGCTAGAATGTGATTCGGGGTGGTATTCCATGCTTAAAAATGTTATTATTAGCTGTTTTTAAAAATCGAGTGTTTTTGCTCCCAGAGGAAGAAAACGCGTGATGCCGGGTTCAGAAAAAAAACTGCCCAGGAGCAAAAAAATTTTTTTTGACTCAAATGTAACAACGGATGCTAGAATGTGATTCGGGGTGGAATTCCATGCTTAAAAATGTTATTATTAGCTGTTTTTAAAAATCGAGTGTTTTTGCTGCCCGAGGAAGAAAACGCGTGATGCCGGGGTCAGAAAAAAAACTGCCCAGGAGCAAAAAAATTTTTTTTGACTCAAATGTAACAACGGATGCTAGAATGTGATTCGGGGTGGAATTCCATGCTTAAAAATGTTATTATTAGCTGTTTTTAAAAATCGAGTGTTTTTGCTCCCAGAGGAAGAAAACGCGTGATGCCGGGGTCAGAAAAAAAACTGCCCAGGAGCAAAAAAATTTTTTTTGACTCAAATGTAACAACGGATGCTAGAATGTGATTCGGGGTGGAATTCCATGCTTAAAAATGTTATTATGAGCTGTTTTTAAAAATCGAGTGTTTTTGCTCCCAGAGGAAGAAAACGGGTGATGCCGGGGTCAGAAAAAAAACTGCCCAGGAGCAAAGAATTTTCTTTTTACTCAAATGTAACAACGGATGCTAGAATGTGATTCGGGGTGGTATTCCATGCTTAAAAATGTTATTATTAGCTGTTTTTAAAAATCGAGTGTTTTTGCTCCCAGAGGAAGAAAACGCGTGATGCCGGGGTCAGAAAAAAAACTGCCCAGGAGCAAAAAAATTTTTTTTGACTCAAATGTAACAACGGATGCTAGAATGTGATTCGGGGTGGAATTCCATGCTTAAAAATGTTTTTATGAGCTGTTTTTAAAAATCGAGTGTTTTTGCTCCCAGAGGAAGAAAACGCGTGATGCCGCGGTCAGAAAAAAAACTGCCCAGGAGCAAAAAATTTTTTTTTGACTCAAATGTAACAACGGATGCTAGAATGTGATTCGGGGTGGAATTCCATTCTTAAAAATGTTTTTATGAGCTGTTTTTAAAAATCGAGTGTTTTTGCTCCCAGAGGAAGAAAACGCGTGATGCCGGGGTCAGAAGAAAAACTGCCCAGGAGGAAAAAAAATTTTTTTGACTCAAATGTAACAACGGATGCTAGAATGTGATTCGGGGTGGAATTCCATGCTTAAAAATGTTATTATTAGTTGTTTTTAAAAATCGAGTATTTTTGCTGCCCAAGGAAGAAAACGCGTGATGCCGGGATCAGAAAAAAAACTGCCGAGGAGCAAAAAATATTTTTTGACTCAAATGTAACAAAGGATGCTAGAATGTGATTCGGGGTGGAATTCCATGCTTAAAAATGTTATTATTAGCTGTTTTTAAAAATCGAGTATTTTTGCTGCCCGAGGAAGAAAACGCGTGATGCCGGGGTCAGAAGAAAAACTGCCCAGGAGGAAAAATTTTTTTTTTGACTCAAATGTAACAACGGATGCTAGAATGTGATTCGGGGTGGAATTCCATGCTTAAAAATGTTTTTATGAGCTGTTTTTAAAAATCGAGTGTTTTTGCTTCCAGAGGAAGAAAACGAGTGATGCCGGGGTCAGAAAAAAAACTGCCCAGGAGCAAAAAAATTTCTTTTGACTCAAATGTAACAACGGATGCTAGAATGTGATTCGGGGTGGAATTCCATGCTTAAAAATGTTATTATGAGCTGTTTTTAAAAATCGAGTGTTTTTGCTGCCCGAGGAAGAAAACGCGTGATGCCGGGGTCAGAAAAAAAACTGCCCAGGAGCAAAAATTTTTTTTTGACTCAAATGTAACAACGGATCCTAGAATATGATTCGGGGCGGAATTCCATGCTTAAAAATGTTATTATGAGCTGTTTTTAAAAATCGAGTGTTTTTGCTCCCAGAGGAAGAAAACGCGTGATGCCGGGGTCAGAAAAAAAACTGCCAAGGAGCAAAAAATTTTCTTTTGACTCAAATGTAACAAAGGATGCTAGAATGTGATTCGGGGTGGAATTCCATGCTTAAAAATGTTATTATGAGCTGTTTTTAAAAATCGAGTGTTTTTGCTCCCAGAGGAAGAAAACGCGTGATGCCGCGGTCAGAAAAAAAACTGCCCAGGAGCAAAAAAATTTCTTTTGACTCAAATGTAACAACGGATGCTAGAATGTGATTCGGGGTGGAATTCCATGCTTAAAAATGTTATTATTAGTTGTTTTTAAAAATCGAGTATTTTTGCTGCCCAAGGAAGAAAACGCGTGATGCCGGGATCAGAAAAAAAACTGCCGAGGAGCAAAAAATTTTTTTTGACTCAAATGTAACAAAGGATGCTAGAATGTGATTCGGGGTGGAATTCCATGCTTAAAAATGTTATTATTAGCTGTTTTTAAAAATCGAGTATTTTTGCTCCCAGAGGAAGAAAACGTGTGATGCCGGGGTTAGAAGAAAAACTGCCCAGGAGGAAAAAAATTTTTTTTGACTCAAATGTAACAACGGATGCTAGAATGTGATTCGGGGTGGAATTCCATGCTTAAAAATGTTTTTATGAGCTGTTTTTAAAAATCGAGTGTTTTTGCTCCCAGAGGAAGAAAACGAGTGATGCCGGGGTCAGAAAAAAAACTGCCCAGGAGCAAAAAAATTTCTTTTGACTCAAATGTAACAACGGATGCTAGAATGTGATTCGGGGTGGAATTCCATGCTTAAAAATGTTATTATTAGCTGTTTTTAAAAATCGAGTATTTTTGCTCCCAGAGGAAGAAAACGCGTGATGCCGGGGTCAGAAAAAAAACTGCCCAGTAGCAAAAAAAAATTTTTTGACTCAAATGTAACAACGGATGCTAGAATGTGATTCGGGGTGGAATTCCATGCTTAAAAATGTTATTATTAGCTGTTTTTAAAAATCGAGTATTTTTGCTGCCTGAGGAAGAAAACGCGTGATGCCGGGGTCAGAAAAAAAACTGCCCAGGAGCAAAAAAATTTTTTTTGACTCAAATGTAACAACGGATGTTAGAATGTGATTCGGGGTGGAATTCCATGCTTAAAAATGTTATTATGAGCTGTTTTTAAAAATCGAGTATTTTTGCTGCCCGAGGAAGAAAACGCGTGATGCCGGGGTCAGAAAAAAAACTGCCCAGGAGCAAAAAAAATTTTTTTGACTCAAATGTAACAACGGATGCTAGAATGTGATTCGGGGTGGAATTCCATGCTTAAAAATGTTATTATGAGCTGTTTTTAAAAATCGAGTGTTTTTGCTCCCAGAGGAAGAAAACGAGTGATGCCGGGGTCAGAAAAAAAACTGCCCAGGGGAAAAAAAAATTTTTTTGACTCAAATGTAACAACGGATGCTAGAATGGGATTCGGGTTGGAATTCCATGCTTAAAAATGTTATTATGAGCTGTTTTTAAAAATCGAGTGTTTTTGCTGCCAGAGGAAGAAAACGAGTGATGCCGGGGTCAGAAAAAAAACTGCCCAGGAGCAAAAAAATTTTTTTTGACTCAAATGTAACAACGGATGTTAGAATGTGATTCGGGGTGGAATTCCATGCTTAAAAATGTTATTATGAGCTGTTTTTAAAAATCGAGTATTTTTGCTGCCCGAGGAAGAAAACGCGTGATGCCGGGGTCAGAAAAAAAACTGCCCAGGAGCAAAAAAAATTTTTTTGACTCAAATGTAACAACGGATGCTAGAATGTGATTCGGGGTGGAATTCCATGCTTAAAAATGTTATTATGAGCTGTTTTTAAAAATCGAGTTTTTTTGCTCCCAGAGGAAGAAAACGAGTGATGCCGGGGTCAGAAAAAAAACTGCCCAGGAGCAAAAAAATTTCTTTTGACTCAAATGTAACAACGGATGCTAGAATGTGATTCGGAGTGGAATTCCATGCTTAAAAATGTTATTATTAGCTGTTTTTAAAAATCGAGTATTTTTGCTGCCCAAGGAAGAAAACGCGTGATGCCGGGGTCAGAAAAAAAACTGCCCAGGAGTAAAAAAAAATTTTTTTTTGACTCAAATGTAACAACGGATGCTAGAATGTGATTCGGGGTGGAATTCCATGCTTAAAAATGTTATTATGAGCTGTTTTTAAAAATCGAGTGTTTTTGCTCACAGAGGAAGAAACCGAGTGATGCCGGGGTCAGAAAAAAAACTGCCCAGGAGCAAAAAAAATTTCTTTTGACTCAAATGTAACAACGGATGCTAGAATGTGATTCGGGGTGGAATTCCATGCTTAAAAATGTTATTATTAGCTGTTTTTAAAAATCGAGTATTTTTGCTGCCCAAGGAAGAAAACGCGTGATGCCGGGGTCAGAAAAAAAACTGCCGAGGAGCAAAAAAAATTTTTTTGACTCAAATGTAACAACGGATGCTAGAATGTGATTCGGGGTGGAATTTCATGCTTAAAAATTTTATTATTAGCTGTTTTTAAAAATCGAGTATTTTTGCTGCCCGAGGAAGAAAACGCGTGATGCCGGGGTCAGAAAAAAAACTGCCCAGGAGTAAAAAAATTTTTTTGGACTCAAATGTAACAACGGATGCTAGAATGTGATTCGGGGTGGAATTCCATGCTTAAAAATGTTATTATTAGCTGTTTTTAAAAATCGAGTATTTTTGCTCCCAGAGGAAGAAAACGCGTGATGCCGGGGTCAGAAAAAAAACTGCCCAGTAGCAAAAAAAAATTTTTTGACTCAAATGTAACAACGGATGCTAGAATGTGATTCGGGCTGGAATTCCATGCTTAAAAATGTTATTATTAGCTGTTTTTAAAAATCGAGTGTTTTTGCTGCCCGAGGAAGAAAACGCGTGATGCCGGGGTCAGAAAAAAAACTGCCCAGGAGCAAAAAAAATTTTTTTGACTCAAATGTAACAACGGATGCTAGAATGTGATTTGGGGTGGAATTCCATGCTTAAAAATGTTATTATTAGCTGTTTTTAAAAATCGAGTGTTTTTGCTGCCCGAGGAACAAAACGCGTGATGCCGGGGTCAGAAAAAAAACTGCCCAGGAGCAAAAAAATTTCTTTTGACTCAAATGTAACAAAGGATGCTAGAATGTGATTCGGGGTGGAATTCCATGCTTAAAAATGTTATTATGAGCTGTTTTTAAAAATCGAGTATTTTTGCTCCCAGAGGAAGAAAACGCGTGATGCCGGGGTCAGAAGAAAAACTGCCCAGGAGCAAAAAAAAATTTTTTTGACTCAAATGTAACAACGGATACTAGAATGTGATTCAGGGTGGAATTTCATGCTTAAAAATGTTATTATTAGCTGTTTTTAAAAATCGAGTGTTTTTGCTGCCCGAGGAAGAAAACGCGTAATGCCGGGGTCAGAAAAAAAACTGCCCAGGAGCAAAAAAAATTTTTTTGACTCAAATGTAACAACGGATGCTAGAATGTGATTCGGGGTGGAATTTCATGCTTAAAAATGTTATTATGAGCTGTTTTTAAAAATCGAGTATTTTTGCTGCCCGAGGAATAAAACGCGTGATGCCGGGGTCAGAAAAAAAACTGCCCAGGAGCAAAAAAAATTTTTTTGACTCAAATGTAACAAAGGATGCTAGAATGTGATTCGGGGTGGAATTCCATGCTTAAAAATGTTATTATGAGCTGTTTTTAAAAATCGAGTGTTTTTGCTGCCCGAGGAAGAAAACGCGTGATGCCGGGGTCAGAAAAAAAACTGCCCAGGAGCAAAAAAAATTTTTTTGACTCAAATGTAACAACGGATGCTAGAATGTGATTCGGGGTGGAATTTCATGCTTAAAAATGTTATTATTAGCTCTTTTTAAAAATCGAGTATTTTTGCTGCCCGAGGAATAAAACGCGTGATGCCGGGGTCAGAAGAAAAACTGCCCAGGAGGAAAAAAAATTTTTTTGACTCAAATGTAACAACGGATGCTAGAATGTGATTCGGGGTGGAATTCCATGCTTAAAAATGTTATTATTAGCTGTTTTTAAAAATTGAGTATTTTTTCTGCCCGAGGAAGAAAACGCGTGATGCCGGGGTCAGAAAAAAAACTGCCCAGGAGCAAAAAAATTTTTTTTGACTCAAATGTAACAACGGATGCTAGAATGTGATTCGGGGTGGAATTCCATGCTTAAAAATGTTATTATGAGCTGTTTTTAAAAATCGAGTATTTTTGCTGCCCGAGGAAGAAAACGCGTGATGCCGGGGTCAGAAAAAAAACTGCCCAGGAGCAAAAAAATTTGTTTTGACTCAAATGTAACAACGGATGCTAGAATGTGATTCGGGGTGGAATTCCATGCTTAAAAATGTTATTATGAGCTGTTTTTAAAAATCGAGTGTTTTTGCTCCCAGAGGAAGAAAACGAGTGATGCCGGGGTCAGAAAAAAAACTGCCCAGGAGCAAAAAACTTTTTTTTGACTCAAATGTAACAACGGATGCTAGAATGTGATTCGGGGTGGAATTCCATGCTTAAAAATGTTATTATGAGCTGTTTTTAAAAATCGAGTGTTTTTGCTCCCAGAGGAAGAAAACGAGTGATGCCGGGGTCAGAAAAAAAACTGCCCAGGAGCAAAAAACTTTTTTTTGACTCAAATGTAACAACGGATGCTAGAATGTGATTCGGGGTGGAATTCCATGCTTAAAAATGTTATTATGAGCTGTTTTTAAAAATCGAGTATTTTTGCTGCCCGAGGAAGAAAACGCGTAATGCCGGGGTCAGAAAAAAAACTGCCCAGGAGCAAAAAAATTTTTTTTGACTCAAATGTAACAACGGATGCTAGAATGTGATTCGGGGTGGAATTTCATGCTTAAAAATGTTATTATTAGCTCTTTTTAAAAATCGAGTATTTTTGCTGCCCGAGGAAGAAAACGCGTCATGCCGGGGTCAGAAAAAAAACTACCCAGGAGCAAAAAAAAATTTTTTGACTCAAATGTAACAACGGATGCTAGAATGTGATTCGGGGTGGAATTCCATGCTTGAAAATGTTATTATTAGCTGTTTTTAAAAATCGAGTGTTTTTGCTGCCCGAGGAAGAAAACGCGTGATGCCGGGTTCAGAAAAAAAACTGCCCAGGAGCAAAAAAAATTTTTTTTACTCAAATGTAACAACGGATGCTAGAATGTGATTCGGGGTGGAATTCCATACTTAAAAATGTTATTATGAGCTGTTTTTAAAAATCGAGTATTTTTGCTGCCCGAGGAATAAAACGCGTGATGCCGGGGTCAGAAAAAAAACTGCCCAGGAGCAAAAAAATTTCTTTTGACTCAAATGTAACAACGGATGCTAGAATGTGATTCGGGGTGGAATTCCATGCTTAAAAATGTTATTATTAGCTGTTTTTAAAAATCGAGTGTTTTTGCTGCCCGAGGAAGAAAACGCGTGATGCCGGGGTAAGAAAAAAAACTGCCCAGGAGCAAAAAATTTTTTTTTGACTCAAATGTAACAACGGATGCTAGAATGTGATTCGGGGGGGAATTCCATGCTTAAAAATGTTATTATGAGCTGTTTTTAAAAATCGAGTATTTTTGCTGCCCGAGGAAGAAAACGCGTGATGCCGGGGTCAGAAAAAAAACTGCCCAGGAGCAAAAAAATTTTTTTTGACTCAAATGTAACAACGGATGCTAGAATGTGATTCGGGGTGGAATTCCATGCTTAAAAATGTTATTATTAGCTGTTTTTAAAAATCGAGTATTTTTGCTGCCCGAGGAAGAAAACGCGTGATGCCGGGGTCAGAAAAAAAACTGCCCAGGAGCAAAAAAAATTTTTTTGACTCAAATGTAACAACGGATGCTAGAATGTGATTCGGGGTGGAATTCCATGCTTAAAAATGTTATTATGAGCTGTTTTTAAAAATCGAGTATTTTTGCTGCCCGAGGAAGAAAACGCGTGATGCCGGGGTCAGAAAAAAAACTGCCCAGGAGCAAAAAAATTTTTTTTGACTCAAATGTAACAACGGATGCTAGAATGTGATTCGGGGTGGAATTCCATGCTTAAAAATGTTATTATGAGCTGTTTTTAAAAATCGAGTGTTTTTGCTCCCAGAGGAAGAAAACGAGTGATGCCGGGGTCAGAAAAAAAACTGCCCAGGAGCAAAAAAATTTCTTTTGACTCAAATGTAACAACGGATGCTAGAATGTGATTCGGAGTGGAATTCCATGCTTAAAAATGTTATTATGAGCTGTTTTTAAAAATCGAGTATTTTTGCTGCCCGAGGAAGAAAACGCGTGATGCCGGGGTCAGAAAAAAAACTGCCCAGGAGCAAAAAAATTTTTTTTGACTCAAATGTAACAACGGATGCTAGAATGTGATTCGGGGTGGAATTCCATGCTTAAAAATGTTATTATTAGCTGTTTTTAAAAATCGAGTATATTTGTGCCCGAGGAAGAAAACGCGTGATGCCGGGGTCAGAAAAAAAACTGCCCAGGAGCAAAAAACTTTTTTTTGACTCAAATGTAACAACGGATGCTAGAATGTGATTCGGGGTGGAATTCCATGCTTAAAAATGTTATTATGAGCTGTTTTTAAAAATCGAGTATTTTTGCTGCCCGAGGAAGAAAACGCGTGATGCCGGGGTCAGAAAAAAAACTGCCCAGGAGCAAAAAAAATTTTTTTGACTCAAATGTAACAACGGATGCTAGAATGTGATTCGGGGTGGAATTTCATGCTTAAAAATGTTATTATTAGCTGTTTTTAAAAATCGAGTATTTTTGCTGCCCGAGGAAGAAAACGCGTGATGCCGGGGTCAGAAAAAAAACTGCCCAGGAGCAAAAAAATTTTTTTTGACTCAAATGTAACAACGGATGCTAGAATGTGATTCGGGGTGGAATTCCATGCTTAAAAATGTTATTATTAGCTGTTTTTAAAAATCGAGTATTTTTGCTGCCCGAGGAAGAAAACGCGTGATGCCGGGGTCAGAAAAAAAACTGCCCAGGAGCAAAAAAAATTTTTTTTACTCAAATGTAACAACGGATGCTAGAATGTGATTCGGGGTGGAATTCCATACTTAAAAATGTTATTATTAGCTGTTTTTAAAAATCGAGTATTTTTGCTGCCCGAGGAATAAAACGCGTGATGCCGGGGTCAGAAAAAAAACTGCCCAGGAGCAAAAAATTTTCTTTTGACTCAAATGTAACAACGGATGCTAGAATGTGATTCGGGGTGGAATTCCATGCTTAAAAATGTTATTATTAGCTGTTTTTAAAAATCGAGTGTTTTTGCTGCCCGAGGAAGAAAACGCGTGATGCCGGGGTAAGAAAAAAAACTGCCCAGGAGCAAAAAAAATTTTTTTGACTCAAATGTAACAACGGATGCTAGAATGTGATTCGGGGTGGAATTCCATGCTTAAAAATGTTATTATGAGCTGTTTTTAAAAATCGAGTATTTTTGCTGCCCGAGGAAGAAAACGCGTGATGCCGGGGTCAGAAAAAAAACTGCCCAGGAGCAAAAAAATTTTTTTTGACTCAAATGTAACAACGGATGCTAGAATGTGATTCGGGGTGGAATTCCATGCTTAAAAATGTTATTATGAGCTGTTTTTAAAAATCGAGTATTTTTGCTGCCCGAGGAAGAAAACGCGTGATGCCGGGGTCAGAAAAAAAACTGCCCAGGAGCAAAAAAATTTTTTTTGACTCAAATGTAACAACGGATGCTAGAATGTGATTCGGGGTGGAATTCCATGCTTAAAAATGTTATTATGAGCTGTTTTTAAAAATCGAGTATTTTTGCTGCCCGAGGAAGAAAACGCGTGATGCCGGGGTCAGAAAAAAAACTGCCCAGGAGCAAAAAAATTTTTTTTGACTCAAATGTAACAACGGATGCTAGAATGTGATTCGGGGTGGAATTCCATGCTTAAAAATGTTATTATGAGCTGTTTTTAAAAATCGAGTGTTCTTGCTCCCAGAGGAAGAAAACGAGTGATGCCGGGGTCAGAAAAAAAACTGCCCAGGAGCAAAAAAATTTCTTTTGACTCAAACGTAACAACGGATGCTAGAATGTGATTCGGAGTGGAATTCCATGCTTAAAAATGTTATTATGAGCTGTTTTTAAAAATCGAGTATTTTTGCTGCCCGAGGAAGAAAACGCGTGATGCCGGGGTCAGAAAAAAAACTGCCCAGGAGCAAAAAAATTTTTTTTGACTCAAATGTAACAACGGATGCTAGAATGTGATTCGGGGTGGAATTCCATGCTTAAAAATGTTATTATTAGCTGTTTTTAAAAATCGAGTATATTTGTGCCCGAGGAAGAAAACGCGTGATGCCGGGGTCAGAAAAAAAACTGCCCAGGAGCAAAAAACTTTTTTTTGACTCAAATGTAACAACGGATGCTAGAATGTGATTCGGGGTGGAATTCCATGCTTAAAAATGTTATTATGAGCTGTTTTTAAAAATCGAGTATTTTTGCTGCCCGAGGAAGAAAACGCGTGATGCCGGGGTCAGAAAAAAAACTGCCCAGGAGCAAAAAAAATTTTTTTGACTCAAATGTAACAACGGATGCTAGAATGTGATTCGGGGTGGAATTTCATGCTTAAAAATGTTATTATTAGCTCTTTTTAAAAATCGAGTATTTTTGCTGCCCGAGGAAGAAAACGCGTCATGCCGGGGTCAGAAAAAAAACTACCCAGGAGCAAAAAAAAATTTTTTGACTCAAATGTAACAACGGATGCTAGAATGTGATTCGGGGTGGAATTCCATGCTTAAAAATGTTATTATGAGCTGTTTTTAAAAATCGAGTATTTTTGCTGCCCGAGGAAGAAAACGCGTGATGCCGGGGTCAGAAAAAAAACTGCCCAGGAGCAAAAAAATTTTTTTTGACTCAAATGTAACAACGGATGCTAGAATGTGATTCGGGGTGGAATTCCATGCTTAAAAATGTTATTATGAGCTGTTTTTAAAAATCGAGTATTTTTGCTGCCCGAGGAAGAAAACGCGTGATGCCGGGGTCAGAAAAAAAACTGCCCAGGAGCAAAAAAATTTTTTTTGACTCAAATGTAACAACGGATGCTAGAATGTGATTCGGGGTGGAATTCCATGCTTAAAAATGTTATTATGAGCTGTTTTTAAAAATCGAGTATTTTTGCTGCCCGAGGAATAAAACGCGTGATGCCGGGGTCAGAAAAAAAACTGCCCAGGAGCAAAAAATTTTCTTTTGACTCAAATGTAACAACGGATGCTAGAATGTGATTCGGGGTGGAATTCCATGCTTAAAAATGTTATTATTAGCTGTTTTTAAAAATCGAGTGTTTTTGCTGCCCGAGGAAGAAAACGCGTGATGCCGGGGTAAGAAAAAAAACTGCCCAGGAGCAAAAAAAATTTTTTTGACTCAAATGTAACAACGGATGCTAGAATGTGATTCGGGGTGGAATTCCATGCTTAAAAATGTTATTATGAGCTGTTTTTAAAAATCGAGTGTTTTTGCTCCCAGAGGAAGAAAACGAGTGATGCCGGGGTCAGAAAAAAAACTGCCCAGGAGCAAAAAAATTTCTTTTGACTCAAATGTAACAACGGATGCTAGAATGTGATTCGGAGTGGAATTCCATGCTTAAAAATGTTATTATTAGCTGTTTTTAAAAATCGAGTATTTTTGCTGCCCGAGGAAGAAAACGCGTGATGCCGGGGTCAGAAAAAAAACTGCCCAGGAGCAAAAAATTTTTTTTTGACTCAAATGTAACAACGGATGCTAGAATGTGATTCGGGGTGGAATTCCATGCTTAAAAATGTTATTATTAGCTCTTTTTAAAAATCGAGTATATTTGTGCCCGAGGAAGAAAACGCGTGATGCCGGGGTCAGAAAAAAAACTGCCCAGGAGCAAAAAACTTTTTTTTGACTCAAATGTAACAACGGATGCTAGAATGTGATTCGGGGTGGAATTCCATGCTTTAAAATGTTATTATGAGCTGTTTTTAAAAATCGAGTATTTTTGCTGCCCG
Source organism: Pantherophis guttatus (assembly GCF_059756535.1). Taxonomy (NCBI): domain Eukaryota; kingdom Metazoa; phylum Chordata; class Lepidosauria; order Squamata; family Colubridae; genus Pantherophis; species Pantherophis guttatus. The sequence continues at coordinate 83,188,112 of NC_142068.1, read as the reverse complement.
AGGAAGAAAACGCGTGATGCCGGGGTCAGAAAAAAAACTGCCCAGGAGCAAAAAAAATTTTTTTGACTCAAATGTAACAACGGATGCTAGAATGTGATTCGGGGTGGAATTTCATGCTTAAAAATGTTATTATTAGCTCTTTTTAAAAATCGAGTATTTTTGCTGCCCGAGGAAGAAAACGCGTCATGCCGGGGTCAGAAAAAAAACTACCCGGGAGCAAAAAAAATTTTTTGACTCAAATGTAACAACGGATGCTAGAATGTGATTCGGGGTGGAATTCCATGCTTAAAAATGTTATTATTAGCTGTTTTTAAAAATCGAGTGTTTTTGCTGCCCGAGGAAGAAAACGCGTGATGCCGGGTTCAGAAAAAAAACTGCCCAGGAGCAAAAAAAATTTTTTTTACTCAAATGTAACAACGGATGCTAGAATGTGATTCGGGGTGGAATTCCATACTTAAAAATGTTATTATTAGCTGTTTTTAAAAATCGAGTATTTTTGCTGCCCGAGGAATAAAACGCGTGATGCCGGGGTCAGAAAAAAAACTGCCCAGGAGCAAAAAATTTTCTTTTGACTCAAATGTAAGAACGGATGCTAGAATGTGATTCGGGGTGGAATTCCATGCTTAAAAATGTTATTATTAGCTGTTTTTAAAAATCGAGTATTTTTGCTCCCAGAGGAAGAAAACGCGTGATGCCGGGGTCAGAAAAAAAACTGCCCAGGAGCAAAAAAATTTTTTTTGACTCAAATGTAACAACGGATGCTAGAATGTGATTCGGGGTGGAATTCCATGCTTAAAAATGTTATTATGAGCTGTTTTTAAAAATCGAGTATTTTTGCTGCCCGAGGAAGAAAACGCGTGATGCCGGGGTCAGAAAAAAAACTGCCCAGGAGCAAAAAAAATTTTTTTGACGCAAATGTAACAACGGATGCTAGAATGTGATTCGGGGTGGAATTCCATGCTTAAAAATGTTATTATTAGCTGTTTTTAAAAATAGAGTATATTTGTGCCCGAGGAAGAAAACGCGTGATGCCGGGGTCAGAAAAAAAACTGCCCAGGAGCAAAAAAAATTTTTTTGACTCAAATGCAACAACGGATGCTAGAATGTGATTCGGGGTGGAATTCCATGCTTAAAAATGTTATTATGAGCTGTTTTTAAAAATCGAGTGTTTTTGCTCCCAGAGGAAGAAAACGCGTGATGCCGGGGTCAGAAAAAAAACTGCCCAGGAGGAAAAAAATTTCTTTTGACTCAAATGTAAGAACGGATGCTAGAATGTGATTCGGGGTGGAATTCCATGCTTAAAAATGTTATTATTAGCTGTTTTTAAAAATCGAGTATTTTTGCTCCCAGAGGAAGAAAACGCGTGATGCCGGGGTCAGAAAAAAAACTGCCCAGGAGCAAAAAAATTTTTTTTGACTCAAATGTAACAACGGATGCTAGAATGTGATTCGGGGTGGAATTCCATGCTTAAAAATGTTATTATTAGCTGTTTTTAAAAATCGAGTGTTTTTGCTGCCCGAGGAAGAAAACGCGTGATGCCGGGGTCAGAAAAAAAACTGCCCAGGAGCAAAAAAATTTTTTTTGACTCAAATGTAACAACGGATGCTAGAATGTGATTCGGGGTGGAATTTCATGCTTAAAAATGTTATTATTAGCTGTTTTTAAAAATCGAGTATTTTTGCTGCCCGAGGAACAAAACGCATGATGCCGGGGTCAGAAAAAATACTGCCCAGGAGCAAAAAAAATTTTTTTGACTCAAATGTAACAACGGATGCTAGAATGTGACTCGGGGTGGAATTCCATGCTTAAAAATGTTATTATGAGCTGTTTTTAAAAATCGAGTGTTTTTGCTCCCAGAGGAAGAAAACGCGTGATGCCGGGGTCAGAAAAAAAACTGCCCAGGAGCAAAAAAAATTTTTTTGACTCAAATGTAACAACGGATGCTAGAATGTGATTCGGGGTGGAATTTCATGCTTAAAAATGTTATTATTAGCTCTTTTTAAAAATCGAGTATTTTTGCTGCCCGAGGAAGAAAACGCGTCATGCCGGGGTCTGAAAAAAAACTACCCAGGAGCAAAAAAAAATTTTTTTGACTCAAATGTAACAACGGATGCTAGAATGTGATTCGGGGTGGAATTCCATGCTTAAAAATGTTATTATGAGCTGTTTTTAAAAATCGAGTGTTTTTGCTGCCCGAGGAAGAAAACGCGTGATGCCGGGTTCAGAAAAAAAACTGCCCAGGAGCAAAAAAAATTTTTTTTACTCAAATGTAACAACGGATGCTAGAATGTGATTCGGGGTGGAATTCCATACTTAAAAATGTTATTATTAGCTGTTTTTAAAAATCGAGTATTTTTGCTGCCCGAGGAATAAAACGCGTGATGCCGGGGTCAGAAAAAAAACTGCCCAGGAGCAAAAAATTTTCTTTTGACTCAAATGTAACAACGGATGCTAGAATGTGATTCGGGGTGGAATTCCATGCTTAAAAATGTTATTATTAGCTGTTTTTAAAAATCGAGTGTTTTTGCTGCCCGAGGAAGAAAACGCGTGATGCCGGGGTAAGAAAAAAAACTGCCCAGGAGCAAAAAAAATTTTTTTGACTCAAATGTAACAACGGATACTAGAATGTGATTCAGGGTGGAATTTCATGCTTAAAAATGTTATTATTAGCTGTTTTTAAAAATCGAGTGTTTTTGCTGCCAGAGGAAGAAAACGCGTGATGCCGGGGTCAGAAAAAAAACTGCCCAGGAGCAAAAAAATTTTTTTGGACTCAAATGTAACAACGGATGCTAGAATGTGATTCGGGGTGGAATTCCATGCTTAAAAATGTTATTATTAGCTGTTTTTAAAAATCGAGTATTTTTGCTGCCCGAGGAAGAAAACGCGTGATGCCGGGGTCAGAAAAAAAACTGCCCAGGAGCAAAAAAAAATTTTTTGTCGCAAATGTAACAACGGATGCTAGAATGTGATTCGGGGTGGAATTCCATGCTTAAAAATGTTATTATTAGCTGTTTTTAAAAATCGAGTGTTTTTGCTGCCCGAGGAAGAAAACGCGTGATGCCGGGGTAAGAAAAAAAACTGCCCAGGAGCAAAAAAAAATTTTTTGACTCAAATGTAACAACGGATACTAGAATGTGATTCAGGGTGGAATTTCATGCTTAAAAATGTTATTATTAGCTGTTTTTAAAAATCGAGTGTTTTTGCTGCCCGAGGAAGAAAACGCGTGATGCCGGGGTCAGAAAAAAAACTGCCCAGGAGCAAAAAAATTTTTTTGGACTGAAATGTAACAACGGATGCTAGAATGTGATTCGGGGTGGAATTCCATGCTTAAAAATGTTATTATTAGCTGTTTTTAAAAATCGAGTATTTTTGCTGCCCGAGGAAGAAAACGCGTGATGCCGGGGTCAGAAAAAAAACTGCCCAGGAGCAAAAAAAAATTTTTTGACGCAAATGTAACAACGGATGCTAGAATGTGATTCGGGGTGGAATTCCATGCTTAAAAATGTTATTATTAGCTGTTTTTAAAAATTGAGTATATTTGTGCCCGAGGAAGAAAACGCGTGATGCCGGGGTCAGAAAAAAAACTGCCCAGGAGCAAAAAAATTTTTTTTGACTCAAATGCAACAACGGATGCTAGAATGTGATTCGGGGTGGAATTCCATGCTTAAAAATGTTATTATGAGCTGTTTTTAAAAATCGAGTGTTTTTGCTCCCAGAGGAAGAAAACGCGTGATGCCGGGGTCAGAAAAAAAACTGCCCAGGAGCAAAAAAATTTCTTTTGACTCAAATGTAACAATGGATGCTAGAATGTGATTCGGGGTGGAATTCCATGCTTAAAAATGTTATTATTAGTTGTTTTTAAAAATCGAGTATTTTTGCTGCCCAAGGAAGAAAACGCGTGATGCCGGGATCAGAAAAAAAACTGCCGAGGAGCAAAAAAATTTTTTTGACTCAAATGTAACAACGGATGCTAGAATGTGATTCGGGGTGGAATTCCATGCTTAAAAATGTTATTATTAGCTGTTTTTAAAAATAGAGTATATTTGTGCCCGAGGAAGAAAACGCGTGATGCCGGGGTCAGAAAAAATACTGCCCAGGAGCAAAAAAAATTTTTTTGACTCAAATGTAACAACGGATGCTAGAATGTGACTCGGGGTGGAATTCCATGCTTAAAAATGTTATTATGAGCTGTTTTTAAAAATCGAGTGTTTTTGCTCCCAGAGGAAGAAAACGCGTGATGCCGGGGTCAGAAAAAAAACTGCCCAGGAGCAAAAAAATTTTTTTTGACTCAAATGTAACAACGGATGCTAGAATGTGATTCGGGGTGGAATTCCATGCTTAAAAATGTTATTATGAGCTGTTTTTAAAAATCGAGTATTTTTGCTGCCCGAGGAAGAAAACGCGTGATGCCGGGGTCAGAAAAAAAACTGCCCAGGAGCAAAAAAAAATTTTTTGACGCAAATGTAACAACGGATGCTAGAATGTGATTCGGGGTGGAATTCCATGCTTAAAAATGTTATTATTAGCTGTTTTTAAAAATAGAGTATATTTGTGCCCGAGGAAGAAAACGCGTGATGCCGGGGTCAGAAAAAAAACTGCCCAGTAGCAAAAAAATTTTTTTTGACTCAAATGAAACAATGGATGCTAGAATGTGATTCGGGGTGGAATTCCATGCTTAAAAATGTTATTATGAGCTGTTTTTAAAAATCGAGTGTTTTTGCTCCCAGAGGAAGAAAACGCGTGATGCCGGGGTCAGAAAAAAAACTGCCCAGGAGCAAAAAAATTTCTTTTGACTCAAATGTAAGAACGGATGCTAGAATGTGATTCGGGGTGGAATTCCATGCTTAAAAATGTTATTATTAGCTGTTTTTAAAAATCGAGTGTTTTTGCTGCCCGAGGAAGAAAACGCGTGATGCCGGGGTCAGAAAAAAAACTGCCCAGGAGCAAAAAAATTTTTTTTGACTCAAATGTAACAACGGATGCTAGAATGTGATTCGGGGTGGAATTTCATGCTTAAAAATGTTATTATTAGCTGTTTTTAAAAATCGAGTATTTTTGCTGCCCGAGGAACGAAACGCATGATGCCGGGGTCAGAAAAAATACTGCCCAGGAGCAAAAAAAAATTTTTTGACTCAAATGTAACAACGGATGCTAGAATGTGACTCGGGGTGGAATTCCATGCTTAAAAATGTTATTATGAGCTGTTTTTAAAAATCGAGTGTTTTTGCTCCCAGAGGAAGAAAACGCGTGATGCCGGGGTCAGAAAAAAAACTGCCCAGGAGCAAAAAAATTTTTTTTGACTCAAATGTAACAACGGATGCTAGAATGTGATTCGGGGTGGAATTCCATGCTTAAAAATGTTATTATTAGCTGTTTTTAAAAATCGAATATTTTTGCTGCCCGAGGAAGAAAACGCGTGATGCCGGGGTCAGAAGGAAAACTGCCCAGGAGGAAAAAAATTTTTTTTGACTCAAATGTAACAACGGATGCTAGAATGTGATTCGGGGTGGAATTCCATGCTTAAAAATGTTGTTATTAGCTGTTTTTAAAAATCGAGTGTTTTTGCTGCCCGAGGAAGAAAACACGTGATGCCGGGGTCAGAAAAAAAACTGCCCAGGAGCAAAAAAATTTTTTTTGACTCAAATGTAACAACGGATGCTAGAATGTGATTCGGGGTGGAATTTCATGCTTAAAAATGTTATTATTAGCTGTTTTTAAAAATCGAGTATTTTTGCTGCCCGAGGAAGAAAACGCGTGATGCCGGGGTCAGAAAAAAAACTGCCCAGGAGCAAAAAAATTTTTTTTGACTCAAATGTAACAACGGATGCTAGAATGTGATTCGGGGTGGAAATCCATGCTTAAAAATGTTATTATTAGCTGTTTTTAAAAATTGAGTGTTTTTGCTGCCCGAGGAAGAAAACGCTTGATGCCGGGGTCAGAAAAAAAACTGCCCAGGAGCAAAAAAAATTTTTTTGACTCAAATGTAACAACGGATGCTAGAATGTGACTCGGGGTGGAATTCCATGCTTAAAAATGTTATTATGAGCTGTTTTTAAAAATCGAGTGTTTTTGCTCCCAGAGGAAGAAAACGCGTGATGCCGGGGTCAGAAAAAAAACTGCCCAGGAGCAAAAAAATTTTTTTTGACTCAAATGTAACAACGGATGCTAGAATGTGATTCGGGGTGGAATTCCATGCTTAAAAATGTTATTATGAGCTGTTTTTAAAAATCGAGTATTTTTGCTGCCCGAGGAAGAAAACGCGTGATGCCGGGGTCAGAAAAAAAACTGCCCAGGAGCAAAAAAAAATTTTTTGACGCAAATGTAACAACGGATGCTAGAATGTGATTCGGGGTGGAATTCCATGCTTAAAAATGTTATTATTAGCTGTTTTTAAAAATAGAGTATATTTGTGCCCGAGGAAGAAAACGCGTGATGCCGGGGTCAGAAAAAAAACTGCCCAGTAGCAAAAAAATTTTTTTTGACTCAAATGAAACAATGGATGCTAGAATGTGATTCGGGGTGGAATTCCATGCTTAAAAATGTTATTATGAGCTGTTTTTAAAAATCGAGTGTTTTTGCTCCCAGAGGAAGAAAACGCGTGATGCCGGGGTCAGAAAAAAAACTGCCCAGGAGCAAAAAAATTTCTTTTGACTCAAATGTAAGAACGGATGCTAGAATGTGATTCGGGGTGGAATTCCATGCTTAAAAATGTTATTATTAGCTGTTTTTAAAAATCGAGTGTTTTTGCTGCCCGAGGAAGAAAACGCGTGATGCCGGGGTCAGAAAAAAAACTGCCCAGGAGCAAAAAAATTTTTTTTGACTCAAATGTAACAACGGATGCTAGAATGTGATTCGGGGTGGAATTTCATGCTTAAAAATGTTATTATTAGCTGTTTTTAAAAATCGAGTATTTTTGCTGCCCGAGGAACGAAACGCATGATGCCGGGGTCAGAAAAAATACTGCCCAGGAGCAAAAAAAAATTTTTTGACTCAAATGTAACAACGGATGCTAGAATGTGACTCGGGGTGGAATTCCATGCTTAAAAATGTTATTATGAGCTGTTTTTAAAAATCGAGTGTTTTTGCTCCCAGAGGAAGAAAACGCGTGATGCCGGGGTCAGAAAAAAAACTGCCCAGGAGCAAAAAAAATTTTTTTGACTCAAATGTAACAACGGATGCTAGAATGTGATTCGGGGTGGAATTCCATGCTTAAAAATGTTATTATTAGCTGTTTTTAAAAATCGAATATTTTTGCTGCCCGAGGAAGAAAACGCGTGATGCCGGGGTCAGAAGGAAAACTGCCCAGGAGGAAAAAAATTTTTTTTGACTCAAATGTAACAACGGATGCTAGAATGTGATTCGGGGTGGAATTCCATGCTTAAAAATGTTGTTATTAGCTGTTTTTAAAAATCGAGTGTTTTTGCTGCCCGAGGAAGAAAACACGTGATGCCGGGGTCAGAAAAAAAACTGCCCAGGAGCAAAAAAATTTTTTTTGACTCAAATGTAACAACGGATGCTAGAATGTGATTCGGGGTGGAATTTCATGCTTAAAAATGTTATTATTAGCTGTTTTTAAAAATCGAGTATTTTTGCTGCCCGAGGAAGAAAACGCGTGATGCCGGGGTCAGAAAAAAAACTGCCCAGGAGCAAAAAAAATTTTTTTGACTCAAATGTAACAACGGATGCTAGAATGTGATTCGGGGTGGAAATCCATGCTTAAAAATGTTATTATTAGCTGTTTTTAAAAATTGAGTGTTTTTGCTGCCCGAGGAAGAAAACGCTTGATGCCGGGGTCAGAAAAAAAACTGCCCAGGAGCAAAAAAATTTTTTTTGACTCAAATGTAACAACGGATGCTAGAATGTGATTCGGGGTGGAATTTCATGCTTAAAAATGTTATTATTAGCTGTTTTTAAAAATCGAGTATTTTTGCTGCCCGAGGAATAAAATGCGTGATGCCGGGGTCAGAAAAAAAACTGCCCAGGAGCAAAAAAATTTTTTTTGACTCAAATGTAACAACGGATGCTAGAATGTGATTCGGGGTGGAATTCCATGCTTAAAAATGTTATTATGCGCTGTTTTTAAAAATCGAGTGTTTTTGCTGCCCGAGGAAGAAAACGCGTGATGCCGGGGTCAGAAAAAAAACTGCCCAGGAGCAAAAAAATTTTTTTTGACTCAAATGTAACAACGGATGCTAGAATGTGATTCGGGGTGGAATTCCATGCTTAAAAATGTTATTATTAGCTGTTTTTAAAAATCGAGTATTTTTGCTGCCCGAGGAATAAAACGCGTGATGCCGGGGTCAGAAAAAAAACTGCCCAGGAGGAAAAAATTTTCTTTTGACTCAAATGTAACAACGGATGCTAGAATGTGATTCGGGGTGGAATTCCATGCTTAAAAATGTTATTATTAGCTGTTTTTAAAAATCGAGTATTTTTGCTGCCCGAGGAAGAAAACGCGTGATGCCGGGGTCAGAAAAAAAACTGCCCAGGAGCAAAAAAAAATTTTTTGACTCAAATGTAACAACGGATGCTAGAATGTGATTCGGGGTGGAATTCCATGCTTAAAAATGTTATTATTAGCTGTTTTTAAAAATCGAGTATTTTTGCTCCCCGAGGAATAAAACGCGTGATGCCGGGGTCAGAAAAAAAACTGCCCAGGAGGAAAAAATTTTCTTTTGACTCAAATGTAACAACGGATGCTAGAATGTGATTCGGGGTGGAATTCCATGCTTAAAAATGTTATTATTAGCTGTTTTTAAAAATCGAGTATTTTTGCTGCCCGAGGAAGAAAACGCGTGATGCCGGGGTCAGAAAAAAAACTGCCCAGGAGCAAAAAAAATTTTTTTGACTCAAATGTAACAACGGATGCTAGAATGTGATTCGGGGTGGAATTCCATGCTTAAAAATGTTATTATGAGCTGTTTTTAAAAATCGACTGTTTTTGCTGCCTGAGGAAGAAAACGCGTGATGCCGGGGTCAGAAAAAAAAGTGCCCAGGAGCAAAAAATTTTCTTTTGACTCAAATGTAACAACCGATGCTAGAATGTGATTCGGGGTGGAATTTCATGCTTAAAAATGTTATTATTAGCTGTTTTTAAAAATCGAGTATTTTTGCTGCCCGAGGAACAAAACGCGTGATGCCGGGGTCAGAAAAAAACTGCCCAGGAGCAAAAAAATTTTTTTTGACTCAAATGTAACAACGGATGCTAGAATGTGATTCGGGGTGGAATTCCATGCTTAAAAATGTTATTATTAGCTGTTTTTAAAAATCGAGTGTTTTTGCTCCCAGAGGAAGAAAACGCGTGATGCCGGGGTCAGAAAAAAAACTGCCCACGAGCAAAAAAATTTTTTTTGACTCAAATGTAACAACGGATGCTAGAATGTGATTCGGGGTGGAATTCCATGCTTAAAAATGTTATTATGAGCTGTTTTTAAAAATCGAGTGTTTTTGCTCCCAGAGGAAGAAAACGCGTGATGCCGGGGTCAGAAAAAAAACTGCCCACGAGCAAAAAAATTTTTTTTGACTCAAATGTAACAACGGATGCTAGAATGTGATTCGGGGTGGAATTCCATGCTTAAAAATGTTATTATGAGCTGTTTTTAAAAATCGAGTGTTTTTGCTCCCAGAGGAAGAAAACGAGTGATGCCGGGGTCAGAAAAAAAACTGCCCAGGAGCAAAAAAATTTTTTTTGACTCAAATGTAACAACGGATGCTAGAATGTGATTCGGGGTGGAATTCCATGCTTAAAAATGTTATTATGAGCTGTTTTTAAAAATCGAGTGTTTTTGCTGCCCGAGGAAGAAAACGCGTGATGCCGGGGTCAGAAAAAAAACTGCCCAGGAGCAAAAAATTTTTTTTGACTCAAATGTAACAACGGATGCTAGAATGTGATTCGGGGTGGAATTCCATGCTTAAAAATGTTATTATGAGCTGTTTTTAAAAATCGAGTGTTTTTGCTCCCAGAGGAAGAAAACGCGTGATGCCGGGGTCAGAAAAAAAACTGCCCAGGAGCAAAAAAATTTCTTTTGACTCAGATGTAAGAACGGATGCTAGAATGTGATTCGGGGTGGAATTCCATGCTTAAAAATGTTATTATTAGCTGTTTTTAAAAATCGAGTATTTTTGCTCCCAGAGGAAGAAAATGCGTGATGCCGGGGTCAGAAAAAAAACTGCCCAGGAGCAAAAAAATTTTTTTTGACTCAAATGTAACAACGGATGCTAGAATGTGATTCGGGGTGGAATTCCATGCTTAAAAATGTTATTATTAGCTGTTTTTAAAAATCGAGTGTTTTTGCTGCCCGAGGAAGAAAACGCGTGATGCCGGGGTCAGAAAAAAAACTGCCCAGGAGCAAAAAAAATTTTTTTGACTCAAATGTAACAACGGATGCTAGAATGTGATTCGGGGTGGAATTTCATGCTTAAAAATGTTATTATGAGCTGTTTTTAAAAATCGAGTATTTTTGCTGCCCGAGGAACAAAACGCATGATGCCGGGGTCAGAAAAAATACTGCCCAGGAGCAAAAAAAAATTTTTTGACTCAAATGTAACAACGGATGCTAGAATGTGACTCGGGGTGGAATTCCATGCTTAAAAATGTTATTATTAGCTGTTTTTAAAAATCGAGTGTTTTTGCTCCCAGAGGAAGAAAACGCGTGATGCCGGGGTCAGAAAAAAAACTGCCCAGGAGCAAAAAATGTTCTTTTGACTCAAATGTAACAACGGATGCTAGAATGTGATTCGGGGTGGAATTCCATGCTTAAAAATGTTATTATTAGCTGTTTTTAAAAATCGAGTGTTTTTGCTGCCCGAGGAAGAAAACGCGTGATGCCGGGGTCAGAAAAAAAACTGCCCAGGAGCAAAAAAAATTTTTTTGACTCAAATGTAACAACGGATGCTAGAATGTGATTCGGGGTGGAATTCCATGCTTAAAAATGTTATTATTAGCTGTTTTTAAAAATCGAGTGTTTTTGCTGCCCGAGGAAGAAAACGCGTGATGCCGGGGTCAGAAAAAAAACTGCCCAGGAGCAAAAAAATTTTTTTTGACTCAAATGTAACAACGGATGCTAGAATGTGATTCGGGGTGGAATTCCATGCTTAAAAATGTTATTATTAGCTGTTTTTAAAAATCGAGTATTTTTGCTGCCCGAGGAATAAAACGCGTGATGCCGGGGTCAGAAAAAAAACTGCCCAGGAGCAAAAAATTTTCTTTTGACTCAAATGTAACAACGGATGCTAGAATGTGATTCGGGGTGGAATTCCATGCTTAAAAATGTTATTATTAGCTGTTTTGAAAAATCGAGTGTTTTTGCTGCCCGAGGAAGAAAACGCGTGATGCCGGGGTCAGAAAAAAAACTGCCCAGGAGGAAAAAAATTTTTTTTGACTCAAATGTAACAACGGATGCTAGAATGTGATTCGGGGTGGAATTTCATGCTTAAAAATGTTATTATTAGCTGTTTTGAAAAATCGAGTATTTTTGCTACCCGAGGAAGAAAACGCGTGATGCCGGGGTCAGAAAAAAAACTGCCCAGGAGCAAAAAAATTTTTTTTCACTCAAATGTAACAACGGATGCTAGAATGTGATTCGGGGTGGAATTCCATGCTTAAAAATGTTATTATTAGCTGTTTTTAAAAATCGAGTATTTTTGCTGCCCGAGGAAGAAAACGAGTGATGCCGGGGTCAGAAAAAAAACTGCCCAGGAGCAAAAAAAATTTTTTTGACTCAAATGTAACAACGGATGCTAGAATGTGATTCGGGGTGGAATTCCATGCTTAAAAATGTTATTATGAGCTGTTTTTAAAAATCGAGTGTTTTTGCTCCCAGAGGAAGAAAACGCGTGATGCCGGGGTCAGAAAAAAAAGTGCCCAGGAGCAAAAAATTTTCTTTTGACTCAAATGTAACAACCAATGCTAGAATGTGATTCGGGGTGGAATTTCATGCTTAAAAATGTTATTATTAGCTGTTTTTAAAAATCGAGTATTTTTGCTGCCCGAGGAACAAAACGCGTGATGCCGGGGTCAGAAAAAAAACTGCCCAGGAGCAAAAAAATTTTTTTTGACTCAAATGTAACAACGGATGCTAGAATGTGATTCGGGGTGGAATTCCATGCTTAAAAATGTTATTATTAGCTGTTTTTAAAAATCGAGTGTTTTTGCTCCCAGAGGAAGAAAACGCGTGATGCCGGGGTCAGAAAAAAAACTGCCCACGAGCAAAAAAAATTTTTTTGACTCAAATGTAACAACGGATGCTAGAATGTGATTCGGGGTGGAATTCCATGCTTAAAAATGTTATTATGAGCTGTTTTTAAAAATCGAGTGTTTTTGCTGCCCGAGGAAGAAAACGCGTGATGCCGGGGTCAGAAAAAAAACTGCCCAGGAGCAAAAAATTTTCTTTTGACTCAAATGTAACAACGGATGCTAGAATGTGATTCGGGGTAGAATTCCATGCTTAAAAATGTTATTATGAGCTGTTTTTAAAAATCGAGTGTTTTTGCTGCCCGAGGAAGAAAACGCGTGATGCCGGGGTCAGAAAAAAAACTGCCCAGGATCAAAAAATTTTTTTTTGACTCAAATGTAACAACGGATGCTAGAATGTGATTCGGGGTGGAATTCCATGCTTAAAAATGTTATTATTAGCTGTTTTTAAAAATCGAGTATTTTTGCTGCCCGAGGAATAAAACGCGTGATGCCGGGGTCAGAAAAAAAACTGCCCAGGAGCAAAAAATTTTCTTTTGACTCAAATGTAACAACGGATGCTAGAATGTGATTCGGGGTGGAATTCCATGCTTAAAAATGTTATTATTAGCTGTTTTGAAAAATCGAGTGTTTTTGCTGCCCGAGGAAGAAAACGCGTGATGCCGGGGTCAGAAAAAAAACTGCCCAGGAGCAAAAAAATTTTTTTTGACTCAAATGTAACAACGGATGTTAGAATGTGATTCGGGGTGGAATTCCATGCTTAAAAATGTTATTATTAGCTGTTTTTTAAAATCGAGTGTTTTTGCTGCCCGAGGAAGAAAACGCGTGATGCCGGGGTCAGAAAAAAAACTGCCCAGGAGCAAAAAAAATTTTTTTGACTCAAATGTAACAACGGATGCTAGAATGTGATTCGGGGTGGAATTCCATGCTTAAAAATGTTATTATTAGCTGTTTTTAAAAATCGAGTGTTTTTGCTGCCCGAGGAAGAAAACGCGTGATGCCGGGGTCAGAAAAAAAACTGCCCAGGAGCAAAAAAAAATTTTTTGACTCAAATGTAACAACGGATGCTAGAATGTGATTCGGGGTGGAATTTCATGCTTAAAAATGTTATTATTAGCTGTTTTGAAAAATCGAGTATTTTTGCTACCCGAGGAAGAAAACGCGTGATGCCGGGGTCAGAAAAAAAACTGCCCAGGAGCAAAAAAAATTTTTTTCACTCAAATGTAACAACGGATGCTAGAATGTGATTCGGGGTGGAATTCCATGCTTAAAAATGTTATTATTAGCTGTTTTTAAAAATCGAGTTTTTTTGCTCCCAGAGGAAGAAAACGCGTGATGCCGGGGTCAGAAAAAAAAGTGCCCAGGAGCAAAAAATTTTCTTTTGACTCAAATGTAACAACCAATGCTAGAATGTGATTCGGGGTGGAATTTCATGCTTAAAAATGTTATTATTAGCTGTTTTTAAAAATCGAGTATTTTTGCTGCCCGAGGAACAAAACGCGTGATGCCGGGGTCAGAAAAAAAACTGCCCAGGAGCAAAAAAATTTTTTTTGACTCAAATGTAACAACGGATGCTAGAATGTGATTCGGGGTGGAATTCCATGCTTAAAAATGTTATTATTAGCTGTTTTTAAAAATCGAGTGTTTTTGCTCCCAGAGGAAGAAAACGCGTGATGCCGGGGTCAGAAAAAAAACTGCCCACGAGCAAAAAAATTTTTTTTGACTCAAATGTAACAACGGATGCTAGAATGTGATTCGGGGTGGAATTCCATGCTTAAAAATGTTATTATGAGCTGTTTTTAAAAATCGAGTGTTTTTGCTGCCCGAGGAAGAAAACGCGTGATGCCGGGGTCAGAAAAAAAACTGCCCAGGAGCAAAAAATTTTCTTTTGACTCAAATGTAACAACGGATGCTAGAATGTGATTCGGGGTGGAATTCCATGCTTAAAAATGTTATTATGAGCTGTTTTTAAAAATCGAGTGTTTTTGCTGCCCGAGGAAGAAAACGCGTGATGCCGGGGTCAGAAAAAAAACTGCCCAGGATCAAAAAAATTTTTTTTGACTCAAATGTAACAACGGATGCTAGAATGTGATTCGGGGTGGAATTCCATGCTTAAAAATGTTATTATTAGCTGTTTTTAAAAATCGAGTGTTTTTGCTGCCCGAGGAAGAAAACGCGTGATGCCGGGGTCAGAAAAAAAACTGCCCAGGAGCAAAAATTTTTTTTTTGACTCAAATGTAACAACGGATGCTAGAATGTGATTCGGGGTGGAATTTCATGCTTAAAAATGTTATTATTAGCTCTTTTTAAAAATCGAGTATTTTTGCTGCCCGAGGAAGAAAACGCGTGATGCCGGGGTCAGAAAAAAAACTGCCCAGGAGCAAAAAAATTTTTTTTGACTCAAATGTAACAACGGATGCTAGAATGTGATTCGGGGTGGAATTTCATGCTTAAAAATGTTATTATTAGCTCTTTTTAAAAATCGAGTATTTTTGCTGCCCGAGGAAGAAAACGCGTGATGCCGGGGTCAGAAAAAAAACTGCCCAGGAGCAAAAAAATTTTTTTTTACTCAAATGTAACAACGGATGCTAGAATGTGATTCGGGGTGGAATTCCATGCTTAAAAATGTTATTATTAGCTGTTTTTAAAAATCGAGTATTTTTGCTGCCCGAGGAATAAAACGCGTGATGCCGGGGTCAGAAAAAAAACTGCCCAGGAGCAAAAAATTTTCTTTTGACTCAAATGTAACAACGGATGCTAGAATGTGATTCGGGGTGGAATTCCATGCTTAAAAATGTTATTATTAGCTGTTTTGAAAAATCGAGAGTTTTTGCTGCCCGAGGAAGAAAACGCGTGATGCCGGGGTCAGAAAAAAAACTGCCCAGGAGCAAAAAAATTTTTTTTGACTCAAATGTAACAACGGATGCTAGAATGTGATTCGGGGTGGAATTCCATGCTTAAAAATGTTATTATGAGCTGTTTATAAAAATCGAGTGTTTTTGCTGCCCGAGGAAGAAAACGCGTGATGCCGGGGTCAGAAAAAAAACTGCCCAGGAGCAAAAAAATTTTTTTTGACTCAAATGTAACAACGGATGCTAGAATGTGATTCGGGGTGGAATTTCATGCTTAAAAATGTTATTATTAGCTCTTTTTAAAAATCGAGTATTTTTGCTGCCCGAGGAAGAAAACGCGTGATGCCGGGGTCAGAAAAAAAACTGCCCAGGAGCAAAAAAATTTTTTTTTACTCAAATGTAACAACGGATGCTAGAATGTGATTCGGGGTGGAATTCCATGCTTAAAAATGTTATTATTAGCTGTTTTTAAAAATCGAGTATTTTTGCTGCCTGAGGAAGAAAACGCGTGATGCCGGGGTCAGAAAAAAAACTGCCCAGGAGCAAAAAAATTTTTTTTGACTCAAATGTAACAACGGATGTTAGAATGTGATTCGGGGTGGAATTCCATGCTTAAAAATGTTATTATTAGCTGTTTTTTAAAATCGAGTGTTTTTGCTGCCCGAGGAAGAAAACGCGTGATGCCGGGGTCAGAAAAAAAACTGCCCAGGAGCAAAAATTTTTTTTTTGACTCAAATGTAACAACGGATGCTAGAATGTGATTCGGGGTGGAATTTCATGCTTAAAAATGTTATTATTAGCTCTTTTTAAAAATCGAGTATTTTTGCTGCCCGAGGAAGAAAACGCGTGATGCCGGGGTCAGAAAAAAAACTGCCCAGGAGCAAAAAAATTTTTTTTGACTCAAATGTAACAACGGATGCTAGAATGTGATTCGGGGTGGAATTTCATGCTTAAAAATGTTATTATTAGCTCTTTTTAAAAATCGAGTATTTTTGCTGCCCGAGGAAGAAAACGCGTGATGCCGGGGTCAGAAAAAAAACTGCCCAGGAGCAAAAAATTTTCTTTTGACTCAAATGTAACAACGGATGCTAGAATGTGATTCGGGGTGGAATTCCATGCTTAAAAATGTTATTATGAGCTGTTTATAAAAATCGAGTGTTTTTGCTGCCCGAGGAAGAAAACGCGTGATGCCGGGGTCAGAAAAAAAACTGCCCAGGAGCAAAAAAATTTTTTTTTACTCAAATGTAACAACGGATGCTAGAATGTGATTCGGGGTGGAATTCCATGCTTAAAAATGTTATTATTAGCTGTTTTTAAAAATCGAGTATTTTTGCTGCCTGAGGAAGAAAACGCGTGATGCCGGGGTCAGAAAAAAAACTGCCCAGGAGCAAAAAAATTTTTTTTGACTCAAATGTAACAACGGATGTTAGAATGTGATTCGGGGTGGAATTCCATGCTTAAAAATGTTATTATTAGCTGTTTTTTAAAATCGAGTGTTTTTGCTGCCCGAGGAAGAAAACGCGTGATGCCGGGGTCAGAAAAAAAACTGCCCAGGAGGAAAAAATTTTTTTTTGACTCAAATGTAACAACGGATGCTAGAATGTGATTCGGGGTGGAATTTCATGCTTAAAAATGTTATTATTAGCTCTTTTTAAAAATCGAGTATTTTTGCTGCCCGAGGAAGAAAACGCGTGATGCCGGGGTCAGAAAAAAAACTGCCCAGGAGCAAAAAATTTTCTTTTGACTCAAATGTAACAACGGATGCTAGAATGTGATTCGGGGTAGAATTCCATGCTTAAAAATGTTATTATGAGCTGTTTTTAAAAATCGAGTGTTTTTGCTGCCCGAGGAAGAAAACGCGTGATGCCGGGGTCAGAAAAAAAACTGCCCAGGAGCAAAAAAATTTTTTTTGACTCAAATGTAACAACGGATGTTAGAATGTGATTCGGGGTGGAATTCCATGCTTAAAAATGTTATTATTAGCTGTTTTTTAAAATCGAGTGTTTTTGCTGCCCGAGGAAGAAAACGCGTGATGCCGGGGTCAGAAAAAAAACTGCCCAGGAGCAAAAAAAATTTTTTTGACTCAAATGTAACAACGGATGCTAGAATGTGATTCGGGGTGGAATTCCATGCTTAAAAATGTTATTATTAGCTGTTTTTAAAAATCGAGTGTTTTTGCTGCCCGAGGAAGAAAACGCGTGATGCCGGGGTCAGAAAAAAAACTGCCCAGGAGCAAAAAAAATTTTTTTGACTCAAATGTAACAACGGATGCTAGAATGTGATTCGGGGTGGAATTTCATGCTTAAAAATGTTATTATTAGCTGTTTTGAAAAATCGAGTATTTTTGCTGCCCGAGGAAGAAAACGCGTGATGCCGGGGTCAGAAAAAAAACTGCCCAGGAGCAAAAAAAATTTTTTTTACTCAAATGTAACAACGGATGCTAGAATGTGATTCTGGGTGGAATTCCATGCTTAAAAATGTTATTATTAGCTGTTTTTAAAAATCGAGTATTTTTGCTGCCTGAGGAAGAAAACGCGTGATGCCGGGGTCAGAAAAAAAACTGCCCAGGAGCAAAAAAATTTTTTTTGACTCAAATGTAACAACGGATGTTAGAATGTGATTCGGGGTGGAATTCCATGCTTAAAAATGTTATTATTAGCTGTTTTTTAAAATCGAGTGTTTTTGCTGCCCGAGGAAGAAAACGCGTGATGCCGGGGTCAGAAAAAAAACTGCCCAGGAGCAAAAAAATTTTTTTTGACTCAAATGTAACAACGGATGCTAGAATGTGATTCGGGGTGGAATTTCATGCTTAAAAATGTTATTATTAGCTCTTTTTAAAAATCGAGTATTTTTGCTGCCCGAGGAAGAAAACGCGTGATGCCGGGGTCAGAAAAAAAACTGCCCAGGAGCAAAAAATTTTCTTTTGACTCAAATGTAACAACGGATGCTAGAATGTGATTCGGGGTAGAATTCCATGCTTAAAAATGTTATTATGAGCTGTTTTTAAAAATCGAGTGTTTTTGCTGCCCGAGGAAGAAAACGCGTGATGCCGGGGTCAGAAAAAAAACTGCCCAGGAGCAAAAAAATTTTTTTTGACTCAAATGTAACAACGGATGTTAGAATGTGATTCGGGGTGGAATTCCATGCTTAAAAATGTTATTATTAGCTGTTTTTTAAAATCGAGTGTTTTTGCTGCCCGAGGAAGAAAACGCGTGATGCCGGGGTCAGAAAAAAAACTGCCCAGGAGCAAAAAAAATTTTTTTGACTCAAATGTAACAACGGATGCTAGAATGTGATTCGGGGTGGAATTCCATGCTTAAAAATGTTATTATTAGCTGTTTTTAAAAATCGAGTGTTTTTGCTGCCCGAGGAAGAAAACGCGTGATGCCGGGGTCAGAAAAAAAACTGCCCAGGAGCAAAAAAAATTTTTTTGACTCAAATGTAACAACGGATGCTAGAATGTGATTCGGGGTGGAATTTCATGCTTAAAAATGTTATTATTAGCTGTTTTGAAAAATCGAGTATTTTTGCTGCCCGAGGAAGAAAACGCGTGATGCCGGGGTCAGAAAAAAAACTGCCCAGGAGCAAAAAAAATTTTTTTTACTCAAATGTAACAACGGATGCTAGAATGTGATTCTGGGTGGAATTCCATGCTTAAAAATGTTATTATTAGCTGTTTTTAAAAATCGAGTATTTTTGCTGCCTGAGGAAGAAAACGCGTGATGCCGGGGTCAGAAAAAAAACTGCCCAGGAGCAAAAAAATTTTTTTTGACTCAAATGTAACAACGGATGTTAGAATGTGATTCGGGGTGGAATTCCATGCTTAAAAATGTTATTATTAGCTGTTTTTTAAAATCGAGTGTTTTTGCTGCCCGAGGAAGAAAACGCGTGATGCCGGGGTCAGAAAAAAAACTGCCCAGGAGCAAAAAAATTTTTTTTGACTCAAATGTAACAACGGATGTTAGAATGTGATTCGGGGTGGAATTCCATGCTTAAAAATGTTATTATTAGCTGTTTTTTAAAATCGAGTGTTTTTGCTGCCCGAGGAAGAAAACGCGTGATGCCGGGGTCAGAAAAAAAACTGCCCAGGAGCAAAAAATTTTTTTTTGACTCAAATGTAACAACGGATGCTAGAATGTGATTCGGGGTGGAATTTCATGCTTAAAAATGTTATTATTAGCTCTTTTTAAAAATCGAGTATTTTTGCTGCCCGAGGAAGAAAACGCGTGATGCCGGGGTCAGAAAAAAAACTGCCCAGGAGCAAAAAAATTTTTTTTCACTCAAATGTAACAATGGATGCTAGAATGTGATTCGGGGTGGAATTCCATGCTTAAAAATGTTATTATTAGCTGTTTTTTAAAATCGAGTGTTTTTGCTGCCCGAGGAAGAAAACGCGTGATGCCGGGGTCAGAAAAAAAACTGCCCAGGAGCAAAAAAATTTTTTTTGACTCAAATGTAACAACGGATGCTAGAATGTGATTCGGGGTGGAATTCCATGCTTAAAAATGTTATTATTAGCTGTTTTTAAAAATCGAGTATTTTTGCTGCCTGAGGAAGAAAACGAGTGATGCCGGGGTCAGAAAAAAAACTGCCCAGGAGCAAAAAAATTTTTTTTGACTCAAATGTAACAACGGATGTTAGAATGTGATTCGGGGTGGAATTCCATGCTTAAAAATGTTATTATTAGCTGTTTTTTAAAATCGAGTGTTTTTGCTGCCCGAGGAAGAAAACGCGTGATGCCCGGGTCAGAAAAAAAACTGCCCAGGAGCAAAAAAATTTTTTTTGACTCAAATGTAACAACGGATGCTAGAATGTGATTCGGGGTGGAATTCCATGCTTAAAAAGGTTATTATTAGCTGTTTTTAAAAATCGAGTGTTTTTGCTGCCCGAGGAAGAAAACGCGTGATGCCGGGGTCAGAAAAAAAACTGCCCAGGAGCAAAAAAATTTTTTTTGACTCAAATGTAACAACGGATGCTAGAATGTGATTCGGGGTGGAATTCCATGCTTAAAAATGTTATTATTAGCTGTTTTTAAAAATCGAGTGATTTTGCTGCCCGAGGAAGAAAACGCGTGATGCCGGGGTCAGAAAAAAAACTGCCCAGGAGCAAAAAAATTTTTTTTGACTCAAATGTAACAACGGATGCTAGAATGTGATTCGGGGTGGAATTCCATGCTTAAAAATGTTATTATTAGCTGTTTTTAAAAATCGAGTATTTTTGCTGCCCGAGGAAGAAAACGCGTGATGCCGGGGTCAGAAAAAAAACTGCCCAGGAGCAAAAAAATTTTTTTTTACTCAAATGTAACAACGGATGCTAGAATGTGATTCGGGGTGGAATTCCATGCTTAAAAATGTTATTATTAGCTGTTTTTAAAAATCGAGTATTTTTGCTGCCTGAGGAAGAAAACGCGTGATGCCGGGGTCAGAAAAAAAACTGCCCAGGAGCAAAAAAATTTTTTTTGACTCAAATGTAACAACGGATGCTAGAATGTGATTCGGGGTGGAATTCCATGCTTAAAAATGTTATTATTAGCTGTTTTTAAAAATCGAGTATTTTTGCTGCCCGAGGAAGAAAACGCGTGATGCCGGGGTCAGAAAAAAAACTGCCCAGGAGCAAAAAAATTTTTTTTTACTCAAATGTAACAACGGATGCTAGAATGTGATTCGGGGTGGAATTTCATGCTTAAAAATGTTATTATGAGCTGTTTTTAAAAATCGAGTGTTTTTGCTCCCAGAGGAAGAAAACGCGTGATGCCGGGGTCAGAAAAAAAACTGCCCAGGAGGAAAAAAATTTTTTTGACTCAAATGTAACAACGGATGCTAGAATGTGATTCGGGGTGGAATTCCATGCTTAAAAATGTTATTATGAGCTGTTTTTAAAAATCGAGTGTTTTTGCTGCCTGAGGAAGAAAACGCGTGATGCCGGGGTCAGAAAAAAAACTGCCCAGGAGCAAAAAAAATTTTTTTGACTCAAATGTAACAACGGATGCTAGAATGTGATTCGGGGTGGAATTCCATGCTTAAAAATGTTATTATTAGCTGTTTTTAAAAATCGAGTGATTTTGCTGTCCGAGGAAGAAAACGCGTGATGCCAGGGTCAGAAAAAAAACTGCCCAGGAGCAAAAAAATTTTTTTTGACTCAAATGTAACAACGGATGCTAGAATGTGATTCGGGGTGGAATTCCATGCTTAAAAATGTTATTATTAGCTGTTTTTAAAAATCGAGTATTTTTGCTGCCCGAGGAAGAAAACGCGTGATGCCGGGGTCAGAAAAAAAACTGCCCAGGAGCAAAAAAATTTTTTTTTACTCAAATGTAACAACGGATGCTAGAATGTGATTCGGGGTGGAATTCCATGCTTAAAAATGTTATTATTAGCTGTTTTTAAAAATCGAGTATTTTTGCTGCCTGAGGAAGAAAACGCGTGATGCCGGGGTCAGAAAAAAAACTGCCCAGGAGCAAAAAAATTTTTTTTGACTCAAATGTAACAACGGATGCTAGAATGTGATTCGGGGTGGAATTCCATGCTTAAAAATGTTATTATTAGCTGTTTTTAAAAATCGAGTGTTTTTGCTGCCCGAGGAAGAAAACGCGTGATGCCGGGGTCAGAAAAAAAACTGCCCAGGAGCAAAAAAATTTTTTTTGACTCAAATGTAACAACGGATGCTAGAATGTGATTCGGGGTGGAATTTCATGCTTAAAAATGTTATTATTAGCTGTTTTTAAAAATCGAGTATTTTTGCTGCCCGAGGAACAATACGCGTGATGCCGGGGTCAGAAAAAAAACTGCCCAGGAGCAAAAAAATTTTTTTTGACTCAAATGTAACAACGGATGCTAGAATGTGATTCGGGGCGGAATTCCATGCCTAAAAATGTTATTATTAGCTGTTTTTAAAAATCGAGTGTTTTTGCTCCCAGAGGAAGAAAACGCGTGATGCCGGGGTCAGAAAAAAAAGTGCCCAGTAGCAAAAAATTTTCTTTTGACTCAAATGTAACAACCGATGCTAGAATGTGATTCGGGGTGGAATTCCATGCTTAAAAATGTTATTATTAGCTGTTTTTAAAAATCGAGTATTTTTGCAGCCCGAGGAACAAAACGCGTGATGCCGGGGTCAGAAAAAAAACTGCCCAGGAGCAAAAAAATTTTTTTTGACTCAAATGTAACAACGGATGCTAGAATGTGATTCGGGGTGGAATTCCATGCTTAAAAATGTTATTATTAGCTGTTTTTAAAAATCGAGTGTTTTTGCTCCCAGAGGAAGAAAACGCGTGATGCCGGGGTCAGAAAAAAACTGCCCACGAGCAAAAAAATTTTTTTTGACTCAAATGTAACAACAGATGCTAGAATGTGATTCGGGGTGGAATTCCGTGCTTAAAAAGGTTATTATGAGCTGTTTTTAAAAATCGAGTGTTTTTGCTGCCCGAGGAAGAAAATGCGTGATGCCGGGGTCAGAAAAAAAACTGCCCAGGAGGAAAAAATTTTTTTTTGACTCAAATGTAACAACGGATGCTAGAATGTGATTCGGGGTGGAATTCCATGCTTAAAAATGTTATTATTAGCTGTTTTTAAAAATCGAGTGTTTTTGCTGCCCGAGGAAGAAAACGCGTGATGCCGGGGTCAGAAAAAAAACTGCCCAGGAGCAAAAAAATTTTTTTTGACTCAAATGTAACAACGGATGCTAGAATGTGATTCGGGGTGGAATTCCATGCTTAAAAATGTTATTATGAGCTGTTTATAAAAATCGAGTGTTTTTGCTGCCCGAGGAACAAAACGCGTGATGCCGGGGTCAGAAAAAAAACTGCCCAGGAGCAAAAAAATTTTTTTTGACTCAAATGTAACAACGGATGCTAGAATGTGATTCGGGGTGGAATTCCATGCTTAAAAATGTTATTATTAGCTCTTTTTAAAAATCGAGTATTTTTGCTGCCCGAGGAAGAAAACGCGTGATGCCGGGGTCAGAAAAAAAACTGCCCAGGAGCAAAAAATTTTCTTTTGACTCAAATGTAACAACCGATGCTAGAATGTGATTCGGGGTGGAATTCCATGCTTAAAAATGTTATTATTAGCTGTTTTTAAAAATCGAGTATTTTTGCAGCCCGAGGAACAAAACGCGTGATGCCGGGGTCAGAAAAAAAACTGCCCAGGAGCAAAAAAAATTTTTTTGACTCAAATGTAACAACGGATGCTAGAATGTGATTCGGGGTGGAATTCCATGCTTAAAAATGTTATTATTAGCTGTTTTTAAAAATCGAGTGTTTTTCCTCCCAGAGGAAGAAAACGCGTGATGCCGGGGTCAGAAAAAAAACTGCCCAGGAGCAAAAAAATTTTTTTTGACTCAAATGTAACAACGGATGCTAGAATGTGATTCGGGGTGGAATTCCATGCTTAAAAATGTTATTATGAGCTGTTTATAAAAATCGAGTGTTTTTGCTGCCCGAGGAACAAAACGCGTGATGCCGGGGTCAGAAAAAAAACTGCCCAGGAGCAAAAAAATTTTTTTTGACTCAAATGTAACAACGGATGCTAGAATGTGATTCGGGGTGGAATTCCATGCTTAAAAATGTTATTATTAGCTCTTTTTAAAAATCGAGTATTTTTGCTGCCCGAGGAAGAAAACGCGTGATGCCGGGGTCAGAAAAAAAACTGCCCAGGAGCAAAAAATTTTCTTTTGACTCAAATGTAACAACGGATGCTAGAATGTGATTCGGGGTGGAATTCCATGCTTAAAAATGTTATTATTAGCTGTTTTTAAAAATCGAGTATTTTTGCAGCCCGAGGAACAAAACGCGTGATGCCGGGGTCAGAAAAAAAACTGCCCAGGAGCAAAAAAAATTTTTTTGACTCAAATGTAACAACGGATGCTAGAATGTGATTCGGGGTGGAATTCCATGCTTAAAAATGTTATTATTAGCTGTTTTTAAAAATCGAGTGTTTTTCCTCCCAGAGGAAGAAAACGCGTGATGCCGGGGTCAGAAAAAAACTGCCCACGAGCAAAAAAAATTTTTTTGGCTCAAATGTAACAACGGATGCTAGAATGTGATTCGGGGTGGAATTCCATGCTTAAAAAGGTTATTATGAGCTGTTTTTAAAAATCGAGTGTTTTTGCTGCCCGAGGAAGAAAATGCGTGATGCCGGGGTCAGAAAAAAAACTGCCCAGGAGGAAAAAATTTTTTTTTGACTCAAATGTAACAACGGATGCTAGAATGTGATTCGGGGTGGAATTCCATGCTTAAAAATGTTATTATTAGCTGTTTTTAAAAATCGAGTGTTTTTGCTGCCCGAGGAAGAAAACGCGTGATGCCGGGGTCAGAAAAAAAACTGCCCAGGAGCAAAAAAATTTTTTTTGACTCAAATGTAACAACGGATGCTAGAATGTGATTCGGGGTGGAATTCCATGCTTAAAAATGTTATTATTAGCTGTTTTTAAAAATCGAGTGTTTTTGCTGCCCGAGGAAGAAAACGCGTGATGCCGGGGTCAGAAAAAAAACTGCCCAGGAGCAAAAAATTTTCTTTTGACTCAAATGTAACAACGGATGCTAGAATGTGATTCGGGGTGGAATTCCATGCTTAAAAATGTTATTATTAGCTGTTTTTAAAAATCGAGTGTTTTTGCTGCCCGAGGAAGAAAACGCGTGATGCCGGGGTCAGAAAAAAAACTGCCCAGGAGCAAAAAAATTTTTTTTGACTCAAATGTAACAACGGATGCTAGAATGTGATTCGGGGTGGAATTCCATGCTTAAAAATGTTATTATTAGCTGTTTTTAAAAATCGAGTGTTTTTGCTGCCCGAGGAAGAAAACGCGTGATGCCGGGGTCAGAAAAAAAACTGCCCAGGAGCAAAAAATTTTCTTTTGACTCAAATGTAACAACGGATGCTAGAATGTGATTCGGGGTGGAATTCCATGCTTAAAAATGTTATTATGAGCTGTTTTTAAAAATCGAGTGTTTTTGCTGCCCGAGGAAGAAAACGCGTGATGCCGGGGTCAGAAAAAAAACTGTCCAGGATCAAAAAAATTTTTTTTGACTCAAATGTAACAACGGATGCTAGAATGTGATTCGGGTTGGAATTTCATGCTTAAAAATGTTATTATTAGCTGTTTTTAAAAATCGAGTGTTTTTGCTTCCCGAGGAAGAAAACGCGTGATGCCGGGGTCAGAAAAAAAACTGCCCAGGAGCAAAAAAATTTTTTTTGACTCAAATGTAACAACGGATGCTAGAATGTGATTCGGGGTGGAATTTCATGCTTAAAAATGTTATTATTAGCTCTTTTTAAAAATCGAGTATTTTTGCTGCCCGAGGAAGAAAAGGCGTGATGCCGGGGTCAGAAAAAAAACTGCCCAGGAGCAAAAAAATTTTTTTTGACTCAAATGTAACAACGGATGCTAGAATGTGATTCGGGGTGGAATTTCATGCTTAAAAATGTTATTATTAGCTCTTTTTAAAAATCGAGTATTTTTGCTGCCCGAGGAAGAAAACGCGTGATGCCGGGGTCAGAAAAAAAACTGCCCAGGAGCAAAAAAATTTTTTTTTACTCAAATGTAACAACGGATGTGAGAATGTGATTCAGGGTGGAATTCCATGCTTAAAAATGTTATTATTAGCTGTTTTTTTAAAATCGAGTGTTTTTGCTGCCCGAGGAAGAAAACGCGTGATGCCGGGGTCAGAAAAAAAACTGCCCAGGAGCAAAAAATTTTTTTTTGACTCAAATGTAACAACGGATGCTAGAATGTGATTGGGGGTGGAATTCCATGCTTAAAAATGTTATTATTAGCTGTTTTTAAAAATCGAGTATTTTTGCTGCCCGAGGAAGAAAACGCGTGATGCCGGGGTCAGAAAAAAAACTGCCCAGGAGCAAAAAAATTTTTTTTGAGTCAAATGTAACAACGGATGCTAGAATGTGATTCGGGGTGGAATTCCATGCTTAAAAATGTTATTATGAGCTGTTTATAAAAATCGAGTGTTTTTGCTGCCCGAGGAAGAAAACGCGTGATGCCGGGGTCAGAAAAAAAACTGCCCAGGAGCAAAAAAATTTTTTTTGACTCAAATGTAACAACGGATGCTAGAATGTGATTCGGGGTGGAATTCCATGCTTAAAAATGTTATTATTAGCTGTTTTTAAAAATCGAGTGTTTTTGCTGCCCGAGGAAGAAAACGCGTGATGCCGGGGTCAGAAAAAAAACTGCCCAGGAGCAAAAAATTTTTTTTTGACTCAAATGTAACAACGGATGCTAGAATGTGATTCGGGGTGGAATTTCATGCTTAAAAATGTTATTATTAGCTCTTTTTAAAAATCGAGTATTTTTGCTGCCCGAGGAAGAAAACGCGTGATGCCGGGGTCAGAAAAAAAACTGCCCAGGAGCAAAAAAATTTTTTTTTACTCAAATGTAACAACGGATGCTAGAATGTGATTCGGGGTGGAATTCCATGCTTAAAAATGTTATTATTAGCTGTTTTTAAAAATCGAGTATTTTTGCTGCCTGAGGAAGAAAACGCGTGATGCCGGGGTCAGAAAAAAAACTGCCCAGGAGCAAAAAAAATTTTTTGACTCAAATGTAACAACGGATGCTAGAATGTGATTCGGGGTGGAATTTCATGCTTAAAAATGTTATTATTAGCTGTTTTTAAAAATCGAGTGTTTTTGCTGCCCGAGGAAGAAAACGCGTGATGCCGGGGTCAGAAAAAAAACTGCCCAGGAGCAAAAAATTTTCTTTTGACTCAAATGTAACAACGGATGCTAGAATGTGATTCGGGGTGGAATTCCATGCTTAAAAATGTTATTATGAGCTGTTTTTAAAAATCGAGTGTTTTTGCTGCCCGAGGAAGAAAACGCGTGATGCCGGGGTCAGAAAAAAAACTGTCCAGGATCAAAAAAATTTTTTTTGACTCAAATGTAACAACGGATGCTAGAATGTGATTCGGGTTGGAATTTCATGCTTAAAAATGTTATTATTAGCTGTTTTTAAAAATCGAGTGTTTTTGCTTCCCGAGGAAGAAAACGCGTGATGCCGGGGTCAGAAAAAAAACTGCCCAGGAGCAAAAAAATTTTTTTTGACTCAAATGTAACAACGGATGCTAGAATGTGATTCGGGGTGGAATTTCATGCTTAAAAATGTTATTATTAGCTCTTTTTAAAAATCGAGTATTTTTGCTGCCCGAGGAAGAAAAGGCGTGATGCCGGGGTCAGAAAAAAAACTGCCCAGGAGCAAAAAAATTTTTTTTGACTCAAATGTAACAACGGATGCTAGAATGTGATTCGGGGTGGAATTTCATGCTTAAAAATGTTATTATTAGCTCTTTTTAAAAATCGAGTATTTTTGCTGCCCGAGGAAGAAAACGCGTGATGCCGGGGTCAGAAAAAAAACTGCCCAGGAGCAAAAAAATTTTTTTTTACTCAAATGTAACAACGGATGTGAGAATGTGATTCAGGGTGGAATTCCATGCTTAAAAATGTTATTATTAGCTGTTTTTTTAAAATCGAGTGTTTTTGCTGCCCGAGGAAGAAAACGCGTGATGCCGGGGTCAGAAAAAAAACTGCCCAGGAGCAAAAAATTTTTTTTTGACTCAAATGTAACAACGGATGCTAGAATGTGATTGGGGGTGGAATTCCATGCTTAAAAATGTTATTATTAGCTGTTTTTAAAAATCGAGTATTTTTGCTGCCCGAGGAAGAAAACGCGTGATGCCGGGGTCAGAAAAAAAACTGCCCAGGAGCAAAAAAATTTTTTTTGAGTCAAATGTAACAACGGATGCTAGAATGTGATTCGGGGTGGAATTCCATGCTTAAAAATGTTATTATGAGCTGTTTATAAAAATCGAGTGTTTTTGCTGCCCGAGGAAGAAAACGCGTGATGCCGGGGTCAGAAAAAAAACTGCCCAGGAGCAAAAAAATTTTTTTTGACTCAAATGTAACAACGGATGCTAGAATGTGATTCGGGGTGGAATTCCATGCTTAAAAATGTTATTATTAGCTGTTTTTAAAAATCGAGTGTTTTTGCTGCCCGAGGAAGAAAACGCGTGATGCCGGGGTCAGAAAAAAAACTGCCCAGGAGCAAAAAATTTTTTTTTGACTCAAATGTAACAACGGATGCTAGAATGTGATTCGGGGTGGAATTTCATGCTTAAAAATGTTATTATTAGCTCTTTTTAAAAATCGAGTATTTTTGCTGCCCGAGGAAGAAAACGCGTGATGCCGGGGTCAGAAAAAAAACTGCCCAGGAGCAAAAAAATTTTTTTTTACTCAAATGTAACAACGGATGCTAGAATGTGATTCGGGGTGGAATTCCATGCTTAAAAATGTTATTATTAGCTGTTTTTAAAAATCGAGTATTTTTGCTGCCTGAGGAAGAAAACGCGTGATGCCGGGGTCAGAAAAAAAACTGCCCAGGAGCAAAAAAATTTTTTTGACTCAAATGTAACAACGGATGCTAGAATGTGATTCGGGGTGGAATTTCATGCTTAAAAATGTTATTATTAGCTGTTTTTAAAAATCGAGTATTTTTGCTGCCCGAGGAACAAAACGCGTGATGCCGGGGTCAGAAAAAAAACTGCCCAGGAGCAAAAAAAATTTTTTTGACTCAAATGTAACAACGGATGCTAGAATGTGATTCGGGGCGGAATTCCATGCCTAAAAATGTTATTATTAGCTGTTTTTAAAAATCGAGTGTTTTTGCTCCCAGAGGAAGAAAACGCGTGATGCCGGGGTCAGAAAAAAAAGTGCCCAGGAGCAAAAAATTTTCTTTTGACTCAAATGTAACAACCGATGCTAGAATGTGATTCGGGGTGGAATTCCATGCTTAAAAATGTTATTATTAGCTGTTTTTAAAAATCGAGTATTTTTGCAGCCCGAGGAACAAAACGCGTGATGCCGGGGTCAGAAAAAAAACTGCCCAGGAGCAAAAAAAATTTTTTTGACTCAAATGTAACAACGGATGCTAGAATGTGATTCGGGGTGGAATTCCATGCTTAAAAATGTTATTATTAGCTGTTTTTAAAAATCGAGTGTTTTTGCTCCCAGAGGAAGAAAACGCGTGATGCCGGGGTCAGAAAAAAACTGCCCACGAGCAAAAAAATTTTTTTTGACTCAAATGTAACAACGGATGCTAGAATGTGATTCGGGGTGGAATTCCATGCTTAAAAAGGTTATTATTAGCTGTTTTTAAAAATCGAGTATTTTTGCTGCCCGAGGAAGAAAACGCGTGATGCCGGGGTCAGAAAAAAAACTGCCCAGGAGCAAAAAAATTTTTTTTGAGTCAAATGTAACAACGGATGCTAGAATGTGATTCGGGGTGGAATTCCATGCTTAAAAATGTTATTATGAGCTGTTTATAAAAATCGAGTGTTTTTGCTGCCCGAGGAAGAAAACGCGTGATGCCGGGGTCAGAAAAAAAACTGCCCAGGAGCAAAAAAATTTTTTTTGACTCAAATGTAACAACGGATGCTAGAATGTGATTCGGGGTGGAATTCCATGCTTAAAAATGTTATTATGAGCTGTTTTTAAAAATCGAGTGTTTTTGCTGCCCGAGGAAGAAAACGCGTGATGCCGGGGTCAGAAAAAAAACTGCCCAGGAGCAAAAAATTTTTTTTTGACTCAAATGTAACAACGGATGCTAGAATGTGATTCGGGGTGGAATTTCATGCTTAAAAATGTTATTATTAGCTCTTTTTAAAAATCGAGTATTTTTGCTGCCCGAGGAAGAAAACGCGTGATGCCGGGGTCAGAAAAAAAACTGCCCAGGAGCAAAAAAATTTTTTTTTACTCAAATGTAACAACGGATGCTAGAATGTGATTCGGGGTGGAATTCCATGCTTAAAAATGTTATTATTAGCTGTTTTTAAAAATCGAGTATTTTTGCTGCCTGAGGAAGAAAACGCGTGATGCCGGGGTCAGAAAAAAAACTGCCCAGGAGCAAAAAAAATTTTTTGACTCAAATGTAACAACGGATGCTAGAATGTGATTCGGGGTGGAATTTCATGCTTAAAAATGTTATTATTAGCTGTTTTTAAAAATCGAGTATTTTTGCTGCCCGAGGAACAAAACGCGTGATGCCGGGGTCAGAAAAAAAACTGCCCAGGAGCAAAAAAATTTTTTTTGACTCAAATGTAACAACGGATGCTAGAATGTGATTCGGGGCGGAATTCCATGCCTTAAAATGTTATTATTAGCTGTTTTTAAAAATCGAGTGTTTTTGCTCCCAGAGGAAGAAAACGCGTGATGCCGGGGTCAGAAAAAAAAGTGCCCAGGAGCAAAAAATTTTCTTTTGACTCAAATGTAACAACCGATGCTAGAATGTGATTCGGGGTGGAATTCCATGCTTAAAAATGTTATTATTAGCTGTTTTTAAAAATCGAGTATTTTTGCAGCCCGAGGAACAAAACGCGTGATGCCGGGGTCAGAAAAAAAACTGCCCAGGAGCAAAAAAAATTTTTTTGACTCAAATGTAACAACGGATGCTAGAATGTGATTCGGGGTGGAATTCCATGCTTAAAAATGTTATTATTAGCTGTTTTTAAAAATCGAGTGTTTTTGCTCCCAGAGGAAGAAAACGCGTGATGCCGGGGTCAGAAAAAAACTGCCCACGAGCAAAAAAAATTTTTTTGACTCAAATGTAACAACGGATGCTAGAATGTGATTCGGGGTGGAATTCCATGCTTAAAAATGTTATTATTAGCTGTTTTTAAAAATCGAGTGTTTTTGCTCCCAGAGGAAGAAAACGCGTGATGCCGGGGTCAGAAAAAAACTGACCACGAGCAAAAAAAATTTTTTTGACTCAAATGTAACAACGGATGCTAGAATGTGATTCGGGGTGGAATTCCATGCTTAAAAAGGTTATTATGAGCTGTTTTTAAAAATCGAGTGTTTTTGCTGCCCGAGGAAGAAAATGCGTGATGCCGGGGTCAGAAAAAAAACTGCCCAGGAGGAAAAAAATTTTTTTTGACTCAAATGTAACAACGGATGCTAGAATGTGATTCGGGGTGGAATTCCATGCTTAAAAATGTTATTATTAGCTGTTTTTAAAAATCGAGTGTTTTTGCTGCCCGAGGAAGAAAACGCGTGATGCCGGGGTCAGAAAAAAAACTGCCCAGGAGCAAAAAAATTTTTTTTGACTCAAATGTAACAACGGATGCTAGAATGTGATTCGGGGTGGAATTCCATGCTTAAAAATGTTATTATTAGCTGTTTTTAAAAATCGAGTGTTTTTGCTGCCCGAGGAAGAAAACGCGTGATGCCGGGGTCAGAAAAAAAACTGCCCAGGAGCAAAAAATTTTCTTTTGACTCAAATGTAACAACGGATGCTAGAATGTGATTCGGGGTGGAATTCCATGCTTAAAAATGTTATTATGAGCTGTTTTTAAAAATCGAGTGTTTTTGCTGCCCGAGGAAGAAAACGCGTGATGCCGGGGTCAGAAAAAAAACTGCCCAGGATCAAAAAAATTTTTTTTGACTCAAATGTAACAACGGATGCTAGAATGTGATTCGGGTTGGAATTTCATGCTTAAAAATGTTATTATTAGCTGTTTTTAAAAATCGAGTGTTTTTGCTGCCCGAGGAAGAAAACGCGTGATGCCGGGGTCAGAAAAAAAACTGCCCAGGAGCAAAAAAATTTTTTTTGACTCAAATGTAACAACGGATGCTAGAATGTGATTCGGGGGGGAATTTCATGCTTAAAAATGTTATTATTAGCTCTTTTTAAAAATCGAGTATTTTTGCTGCCCGAGGAAGAAAAGGCGTGATGCCGGGGTCAGAAAAAAAACTGCCCAGGAGCAAAAAAATTTTTTTTGACTCAAATGTAACAACGGATGCTAGAATGTGATTCGGGGTGGAATTTCATGCTTAAAAATGTTATTATTAGCTCTTTTTAAAAATCGAGTATTTTTGCTGCCCGAGGAAGAAAACGCGTGATGCCGGGGTCAGAAAAAAAACTGCCCAGGAGCAAAAAAAATTTTTTTTACTCAAATGTAACAACGGATGTTAGAATGTGATTCGGGGTGGAATTCCATGCTTAAAAATGTTATTATTAGCTGTTTTTTAAAATCGAGTGTTTTTGCTGCCCGAGGAAGAAAACGCGTGATGCCGGGGTCAGAAAAAAAACTGCCCAGGAGCAAAAAAATTTTTTTTGACTCAAATGTAACAACGGATGCTAGAATGTGATTGGGGGTGGAATTCCATGCTTAAAAATGTTATTATTAGCTGTTTTTAAAAATCGAGTATTTTTGCTGCCCGAGGAAGAAAACGCGTGATGCCGGGGTCAGAAAAAAAACTGCCCAGGAGCAAAAAAATTTTTTTTGACTCAAATGTAACAACGGATGCTAGAATGTGATTCGGGGTGGAATTCCATGCTTAAAAATGTTATTATGAGCTGTTTATAAAAATCGAGTGTTTTTGCTGCCCGAGGAAGAAAACGCGTGATGCCGGGGTCAGAAAAAAAACTGCCCAGGAGCAAAAAAATTTTTTTTGACTCAAATGTAACAACGGATGCTAGAATGTGATTCGGGGTGGAATTCCATGCTTAAAAATGTTATTATTAGCTGTTTTTAAAAATCGAGTGTTTTTGCTGCCCGAGGAAGAAAACGCGTGATGCCGGGGTCAGAAAAAAAACTGCCCAGGAGCAAAAAAATTTTTTTTGACTCAAATGTAACAACGGATGCTAGAATGTGATTCGGGGTGGAATTTCATGCTTAAAAATGTTATTATTAGCTCTTTTTAAAAATCGAGTATTTTTGCTGCCCGAGGAAGAAAACGCGTGATGCCGGGGTCAGAAAAAAAACTGCCCAGGAGCAAAAAAATTTTTTTTGACTCAAATGTAACAACGGATGCTAGAATGTGATTCGGGGCGGAATTCCATGCCTTAAAATGTTATTATTAGCTGTTTTTAAAAATCGAGTGTTTTTGCTCCCAGAGGAAGAAAACGCGTGATGCCGGGGTCAGAAAAAAAAGTGCCCAGGAGCAAAAAATTTTCTTTTGACTCAAATGTAACAACCGATGCTAGAATGTGATTCGGGGTGGAATTCCATGCTTAAAAATGTTATTATTAGCTGTTTTTAAAAATCGAGTATTTTTGCAGCCCGAGGAACAAAACGCGTGATGCCGGGGTCAGAAAAAAAACTGCCCAGGAGCAAAAAAAATTTTTTTGACTCAAATGTAACAACGGATGCTAGAATGTGATTCGGGGTGGAATTCCATGCTTAAAAATGTTATTATTAGCTGTTTTTAAAAATCGAGTGTTTTTGCTCCCAGAGGAAGAAAACGCGTGATGCCGGGGTCAGAAAAAAACTGCCCACGAGCAAAAAAAATTTTTTTGACTCAAATGTAACAACGGATGCTAGAATGTGATTCGGGGTGGAATTCCATGCTTAAAAATGTTATTATTAGCTGTTTTTAAAAATCGAGTGTTTTTGCTCCCAGAGGAAGAAAACGCGTGATGCCGGGGTCAGAAAAAAACTGACCACGAGCAAAAAAAATTTTTTTGACTCAAATGTAACAACGGATGCTAGAATGTGATTCGGGGTGGAATTCCATGCTTAAAAAGGTTATTATGAGCTGTTTTTAAAAATCGAGTGTTTTTGCTGCCCGAGGAAGAAAATGCGTGATGCCGGGGTCAGAAAAAAAACTGCCCAGGAGGAAAAAAATTTTTTTTGACTCAAATGTAACAACGGATGCTAGAATGTGATTCGGGGTGGAATTCCATGCTTAAAAATGTTATTATTAGCTGTTTTTAAAAATCGAGTGTTTTTGCTGCCCGAGGAAGAAAACGCGTGATGCCGGGGTCAGAAAAAAAACTGCCCAGGAGCAAAAAAATTTTTTTTGACTCAAATGTAACAACGGATGCTAGAATGTGATTCGGGGTGGAATTCCATGCTTAAAAATGTTATTATTAGCTGTTTTTAAAAATCGAATGTTTTTGCTGCCCGAGGAAGAAAACGCGTGATGCCGGGGTCAGAAAAAAAACTGCCCAGGAGCAAAAAATTTTCTTTTGACTCAAATGTAACAACGGATGCTAGAATGTGATTCGGGGTGGAATTCCATGCTTAAAAATGTTATTATGAGCTGTTTTTAAAAATCGAGTGTTTTTGCTGCCCGAGGAAGAAAACGCGTGATGCCGGGGTCAGAAAAAAAACTGCCCAGGATCAAAAAAATTTTTTTTGACTCAAATGTAACAACGGATGCTAGAATGTGATTCGGGTTGGAATTTCATGCTTAAAAATGTTATTATTAGCTGTTTTTAAAAATCGAGTGTTTTTGCTGCCCGAGGAAGAAAACGCGTGATGCCGGGGTCAGAAAAAAAACTGCCCAGGAGCAAAAAAATTTTTTTTGACTCAAATGTAACAACGGATGCTAGAATGTGATTCGGGGGGGAATTTCATGCTTAAAAATGTTATTATTAGCTCTTTTTAAAAATCGAGTATTTTTGCTGCCCGAGGAAGAAAAGGCGTGATGCCGGGGTCAGAAAAAAAACTGCCCAGGAGCAAAAAAATTTTTTTTGACTCAAATGTAACAACGGATGCTAGAATGTGATTCGGGGTGGAATTTCATGCTTAAAAATGTTATTATTAGCTCTTTTTAAAAATCGAGTATTTTTGCTGCCCGAGGAAGAAAACGCGTGATGCCGGGGTCAGAAAAAAAACTGCCCAGGAGCAAAAAAAATTTTTTTTACTCAAATGTAACAACGGATGTTAGAATGTGATTCGGGGTGGAATTCCATGCTTAAAAATGTTATTATTAGCTGTTTTTTAAAATCGAGTGTTTTTGCTGCCCGAGGAAGAAAACGCGTGATGCCGGGGTCAGAAAAAAAACTGCCCAGGAGCAAAAAAATTTTTTTTGACTCAAATGTAACAACGGATGCTAGAATGTGATTGGGGGTGGAATTCCATGCTTAAAAATGTTATTATTAGCTGTTTTTAAAAATCGAGTATTTTTGCTGCCCGAGGAAGAAAACGCGTGATGCCGGGGTCAGAAAAAAAACTGCCCAGGAGCAAAAAAATTTTTTTTGACTCAAATGTAACAACGGATGCTAGAATGTGATTCGGGGTGGAATTCCATGCTTAAAAATGTTATTATGAGCTGTTTATAAAAATCGAGTGTTTTTGCTGCCCGAGGAAGAAAACGCGTGATGCCGGGGTCAGAAAAAAAACTGCCCAGGAGCAAAAAAATTTTTTTTGACTCAAATGTAACAACGGATGCTAGAATGTGATTCGGGGTGGAATTCCATGCTTAAAAATGTTATTATTAGCTGTTTTTAAAAATCGAGTGTTTTTGCTGCCCGAGGAAGAAAACGCGTGATGCCGGGGTCAGAAAAAAAACTGCCCAGGAGCAAAAAAAATTTTTTTGACTCAAATGTAACAACGGATGCTAGAATGTGATTCGGGGTGGAATTTCATGCTTAAAAATGTTATTATTAGCTCTTTTTAAAAATCGAGTATTTTTGCTGCCCGAGGAAGAAAACGCGTGATGCCGGGGTCAGAAAAAAAACTGCCCAGGAGCAAAAAAATTTTTTTTTACTCAAATGTAACAACGGATGCTAGAATGTGATTCGGGGTGGAATTCCATGCTTAAAAATGTTATTATTAGCTGTTTTTAAAAATCGAGTATTTTTGCTGCCTGAGGAAGAAAACGCGTGATGCCGGGGTCAGAAAAAAAACTGCCCAGGAGCCAAAATTTTTTTTTTGACTCAAATGTAACAACGGATGTTAGAATGTGATTCGGGGTGGAATTCCATGCTTAAAAATGTTATTATTAGCTGTTTTTAAAAATCGAGTGATTTTGCTGCCCAAGGAAGAAAACGCGTGATGCCGGGGTCAGAAAAAAAACTGCCCAGGAGCAAAAAAATTTTTTTTGACTCAAATGTAACAACGGATGCTAGAATGTGATTCGGGGTGGAATTCCATGCTTAAAAATGTTATTATTAGCTGTTTTTAAAAATCGAGTGTTTTTGCTGCCCGAGGAAGAAAACGCGTGATGCCGGGGTCAGAAAAAAAACTGCCCAGGAGCAAAAAATTTTTTTTTGACTCAAATGTAACAACGGATGCTAGAATGTGATTCGGGGTGGAATTTCATGCTTAAAAATGTTATTATTAGCTCTTTTTAAAAATCGAGTATTTTTGCTGCCCGAGGAAGAAAACGCGTGATGCCGGGGTCAGAAAAAAAACTGCCCAGGAGCAAAAAAATTTTTTTTTACTCAAATGTAACAACGGATGCTAGAATGTGATTCGGGGTGGAATTCCATGCTTAAAAATGTTATTATTAGCTGTTTTTAAAAATCGAGTATTTTTGCTGCCTGAGGAAGAAAACGCGTGATGCCGGGGTCAGAAAAAAAACTGCCCAGGAGCAAAAAAATTTTTTTGACTCAAATGTAACAACGGATGCTAGAATGTGATTCGGGGTGGAATTTCATGCTTAAAAATGTTATTATTAGCTCTTTTTAAAAATCGAGTATTTTTGCTGCCCGAGGAAGAAAACG
The DNA here is from genome assembly GCF_059756535.1 of Pantherophis guttatus. NCBI lineage: Eukaryota > Metazoa > Chordata > Lepidosauria > Squamata > Colubridae > Pantherophis > Pantherophis guttatus. The sequence continues at coordinate 83,151,614 of NC_142068.1, read as the reverse complement.
CGTGATGCCGGGGTCAGAAAAAAAACTGCCCAGGAGCAAAAAAATTTTTTTTTACTCAAATGTAACAACGGATGCTAGAATGTGATTCGGGGTGGAATTCCATGCTTAAAAATGTTATTATGAGCTGTTTATAAAAATCGAGTGTTTTTGCTGCCCGAGGAAGAAAACGCGTGATGCCGGGGTCAGAAAAAAAACTGCCCAGGAGCAAAAAAATTTTTTTTGACTCAAATGTAACAACGGATGCTAGAATGTGATTCGGGGTGGAATTCCATGCTTAAAAATGTTATTATTAGCTGTTTTTTAAAATCGAGTGTTTTTGCTGCCCGAGGAAGAAAACGCGTGATGCCGGGGTCAGAAAAAAAACTGCCCAGGAGCAAAAAATTTTCTTTTGACTCAAATGTAACAACGGATGCTAGAATGTGATTCGGGGTGGAATTCCATGCTTAAAAATGTTATTATGAGCTGTTTTTAAAAATCGAGTATTTTTGCTGCCCGAGGAAGAAAACGCGTGATGCCGGGGTCAGAAAAAAAACTGCCCAGGAGCAAAAAAATTTTTTTTTACTCAAATGTAACAACGGATGCTAGAATGTGATTCGGGGTGGAATTCCATGCTTAAAAATGTTATTATGAGCTGTTTCTAAAAATCGAGTGTTTTTGCTGCCCGAGGAAGAAAACGCGTGATGCCGGGGTCAGAAAAAAAACTGCCCAGGAGCAAAAAAATTTTTTTTGACTCAAATGTAACAACGGATGCTAGAATGTGATTCGGGGTGGAATTCCATGCTTAAAAATGTTATTATTAGCTGTTTTTAAAAATCGAGTGTTTTTGCTGCCCGAGGAAGAAAACGCGTGATGCCGGGGTCAGAAAAAAAACTGCCCAGGAGCAAAAAATTTTCTTTTGACTCAAATGTAACAACGGATGCTAGAATGTGATTCGGGGTGGAATTCCATGCTTAAAAATGTTATTATGAGCTGTTTTTAAAAATCGAGTGTTTTTGCTGCCCGAGGAAGAAAACGCGTGATGCCGGGGTCAGAAAAAAAACTGTCCAGGAGCAAAAAATTTTTTTTGACTCAAATGTAACAACGGATGCTAGAATGTGATTCGGGGTGGAATTCCATGCTTAAAAATGTTATTATTAGCTGTTTTTAAAAATCGAGTGTTTTTGCTGCCCGAGGAAGAAAACGCGTGATGCCGGGGTCAGAAAAAAAACTGCCCAGGAGCAAAAAATTTTTTTTTGACTCAAATGTAACAACGGATGCTAGAATGTGATTCGGGGTGGAATTCCATGCTTAAAAATGTTATTATGAGCTGTTTTTAAAAATCGAGTGTTTTTGCTGCCCGAGGAAGAAAACGCGTGATGCCGGGGTCAGAAAAAAAACTGCCCAGGATCAAAAAAATTTTTTTTGACTCAAATGTAACAACGGATGCTAGAATGTGATTCGGGGTGGAATTCCATGCTTAAAAATGTTATTATTAGCTGTTTTTAAAAATCGAGTGTTTTTGCTGCCCGAGGAAGAAAACGCGTGATGCCGGGGTCAGAAAAAAAACTGCCCAGGAGCAAAAAATTTTTTTTTGACTCAAATGTAACAACGGATGCTAGAATGTAATTCGGGGTGGAATTTCATGCTTAAAAATGTTATTATTAGCTCTTTTTAAAAATCGAGTATTTTTGCTGCCCGAGGAACAAAACGCGTGATGCCGGGGTCAGAAAAAAAACTGCCCAGGAGCAAAAAAATTTTTTTTGACTCAAATGTAACAACGGATGCTAGAATGTGATTCGGGGTGGAATTTCATGCTTAAAAATGTTATTATTAGCTGTTTTTAAAAATCGAGTATTTTTGCTGCCCGAGGAAGAAAACGCGTGATGCCGGGGTCAGAAAAAAAACTGCCCAGGAGCAAAAAAATTTTTTTTGACTCAAATGTAACAACGGATGCTAGAATGTGATTCAGGGTGGAATTCCATGCTTAAAAATGTTATTATTAGCTCTTTTTAAAAATCGAGTATTTTTGCTGCCCGAGGAAGAAAACGCGTGATGCCGGGGTCAGAAAAAAAACTGCCCAGGAGCAAAAAAATTTTTTTTTACTCAAATGTAACAACGGATGCTAGAATGTGATTCGGGGTGGAATTCCATGCTTAAAAATGTTATTATTAGCTGTTTTTAAAAATCGAGTGATTTTGCTGCCCGAGGAAGAAAACACGTGATGCCGGGGTCAGAAAAAAAACTGCCCAGGAGCAAAAAAATTTTTTTTTACTCAAATGTAACAACGGATGCTAGAATGTGATTCGGGGTGGAATTCCATGCTTAAAAATGTTATTATGAGCTGTTTATAAAAATCGAGTGTTTTTGCTGCCCGAGGAAGAAAACGCGTGATGCCGGGGTCAGAAAAAAAACTGCCCAGGAGCAAAAAAATTTTTTTTGACTCAAATGTAACAACGGATGCTAGAATGTGATTCGGGGTGGAATTCCATGCTTAAAAATGTTATTATTAGCTGTTTTTAAAAATCGAGTGTTTTTGCTGCCCGAGGAAGAAAACGCGTGATGCCGGGGTCAGAAAAAAAACTGCCCAGGAGCAAAAAATTTTCTTTTGACTCAAATGTAACAACGGATGCTAGAATGTGATTCGGGGTGGAATTCCATGCTTAAAAATGTTATTATGAGCTGTTTTTAAAAATCGAGTGTTTTTGCTGCCCGAGGAAGAAAACGCGTGATGCCGGGGTCAGAAAAAAAACTGTCCAGGAGCAAAAAATTTTTTTTGACTCAAATGTAACAACGGATGCTAGAATGTGATTCGGGGTGGAATTCCATGCTTAAAAATGTTATTATTAGCTGTTTTTAAAAATCGAGTGTTTTTGCTGCCCGAGGAAGAAAACGCGTGATGCCGGGGTCAGAAAAAAAACTGCCCAGGAGCAAAAAATTTTTTTTTGACTCAAATGTAACAACGGATGCTAGAATGTGATTCGGGGTGGAATTTCATGCTTAAAAATGTTATTATTAGCTCTTTTTAAAAATCGAGTATTTTTGCTGCCCGAGGAACAAAACGCGTGATGCCGGGGTCAGAAAAAAAACTGCCCAGGAGCAAAAAAATTTTTTTTGACTCAAATGTAACAACGGATGCTAGAATGTGATTCGGGGTGGAATTTCATGCTTAAAAATGTTATTATTAGCTGTTTTTAAAAATCGAGTATTTTTGCTGCCCGAGGAAGAAAACGCGTGATGCCGGGGTCAGAAAAAAAACTGCCCAGGAGCAAAAAAAATTTTTTTGACTCAAATGTAACAACGGATGCTAGAATGTGATTCGGGGTGGAATTCCATGCTTAAAAATGTTATTATTAGCTCTTTTTAAAAATCGAGTATTTTTGCTGCCCGAGGAAGAAAACGCGTGATGCCGGGGTCAGAAAAAAAACTGCCCAGGAGCAAAAAAATTTTTTTTTACTCAAATGTAACAACGGATGCTAGAATGTGATTCGGGGTGGAATTCCATGCTTAAAAATGTTATTATTAGCTGTTTTTAAAAATCGAGTGATTTTGCTGCCCGAGGAAGAAAACACGTGATGCCGGGGTCAGAACAAAAACTGCCCAGGAGCAAAAAAATTTTTTTTTACTCAAATGTAACAACGGATGCTAGAATGTGATTCGGGGTGGAATTCCATGCTTAAAAATGTTATTATGAGCTGTTTTTTAAAATCGAGTGTTTTTGCTGCCCAAGGAAGAAAACGCGTGATGCCGGGGTCAGAAAAAAAACTGCCCAGGAGCAAAAAAATTTTTTTTGACTCAAATGTAACAACGGATGCTAGAATGTGATTCGGGGTGGAATTTCATGCTTAAAAATGTTATTATTAGCTCTTTTTAAAAATCGAGTATTTTTGCTGCCCGAGGAACAAAACGCGTGATGCCGGGGTCAGAAAAAAAACTGCCCAGGAGCAAAAAAAATTTTTTTGACTCAAATGTAACAACGGATGCTAGAATGTGATTCGGGGTGGAATTCCATGCTTAAAAATGTTATTATGAGCTGTTTTTAAAAATCGAGTGTTTTTGCTCCCAGAGGAAGAAAACGCGTGATGCCGGGGTCAGAAAAAAAAGTGTCCAGGAGCAAAAAAATTTCTTTTGACTCAAATGTAACAACCGATGCTAGAATGTGATTCGTGGTGGAATTCCATGCTTAAAAATGTTATTATTAGCTGTTTTTAAAAATCGAGTATTTTTGCTGCCCGAGGAACAAAACGCGTGATGCCGGGGTCAGAAAAAAAACTGCCCAGGAGCAAAAAAAATTTTTTTGACTCAAATGTAACAACGGATGCTAGAATGTGATTCGGGGTGGAATTCCATGCTTAAAAATGTTATTATTAGCTGTTTTTAAAAATCGAGTGTTTTTGCTCCCAGAGGAAGAAAACGCGTGATGCCGGGGTCAGAAAAAAAACTGCCCACGAGCAAAAAAAATTTTTTTGACTCAAATGTAACAACGGATGCTAGAATGTGATTCGGGGTGGAATTCCATGCTTAAAAAGGTTATTATGAGCTGTTTTTAAAAATCGAGTGTTTTTGCTGCCCGAGGAAGAAAACGCGTGATGCCGGGGTCAGAAAAAAAACTGCCCAGGCGGAAAAAAAATTTTTTTGACTCAAATGTAACAACGGATGCTAGAATGTGATTCGGGGTGGAATTCCATGCTTAAAAATGTTATTATTAGCTGTTTTTAAAAATCGAGTGTTTTTGCTGCCCAAGGAAGAAAACGCGTGATGCCGGGGTCAGAAAAAAAACTGCCCAGGAGCAAAAAAAATTTTTTTGACTCAAATGTAACAACGGATGCTAGAATGTGATTCGGGGTGGAATTCCATGCTTAAAAATGTTATTATTAGCTGTTTTTAAAAATCGAGTGATTTTGCTGCCCGAGGAAGAAAACGCGTGATGCCGGGGTCAGAAAAAAAACTGCCCAGGACCAAAAAAATTTTTTTTTACTCAAATGTTACAACGGATGCTAGAATGTGATTCGGGGTGGAATTCCATGCTTAAAAATGTTATTATGAGCTGTTTTTAAAAATCGAGTGTTTTTCCTGCCCGAGGAAGAAAACGCGTGATGCCGGAGTCAGAAAAAAAAATGCCCAGGAGCAAAAAAATTTTTTTTGACTCAAATGTAACAACGGATGCTAGAATGTGATTCGGGGTGGAATTCCATGCTTAAAAATGTTATTATGAGCTGTTTTTAAAAATCGAGTGTTTTTGCTGCCCGAGGAAGAAAATGCGTGATGCCGGGGTCAGAAAAAAAACTGCCCAGGAGCAAAAAATTTTTTTTTGACTCAAATGTAACAACGGATGCTAGAATGTGATTCGGGGTGGAATTCCATGCTTAAAAATGTTATTATTAGCTGTTTTTAAAAATCGAGTGTTTTTGCTGCCCGAGGAAGAAAACGCGTGATGCCGGGGTCAGAAAAAAAACTGCCCAGGAGCAAAAAAAAATTTTTTTACTCAAATGTAACAACGGATGCTAGAATGTGATTCGGGGTGGAATTCCATGCTTAAAAATGTTATTATTAGCTGTTTTTAAAAATCGAGTATTTTTGCTCCCAGAGGAAGAAAACGCGTGATGCCGGGGTCAGAAAAAAAACTGCCCACGAGCAAAAAAAATTTTTTTGACTCAAATGTAACAACGGATGCTAGAATGTGATTCGGGGTGGAATTCCATGCTTAAAAATGTTATTATTAGCTTTTTTTAAAAATCGAGTGTTTTTGCTGCGCGAGGAAGAAAACGCGTGATGCCGGGGTCAGAAAAAAAACTGCCCAGGAGCAAAAAATTTTTTTTTGACTCAAATGTAACAACGGATGCTAGAATGTGATTCGGGGTGGAATTCCATGCTTAAAAATGTTATTATTAGCTGTTTTTTAAAATCGAGTGTTTTTGCTGCCTGAGGAAGAAAACGCGTGATGCCGGGGTCAGAAAAAAAACTGCCCAGGAGCAAAAAAAATTTTTTTGACTCAAATGTAACAACAGATGTTAGAATGTGATTCGGGGTGGAATTCCATGCTTAAAAATGTTATTATTAGCTGTTTTTTAAAATCGAGTGTTTTTGCTGCCCGAGGAAGAAAACGCGTGATGCCGGGGTCAGAAAAAAAACTGCCCAGGAGCAAAAAAAATTTTTTTGACTCAAATGTAACAACGGATGTTAGAATGTGATTCGGGGTGGAATTTCATGCTTAAAAATGTTATTATTAGCTGTTTTTTTAAATCGAGTGTTTTTGCTGCCCGAGGAAGAAAACGCGTGATGCCGGCGTCAGAAAAAAAACTGCCCAGGAGCAAAAAAATTTTTTTTGACTCAAATGTAACAACGGATGCTAGAATGTGATTCAGGGTGGAATTCCATGCTTAAAAATGTTATTATTAGCTGTTTTTAAAAATCGAGTGTTTTTGCTGCCTGAGGAAGAAAACACGTGATGCCGGGGTCAGAAAAAAAACTGCCCAGGAGCAAAAAAAATTTTTTTTGACTCAAATGTAACAACGGATGCTAGAATGTGATTCGGGGTGGAATTCCATGCTTAAAAATGTTATTATTAGCTGTTTTTAAAAATCGAGTATTTTTGCTGCCCGAGGAAGAAAACGCGTGATGCCGGGGTCAGAAAAAAAACTGCCCAGGAGCAAAAAAAAATTTTTTGACTCAAATGTAACAACGGATGCTAGAATGTGATTCGGGGTGGAATTCCATGCTTAAAAATTTTATTATTAGCTGTTTTTAAAAATCGAGTGTTTTTGCTGCCCGAGGAACAAAACGCGTGATGCCGGGGTCAGAAAAAAAACTGCCCAGGAGCAAAAAAATTTTTTTTGACTCAAATGTAACAACGGATGCTAGAATGTGATTCGGGGTGGAATTCCATGCTTAAAAATGTTATTATTAGCTGTTTTTAAAAATCGAGTGTTTTTGCTCCCAGAGGAAGAAAACGCGTGATGCCGGGGTCAGAAAAAAAACTGCCCACGAGCAAAAAAAATTTTTTTGACTCAAATGTAACAACGGATGCTAGAATGTGATTCGGGGTGGAATTCCATGCTTAAAAATGTTATTATTAGCTTTTTTTAAAAATCGAGTGTTTTTGCTGTCCGAGGAAGAAAACGCGTGATGCCGAAGTCAGAAAAAAAACTGCCCAGGAGCAAAAAAAATTTTTTTGACTCAAATGTAACAACGGATGCTAGAATGTGATTCGGGGTGGAATTCCATGCTTAAAAATGTTATTATGAGCTGTTTTGAAAAATCGAGTGTTTTTGCTGCCCGAGGAAGAAAACGCGTGATGCTGGGGTCAGAAAAAAAACTGCCCAGGAGCAAAAAAATTTTTTTTGACTCAAATGTAACAACGGATGTTAGAATGTGATTCGGGGTGGAATTTCATGCTTAAAAATGTTATTATTAGCTGTTTTTTAAAATCGAGTGTTTTTGCTGCCCGAGGAAGAAAACGCGTGATGCCGGGGTCAGAAAAAAAACTGCCCAGGAGCAAAAAAATTTTTTTCGACTCAAATGTAACAACGGATGCTAGAATGTGATTCGGGGTGGAATTCCATGCTTAAAAATGTTATTATGAGCTGTTTTTAAAAATCGAGTGTTTTTGCTGCGCGAGGAAGAAAACGCGTGATGCCGGGGTCAGAAAAAAAACTGCCCAGGAGCAAAAATTTTTTTTTTGACTCAAATGTAACAACGGATGCTAGAATGTGATTCGGGGTGGAATTCCATGCTTAAAAATGTTATTATTAGCTGTTTTTAAAAATCGAGTGTTTTTGCTGCCTGAGGAAGAAAACGCGTGATGCCGGGGTCAGAAAAAAAACTGCCCAGGAGCAAAAAAATTTTTTTTGACTCAAATGTAACAACAGATGTTAGAATGTGATTCGGGGTGGAATTCCATGCTTAAAAATGTTATTATTAGCTGTTTTTTAAAATCGAGTGTTTTTGCTGCCCGAGGAAGAAAACGCGTGATGCCGGGGTCAGAAAAAAAACTGCCCAGGAGCAAAAAATTTTTTTTTGACTCAAATGTAACAACGGATGTTAGAATGTGATTCGGGGTGGAATTTCATGCTTAAAAATGTTATTATTAGCTGTTTTTTTAAATCGAGTGTTTTTGCTGCCTGAGGAAGAAAACGCGTGATGCCGGGGTCAGAAAAAAAACTGCCCAGGAGCAAAAAAATTTTTCTTGACTCAAATGTAACAACGGATGTTAGAATGTGATTCGGGGTGGAATTTCATGCTTAAAAATGTTATTATTAGCTGTTTTTTTAAATCGAGTGTTTTTGCTGCCCGAGGAAGAAAACGCGTGATGCCGGCGTCAGAAAAAAAACTGCCCAGGAGCAAAAAAATTTTTTTTGACTCAAATGTAACAACGGATGCTAGAATGTGATTCAGGGTGGAATTCCATGCTTAAAAATGTTATTATTAGCTGTTTTTAAAAATCGAGTGTTTTTGCTGCCTGAGGAAGAAAACACGTGATGCCGGGGTCAGAAAAAAAACTGCCCAGGAGCAAAAAAAATTTTTTTTGACTCAAATGTAACAACGGATGCTAGAATGTGATTCGGGGTGGAATTCCATGCTTAAAAATGTTATTATTAGCTGTTTTTAAAAATCGAGTATTTTTGCTGCCCGAGGAAGAAAACGCGTGATGCCGGGGTCAGAAAAAAAACTGCCCAGGAGCAAAAAAAATTTTTTTGACTCAAATGTAACAACGGATGCTAGAATGTGATTCGGGGTGGAATTCCATGCTTAAAAATTTTATTATTAGCTGTTTTTAAAAATCGAGTGTTTTTACTGCCCGAGGAACAAAACGCGTGATGCCGGGGTCAGAAAAAAAACTGCCCAGGAGCAAAAAAATTTTTTTTGACTCAAATGTAACAACGGATGCTAGAATGTGATTCGGGGTGGAATTCCATGCTTAAAAATGTTATTATTAGCTGTTTTTAAAAATCGAGTGTTTTTGCTCCCAGAGGAAGAAAACGCGTGATGCCGGGGTCAGAAAAAAAACTGCCCACGAGCAAAAAAATTTTTTTTGACTCAAATGTAACAACGGATGCTAGAATGTGATTCGGGGTGGAATTCCATGCTTAAAAATGTTATTATTAGCTTTTTTTAAAAATCGAGTGTTTTTGCTGTCCGAGGAAGAAAACGCGTGATGCCGGGGTCAGAAAAAAAACTGCCCAGGAGCAAAAAAATTTTTTTTGACTCAAATGTAACAACGGATGCTAGAATGTGATTCGGGGTGGAATTCCATGCTTAAAAATGTTATTATGAGCTGTTTTGAAAAATCGAGTGTTTTTGCTGCCCGAGGAAGAAAACGCGTGATGCCGGGGTCAGAAAAAAAACTGCCCAGGAGCAAAAAAATTTTTTTTGACTCAAATGTAACAACGGATGTTAGAATGTGATTCCGGGTGGAATTTCATGCTTAAAAATGTTATTATTAGCTGTTTTTTAAAATCGAGTGTTTTTGCTGCCCGAGGAAGAAAACGCGTGATGCCGGGGTCAGAAAAAAAACTGCCCAGGAGCAAAAAAAATTTTTTTGACTCAAATGTAACAACGGATGCTAGAATGTGATTCGGGGTGGAATTCCATGCTTAAAAATGTTATTATGAGCTGTTTTTAAAAATCGAGTGTTTTTGCTGCGCGAGGAAGAAAACGCGTGATGCCGGGGTCAGAAAAAAAACTGCCCAGGAGCAAAAATTTTTTTTTTGACTCAAATGTAACAACGGATGCTAGAATGTGATTCGGGGTGGAATTCCATGCTTAAAAATGTTATTATTAGCTGTTTTTAAAAATCGAGTGTTTTTGCTGCCTGAGGAAGAAAACGCGTGATGCCGGGGTCAGAAAAAAAACTGCCCAGGAGCAAAAAAATTTTTTTTGACTCAAATGTAACAACAGATGTTAGAATGTGATTCGGGGTGGAATTCCATGCTTAAAAATGTTATTATTAGCTGTTTTTTAAAATCGAGTGTTTTTGCTGCCCGAGGAAGAAAACGCGTGATGCCGGGGTCAGAAAAAAAACTGCCCAGGAGCAAAAAAAATTTTTTTGACTCAAATGTAACAACGGATGTTAGAATGTGATTCGGGGTGGAATTTCATGCTTAAAAATGTTATTATTAGCTGTTTTTTTAAATCGAGTGTTTTTGCTGCCTGAGGAAGAAAACGCATGATGCCGGGGTCAGAAAAAAAACTGCCCAGGAGCAAAAAAATTTTTTTTGACTCAAATGTAACAACAGATGTTAGAATGTGATTCGGGGTGGAATTCCATGCTTAAAAATGTTATTATTAGCTGTTTTTTAAAATCGAGTGTTTTTGCTGCCCGAGGAAGAAAACGCGTGATGCCGGGGTCAGAAAAAAAACTGCCCAGGAGCAAAAAAATTTTTTTTGACTCAAATGTAACAACGGATGTTAGAATGTGATTCGGGGTGGAATTTCATGCTTAAAAATGTTATTATTAGCTGTTTTTTTAAATCGAGTGTTTTTGCTGCCCGAGGAAGAAAACGCGTGATGCCGGGGTCAGAAAAAAAACTGCCCAGGAGCAAAAAAATTTTTTTTGACTCAAATGTAACAACGGATGCTAGAATGTGATTCAGGGTGGAATTCCATGCTTAAAAATGTTATTATTAGCTGTTTTTAAAAATCGAGTGTTTTTGCTGCCTGAGGAAGAAAACACGTGATGCCGGGGTCAGAAAAAAAACTGCCCAGGAGCAAAAAAAATTTTTTTGACTCAAATGTAACAACAGATGTTAGAATGTGATTCGGGGTGGAATTCCATGCTTAAAAATGTTATTATTAGCTGTTTTTTAAAATCGAGTGTTTTTGCTGCCCGAGGAAGAAAACGCGTGATGCCGGGGTCAGAAAAAAAACTGCCCAGGAGCAAAAAAAATTTTTTTGACTCAAATGTAACAACGGATGCTAGAATGTGATTCGGGGTGGAATTCCATGCTTAAAAATGTTATTATTAGCTGTTTTTAAAAATCGAGTGTTTTTGCTGCCCGAGGAAGAAAACGCGTGATGCCGGGGTCAGAAAAAAAACTGCCCATGAGCAAAAAAATTTTTTTTGACTCAAATGTAACAACAGATGCTAGAATGTGATTCGGGGTGGAATTTCATGATTAAAAATGTTATTATTAGCTGTTTTTAAAAATCGAGTATTTTTGCTGCCCGAGGAACAAAACGCGTGATGCCGGGGTCAGAAAAAAAACTGCCCAGGAGCAAAAAAAATTTTTTTGACTCAAATGTAACAACGGATGCTAGAATGTGATTCGGGGTGGAATTCCATGCTTAAAAATGTTATTATTAGCTGTTTTTAAAAATCGAGTGTTTTTGCTCCCAGAGGAAGAAAACGCGTGATGCCGGGGTCAGAAAAAAAACTGCCCAGGAGCAAAAAAAATTTTTTTGACTCAAATGTAACAACGGATGCTAGAATGTGATTCGGGCTGGAATTCCATGCTTAAAAATATTATTATGAGCTGTTTTTAAAAATCGAGTGTTTTTACTGCCCGAGGAAGAAAACGCGTGATGCCGGGGTCAGAAAAAAAACTGCCCAGGAGCAAAAAAATTTTTTTTGACTCAAATGTAACAACGGATGCTAGAATGTGATTCGGGGTGGAATTCCATGCTTAAAAATGTTATTATGAGCTGTTTTGAAAAATCGAGTGTTTTTGCTGCCCGAGGAAGAAAACGCGTGATGCCGGGGTCAGAAAAAAAACTGCCCAGGAGCAAAAAAATTTTTTTTGACTCAAATGTAACAACGGATGTTAGAATGTGATTCGGGGTGGAATTTCATGCTTAAAAATGTTATTATTAGCTGTTTTTTAAAATCGAGTGTTTTTGCTGCCCGAGGAAGAAAACGCGTGATGCCGGGGTCAGAAAAAAAACTGCCCAGGAGCAAAAATTTTTTTTTTGACTCAAATGTAACAACGGATGCTAGAATGTGATTCGGGGTGGAATTCCATGCTTAAAAATGTTATTATTAGCTGTTTTTAAAAATCGAGTGTTTTTGCTGCCTGAGGAAGAAAACGAGTGATGCCGGGGTCAGAAAAAAAACTGCCCAGGAGCAAAAAAATTTTTTTTGACTCAAATGTAACAACAGATGTTAGAATGTGATTCGGGGTGGAATTCCATGCTTAAAAATGTTATTATTAGCTGTTTTTTAAAATCGAGTGTTTTTGCTGCCCGAGGAAGAAAACGCGTGATGCCGGGGTCAGAAAAAAAACTGCCCAGGAGCAAAAAAAATTTTTTTGACTCAAATGTAACAACGGATGTTAGAATGTGATTCGGGGTGGAATTTCATGCTTAAAAATGTTATTATTAGCTGTTTTTTTAAATCGAGTGTTTTTGCTTCCTGAGGAAGAAAACGCATGATGCCGGGGTCAGAAAAAAAACTGCCCAGGAGCAAAAAAATTTTTTTTGACTCAAATGTAACAACAGATGTTAGAATGTGATTCGGGGTGGAATTCCATGCTTAAAAATGTTATTATTAGCTGTTTTTTAAAATCGAGTGTTTTTGCTGCCCGAGGAAGAAAACGCGTGATGCCGGGGTCAGAAAAAAAACTGCCCAGGAGCAAAAAAATTTTTTTTGACTCAAATGTAACAACGGATGTTAGAATGTGATTCGGGGTGGAATTTCATGCTTAAAAATGTTATTATTAGCTGTTTTTTTAAATCGAGTGTTTTTGCTGCCCGAGGAAGAAAACGCGTGATGCCGGGGTCAGAAAAAAAACTGCCCAGGAGCAAAAAAATTTTTTTTGACTCAAATGTAACAACGGATGCTAGAATGTGATTCAGGGTGGAATTCCATGCTTAAAAATGTTATTATTAGCTGTTTTTAAAAATCGAGTGTTTTTGCTGCCTGAGGAAGAAAACACGTGATGCCGGGGTCAGAAAAAAAACTGCCCAGGAGCAAAAAAAATTTTTTTGACTCAAATGTAACAACAGATGTTAGAATGTGATTCGGGGTGGAATTCCATGCTTAAAAATGTTATTATTAGCTGTTTTTAAAAATCGAGTATTTTTGCTGCCCGAGGAACAAAACGCGTGATGCCGGGGTCAGAAAAAAAACTGCCCAGGAGCAAAAAAAATTTTTTTGACTCAAATGTAACAACGGATGCTAGAATGTGATTCGGGGTGGAATTCCATGCTTAAAAATGTTATTATTAGCTGTTTTTAAAAATCGAGTGTTTTTGCTCCCAGAGGAAGAAAACGCGTGATGCCGGGGTCAGAAAAAAAACTGCCCAGGAGCAAAAAAAATTTTTTTGACTCAAATGTAACAACGGATGCTAGAATGTGATTCGGGCTGGAATTCCATGCTTAAAAATATTATTATGAGCTGTTTTTAAAAATCGAGTGTTTTTACTGCCCGAGGAAGAAAACGCGTGATGCCGGGGTCAGAAAAAAAACTGCCCAGGCGGAAAAAAATTTTTTTTGACTCAAATGTAACAACGGATGCTAGAATGTGATTCGGGGTGGAATTCCATGCTTAAAAATGTTATTATTAGCTGTTTTTAAAAATCGAGTGTTTTTGCTGCCCGAGGAAGAAAACGCGTGATGCCGGGGTCAGAAAAAAAACTGCCCAGGCGGAAAAAAAATTTTTTTGACTCAAATGTAACAACGGATGCTAGAATGTGATTCGGGGTGGAATTCCATGCTTAAAAATGTTATTATTAGCTGTTTTTAAAAATCGAGTGTTTTTGCTGCCCGAGGAAGAAAACGCGTGATGCCGGGGTCAGAAAAAAAACTGCCCAGGAGCAAAAAAATTTTTTTTGACTCAAATGTAACAACGGATGCTAGAATGTGATTCGGGGTGGAATTCCATGCTTAAAAATGTTATTATTAGCTGTTTTTAAAAATCGAGTGATTTTGCTGCCCGAGGAAGAAAACGCGTGATGCCGGGGTCAGAAAAAAAACTGCCCAGGAGCAAAAAAATTTTTTTTTACTCAAATGTTACAACGGATGCTAGAATGTGATTCGGGGTGGAATTCCATGCTTAAAAATGTTATTATGAGCTGTTTTTAAAAATCGAGTGTTTTTCCTGCCCGAGGAAGAAAACACGTGATGCCGGAGTCAGAAAAAAAAATGCCCAGGAGCAAAAAATTTTTTTTTGACTCAAATGTAACAACGGATGCTAGAATGTGATTCGGGGTGGAATTCCATGCTTAAAAATGTTATTATGAGCTGTTTATAAAAATCGAGTGTTTTTGCTGCCCGAGGAAGAAAACGCGTGATGCCGGGGTCAGAAAAAAAACTGCCCAGGAGCAAAAAAATTTTTTTGACTCAAATGTAACAACGGATGCTAGAATGTGATTCGGGGTGGAATTCCATGCTTAAAAATGTTATTATTAGCTGTTTTTAAAAATCGAGTATTTTTGCTGCCCGAGGAAGAAAACGCGTGATGCCGGGGTCAGAAAAAAAACTGCCCAGGAGCAAAAAAAATTTTTTTGACTCAAATGTAACAACGGATGTTAGAATGTGATTCGGGGTTGAATTCCATGCTTAAAAATGTTATTATGAGCTGTTTTTTAAAATCGAGTGTTTTTGCTGCCCGAGGAAGAAAACGCGTGATGCCGGGGTCAGAAAAAAAACTGCCCAGGAGCAAAAAATTTTTTTTTGACTCAAATGTAACAACGGATGCTAGAATGTGATTCGGGGTGGAATTCCATGCTTAAAAATGTTATTATGAGCTGTTTTTTAAAATCGAGTGTTTTTGCTGCCCGAGGAAGAAAACGCGTGATGCCGGGGTCAGAAAAAAAACTGCCCAGGAGCAAAAAAATTTTTTTTGACTCAAATGTAACAACGGATGCTAGAATGTGATTCGGGGTGGAATTTCACGCTTAAAAATGTTATTATTAGCTGTTTTTAAAAATCGAGTATTTTTGCTGCCCGAGGAACAAAACGCGTGATGCCGGGGTCAGAAAAAAAACTGCCCAGGAGCAAAAAAATTTTTTTTGACTCAAATGTAACAACGGATGCTAGAATGTGATTCGGGGTGGAATTCCATGCTTAAAAATGTTATTATTAGCTGTTTTTAAAAATCGAGTGTTTTTGCTCCCAGAGGAAGAAAACGCGTGATGCCGGGGTCAGAAAAAAAACTGCCCAGGAGCAAAAAAATTTTTTTTGACTCAAATGTAACAACGGATGCTAGAATGTGATTCGGGCTGGAATTCCATGCTTAAAAATATTATTATGAGCTGTTTTTAAAAATCGAGTGTTTTTACTGCCCGAGGAAGAAAACGCGTGATGCCGGGGTCAGAAAAAAAACTGCCCAGGCGGAAAAAAATTTTTTTTGACTCAAATGTAACAACGGATGCTAGAATGTGATTCGGGGTGGAATTCCATGCTTAAAAATGTTATTATTAGCTGTTTTTAAAAATCGAGTGTTTTTGCTGCCCGAGGAAGAAAACGCGTGATGCCGGGGTCAGAAAAAAAACTGCCCAGGCGGAAAAAAATTTTTTTTGACTCAAATGTAACAACGGATGCTAGAATGTGATTCGGGGTGGAATTCCATGCTTAAAAATGTTATTATTAGCTGTTTTTAAAAATCGAGTGTTTTTGCTGCCCGAGGAAGAAAACGCGTGATGCCGGGGTCAGAAAAAAAACTGCCCAGGAGCAAAAAAATTTTTTTTGACTCAAATGTAACAACGGATGCTAGAATGTGATTCGGGGTGGAATTCCATGCTTAAAAATGTTATTATTAGCTGTTTTTAAAAATCGAGTGATTTTGCTGCCCGAGGAAGAAAACGCGTGATGCCGGGGTCAGAAAAAAAACTGCCCAGGAGCAAAAAAATTTTTTTTTACTCAAATGTTACAACGGATGCTAGAATGTGATTCGGGGTGGAATTCCATGCTTAAAAATGTTATTATGAGCTGTTTTTAAAAATCGAGTGTTTTTCCTGCCCGAGGAAGAAAACGCGTGATGCCGGAGTCAGAAAAAAAAATGCCCAGGAGCAAAAAAATTTTTTTTGACTCAAATGTAACAACGGATGCTAGAATGTGATTCGGGGTGGAATTCCATGCTTAAAAATGTTATTATGAGCTGTTTATAAAAATCGAGTGTTTTTGCTGCCCGAGGAAGAAAACGCGTGATGCCGGGGTCAGAAAAAAAACTGCCCAGGAGCAAAAATTTTTTTTTTGACTCAAATGTAACAACGGATGCTAGAATGTGATTCGGGGTGGAATTTCATGCTTAAAAATGTTATTATGAGCTCTTTTTAAAAATCGAGTATTTTTGCTGCCCGAGGAAGAAAACGCGTGATGCCGGGGTCAGAAAAAAAACTGCCCAGGAGCAAAAAAAATTTTTTTTACACAAATGTAACAACGGATGCTAGAATGTGATTCGGGGTGGAATTCCATGCTTAAAAATGTTATTATTAGCTGTTTTTAAAAATCGAGTATTTTTGCTGCCCGAGGAAGAAAACGCGTGATGCCGGGGTCAGAAAAAAAACTGCCCAGGAGCAAAAAAAATTTTTTTGACTCAAATGTAACAACGGATGTTAGAATGTGATTCGGGGTTGAATTCCATGCTTAAAAATGTTATTATGAGCTGTTTTTTAAAATCGAGTGTTTTTGCTGCCCGAGGAAGAAAACGCGTGATGCCGGGGTCAGAAAAAAAACTGCCCAGGAGCAAAAAATTTTTTTTTGACTCAAATGTAACAACGGATGCTAGAATGTGATTCGGGGTGGAATTCCATGCTTAAAAATGTTATTATGAGCTGTTTTTTAAAATCGAGTGTTTTTGCTGCCCGAGGAAGAAAACGCGTGATGCCGGGGTCAGAAAAAAAACTGCCCAGGAGCAAAAAATTTTTTTTTGACTCAAATGTAACAACGGATGCTAGAATGTGATTCGGGGTGGAATTTCATGCTTAAAAATGTTATTATGAGCTCTTTTTAAAAATCGAGTATTTTTGCTGCCCGAGGAAGAAAACGCGTGATGCCGGGGTCAGAAAAAAAACTGCCCAGGAGCAAAAAAATTTTTTTTTACTCAAATGTAACAACGGATGCTAGAATGTGATTCGGGGTGGAATTCCATGCTTAAAAATGTTATTATTAGCTGTTTTTAAAAATCGAGTATTTTTGCTGCCTGAGGAAGAAAACGCGTGATGCCGGGGTCAGAAAAAAAACTGCCCAGGAGCAAAAAAAAATTTTTTTGACTCAAATGTAACAACGGATGCTAGAATGTGATTCGGGGTGGAATTCCATGCTTAAAAATGTTATTATTAGCTGTTTTTAAAAATCGAGTGTTTTTGCTCCCAGAGGAAGAAAACGCGTGATGCCGGGGTCAGAAAAAAAACTGCCCACGAGCAAAAAAAATTTTTTTGACTCAAATGTAACAACGGATGCTAGAATGTGATTCGGGGTGGAATTCCATGCTTAAAAATGTTATTATTAGCTTTTTTTAAAAATCGAGTGTTTTTGCTGTCCGAGGAAGAAAACGCGTGATGCCGGGGTCAGAAAAAAAACTGCCCAGGAGCAAAAAATTTTTTTTTGACTCAAATGTAACAACGGATGCTAGAATGTGATTCGGGGTGGAATTCCATGCTTAAAAATGTTATTATTAGCTGTTTTTAAAAATCGAGTGTTTTTGCTGCCTGAGGAAGAAAACGCGTGATGCCGGGGTCAGAAAAAAAACTGCCCAGGAGCAAAAAATTTTTTTTTGACTCAAATGTAACAACAGATGTTAGAATGTGATTCGGGGTGGAATTCCATGCTTAAAAATGTTATTATTAGCTGTTTTTTAAAATCGAGTGTTTTTGCTGCCCGAGGAAGAAAACGCGTGATGCCGGGGTCAGAAAAAAAACTGCCCAGGAGCAAAAAATTTTTTTTTGACTCAAATGTAACAACGGATGCTAGAATGTGATTCGGGGTGGAATTCCATGCTTAAAAATGTTATTATTAGCTGTTTTTAAAAATCGAGTGATTTTGCTGCCCGAGGAAGAAAACGCGTGATGCCGGGGTCAGAAAAAAAACTGCCCAGGAGCAAAAAAATTTTTTTTTACTCAAATGTTACAACGGATGCTAGAATGTGATTCGGGGTTGAATTCCATGCTTAAAAATGTTATTATGAGCTGTTTTTTAAAATCGAGTGTTTTTGCTGCCCGAGGAAGAAAACGCGTGATGCCGGGGTCAGAAAAAAAACTGCCCAGGAGCAAAAAATTTTTTTTTGACTCAAATGTAACAACGGATGCTAGAATGTGATTCGGGGTGGAATTCCATGCTTAAAAATGTTATTATGAGCTGTTTTTTAAAATCGAGTGTTTTTGCTGCCCGAGGAAGAAAACGCGTGATGCCGGGGTCAGAAAAAAAACTGCCCAGGAGCAAAAAATTTTTTTTTGACTCAAATGTAACAACGGATGCTAGAATGTGATTCGGGGTGGAATTTCATGCTTAAAAATGTTATTATGAGCTCTTTTTAAAAATCGAGTATTTTTGCTGCCCGAGGAAGAAAACGCGTGATGCCGGGGTCAGAAAAAAAACTGCCCAGGAGCAAAAAAAATTTTTTTTACTCAAATGTAACAACGGATGCTAGAATGTGATTCGGGGTGGAATTCCATGCTTAAAAATGTTATTATTAGCTGTTTTTAAAAATCGAGTATTGTTGCTGCCTGAGGAAGAAAACGCCTGATGCCGGAGTCAGAAAAAAAAATGCCCAGGAGCAAAAAAATTTTTTTTGACTCAAATGTAACAACGGATGCTAGAATGTGATTCGGGGTGGAATTCCATGCTTAAAAATGTTATTATGAGCTGTTTATAAAAATCGAGTGTTTTTGCTGCCCGAGGAAGAAAACGCGTGATGCCGGGGTCAGAAAAAAAACTGCCCAGGAGCAAAAATTTTTTTTTTGACTCAAATGTAACAACGGATGCTAGAATGTGATTCGGGGTGGAATTTCATGCTTAAAAATGTTATTATGAGCTCTTTTTAAAAATCGAGTATTTTTGCTGCCCGAGGAAGAAAACGCGTGATGCCGGGGTCAGAAAAAAAACTGCCCAGGAGCAAAAAAAATTTTTTTTACACAAATGTAACAACGGATGCTAGAATGTGATTCGGGGTGGAATTCCATGCTTAAAAATGTTATTATTAGCTGTTTTTAAAAATCGAGTATTTTTGCTGCCCGAGGAAGAAAACGCGTGATGCCGGGGTCAGAAAAAAAACTGCCCAGGAGCAAAAAAAATTTTTTTGACTCAAATGTAACAACGGATGTTAGAATGTGATTCGGGGTTGAATTCCATGCTTAAAAATGTTATTATGAGCTGTTTTTTAAAATCGAGTGTTTTTGCTGCCCGAGGAAGAAAACGCGTGATGCCGGGGTCAGAAAAAAAACTGCCCAGGAGCAAAAAATTTTTTTTTGACTCAAATGTAACAACGGATGCTAGAATGTGATTCGGGGTGGAATTCCATGCTTAAAAATGTTATTATGAGCTGTTTTTTAAAATCGAGTGTTTTTGCTGCCCGAGGAAGAAAACGCGTGATGCCGGGGTCAGAAAAAAAACTGCCCAGGAGCAAAAAATTTTTTTTTGACTCAAATGTAACAACGGATGCTAGAATGTGATTCGGGGTGGAATTTCATGCTTAAAAATGTTATTATGAGCTCTTTTTAAAAATCGAGTATTTTTGCTGCCCGAGGAAGAAAACGCGTGATGCCGGGGTCAGAAAAAAAACTGCCCAGGAGCAAAAAAAATTTTTTTTACTCAAATGTAACAACGGATGCTAGAATGTGATTCGGGGTGGAATTCCATGCTTAAAAATGTTATTATTAGCTGTTTTTAAAAATCGAGTATTTTTGCTGCCTGAGGAAGAAAACGCGTGATGCCGGGGTCAGAAAAAAAACTGCCCAGGAGCAAAAAAAATTTTTTTTGACTCAAATGTAACAACGGATGCTAGAATGTGATTCGGGGTGGAATTCCATGCTTAAAAATGTTATTATTAGCTGTTTTTAAAAATCGAGTGTTTTTGCTCCCAGAGGAAGAAAACGCGTGATGCCGGGGTCAGAAAAAAAACTGCCCACGAGCAAAAAAAATTTTTTTGACTCAAATGTAACAACGGATGCTAGAATGTGATTCGGGGTGGAATTCCATGCTTAAAAATGTTATTATTAGCTTTTTTTAAAAATCGAGTGTTTTTGCTGTCCGAGGAAGAAAACGCGTGATGCCGGGGTCAGAAAAAAAACTGCCCAGGAGCAAAAAATTTTTTTTTGACTCAAATGTAACAACGGATGCTAGAATGTGATTCGGGGTGGAATTCCATGCTTAAAAATGTTATTATTAGCTGTTTTTAAAAATCGAGTGTTTTTGCTGCCTGAGGAAGAAAACGCGTGATGCCGGGGTCAGAAAAAAAACTGCCCAGGAGCAAAAAATTTTTTTTTGACTCAAATGTAACAACAGATGTTAGAATGTGATTCGGGGTGGAATTCCATGCTTAAAAATGTTATTATTAGCTGTTTTTTAAAATCGAGTGTTTTTGCTGCCCGAGGAAGAAAACGCGTGATGCCGGGGTCAGAAAAAAAACTGCCCAGGAGCAAAAAAATTTTTTTTGACTCAAATGTAACAACGGATGCTAGAATGTGATTCGGGGTGGAATTCCATGCTTAAAAATGTTATTATTAGCTGTTTTTAAAAATCGAGTGATTTTGCTGCCCGAGGAAGAAAACGCGTGATGCCGGGGTCAGAAAAAAAACTGCCCAGGAGCAAAAAAATTTTTTTTTACTCAAATGTTACAACGGATGCTAGAATGTGATTCGGGGTTGAATTCCATGCTTAAAAATGTTATTATGAGCTGTTTTTTAAAATCGAGTGTTTTTGCTGCCCGAGGAAGAAAACGCGTGATGCCGGGGTCAGAAAAAAAACTGCCCAGGAGCAAAAATTTTTTTTTTGACTCAAATGTAACAACGGATGCTAGAATGTGATTCGGGGTGGAATTCCATGCTTAAAAATGTTATTATGAGCTGTTTTTTAAAATCGAGTGTTTTTGCTGCCCGAGGAAGAAAACGCGTGATGCCGGGGTCAGAAAAAAAACTGCCCAGGAGCAAAAATTTTTTTTTTGACTCAAATGTAACAACGGATGCTAGAATGTGATTCGGGGTGGAATTCCATGCTTAAAAATGTTATTATGAGCTGTTTTTTAAAATCGAGTGTTTTTGCTGCCCGAGGAAGAAAACGCGTGATGCCGGGGTCAGAAAAAAAACTGCCCAGGAGCAAAAAATTTTTTTTTGACTCAAATGTAACAACGGATGCTAGAATGTGATTCGGGGTGGAATTTCATGCTTAAAAATGTTATTATGAGCTCTTTTTAAAAATCGAGTATTTTTGCTGCCCGAGGAAGAAAACGCGTGATGCCGGGGTCAGAAAAAAAACTGCCCAGGAGCAAAAAAAATTTTTTTTACTCAAATGTAACAACGGATGCTAGAATGTGATTCGGGGTGGAATTCCATGCTTAAAAATGTTATTATTAGCTGTTTTTAAAAATCGAGTATTGTTGCTGCCTGAGGAAGAAAACGCGTGATGCCGGGGTCAGAAAAAAAACTGCCCAGGAGCAAAAAAAATTTTTTTGACTCAAATGTAACAACGGATGTTAGAATGTGATTCGGGGTGGAATTTCATGCTTAAAAATGTTATTATTAGCTGTTTTTTTAAATCGAGTGTTTTTGCTGCCCGAGGAAGAAAACGCGTGATGCCGGGGTCAGAAAAAAAACTGCCCAGGAGCAAAAAAATTTTTTTTGACTCAAATGTAACAACGGATGCTAGAATGTGATTCAGGGTGGAATTCCATGCTTAAAAATGTTATTATTAGCTGTTTTTAAAAATCGAGTGTTTTTGCTGCCTGAGGAAGAAAACACGTGATGCCGGGGTCAGAAAAAAAACTGCCCAGGAGCAAAAAAAATTTTTTTGACTCAAATGTAACAACAGATGTTAGAATGTGATTCGGGGTGGAATTCCATGCTTAAAAATGTTATTATTAGCTGTTTTTTAAAATCGAGTGTTTTTGCTGCCCGAGGAAGAAAACGCGTGATGCCGGGGTCAGAAAAAAAACTGCCCAGGAGCAAAAAAATTTTTTTTGACTCAAATGTAACAACGGATGCTAGAATGTAATTCGGGGTGGAATTCCATGCTTAAAAATGTTATTATTAGCTGTTTTTAAAAATCGAGTGTTTTTGCTGCCCGAGGAAGAAAACGCGTGATGCCGGGGTCAGAAAAAAAACTGCCCAGGAGCAAAAAAATTTTTTTTGACTCAAATGTAACAACGGATGCTAGAATGTGATTCGGGGTGGAATTTCATGCTTAAAAATGTTATTATTAGCTGTTTTTAAAAATCGAGTATTTTTGCTGCCCGAGGAACAAAACGCGTGATGCCGGGGTCAGAAAAAAAACTGCCCAGGAGCAAAAAAATTTTTTTTGACTCAAATGTAACAACGGATGCTAGAATGTGATTCGGGGTGGAATTCCATGCTTAAAAATGTTATTATTAGCTGTTTTTAAAAATCGAGTGTTTTTGCTCCCAGAGGAAGAAAACGCGTGATGCCGGGGTCAGAAAAAAAACTGCCCATGAGCAAAAAAATTTTTTTTGACTCAAATGTAACAACGGATGCTAGAATGTGATTCGGGCTGGAATTCCATGCTTAAAAATATTATTATGAGCTGTTTTTAAAAATCGAGTGTTTTTACTGCCCGAGGAAGAAAACGCGTGATGCCGGGGTCAGAAAAAAAACTGCCCAGGCGGAAAAAAATTTTTTTTGACTCAAATGTAACAACGGATGCTAGAATGTGATTCGGGGTGGAATTCCATGCTTAAAAATGTTATTATTAGCTGTTTTTAAAAATCGAGTGTTTTTGCTGCCCGAGGAAGAAAACGCGTGATGCCGGGGTCAGAAAAAAAACTGCCCAGGCGGAAAAAAATTTTTTTTGACTCAAATGTAACAACGGATGCTAGAATGTGATTCGGGGTGGAATTCCATGCTTAAAAATGTTATTATTAGCTGTTTTTTAAAATCGAGTGTTTTTGCTGCCCGAGGAAGAAAACGCGTGATGCCGGGGTCAGAAAAAAAACTGCCCAGGCGGAAAAAAAATTTTTTTGACTCAAATGTAACAACGGATGCTAGAATGTGATTCGGGGTGGAATTCCATGCTTAAAAATGTTATTATTAGCTGTTTTTAAAAATCGAGTGTTTTTGCTGCCCGAGGAAGAAAACGCGTGATGCCGGGGTCAGAAAAAAAACTGCCCAGGAGCAAAAAAATTTTTTTTGACTCAAATGTAACAACGGATGCTAGAATGTGATTCGGGGTGGAATTCCATGCTTAAAAATGTTATTATTAGCTGTTTTTAAAAATCGAGTGATTTTGCTGCCCGAGGAAGAAAACGCGTGATGCCGGGCTCAGAAAAAAAACTGCCCAGGAGCAAAAAAATTTTGTTTTACTCAAATGTTACAACGGATGCTAGAATGTGATTCGGGGTGGAATTCCATGCTTAAAAATGTTATTATGAGCTGTTTTTAAAAATCGAGTGTTTTTCCTGTCCGAGGAAGAAAACGCGTGATGCCGGAGTCAGAAAAAAAAATCCCCAGGAGCAAAAAAATTTTTTTTGACTCAAATGTAACAACGGATGCTAGAATGTGATTCGGGGTGGAATTCCATGCTTAAAAATGTTATTATGAGCTGTTTATAAAAATCGAGTGTTTTTGCTGCCCGAGGAAGAAAACGCGTGATGCCGGGGTCAGAAAAAAAACTGCCCAGGAGCAAAAAATTTTTTTTTGACTCAAATGTAACAACGGATGCTAGAATGTGATTCGGGGTGGAATTTCATGCTTAAAAATGTTATTATGAGCTCTTTTTAAAAATCGAGTATTTTTGCTGCCCGAGGAAGAAAACGCGTGATGCCGGGGTCAGAAAAAAAACTGCCCAGGAGCAAAAAAAATTTTTTTTACTCAAATGTAACAATGGATGCTAGAATGTGATTCGGGGTGGAATTCCATGCTTAAAAATGTTATTATTAGCTGTTTTCAAAAATCGAGTATTTTTGCTGCCCGAGGAAGAAAACGCGTGATGCCGGGGTCAGAAAAAAAACTGCCCAGGAGCAAAAAAAATTTTTTTGACTCAAATGTAACAACGGATGTTAGAATGTGATTCGGGGTTGAATTCCATGCTTAAAAATGTTATTATGAGCTGTTTTTTAAAATCGAGTGTTTTTGCTGCCCGAGGAAGAAAACGCGTGATGCCGGGGTCAGAAAAAAAACTGCCCAGGAGCAAAAAATTTTTTTTTGACTCAAATGTAACAACGGATGCTAGAATGTGATTCGGGGTGGAATTCCATGCTTAAAAATGTTATTATGAGCTGTTTTTTAAAATCGAGTGTTTTTGCTGCCCGAGGAAGAAAACGCGTGATGCCGGGGTCAGAAAAAAAACTGCCCAGGAGCAAAAAAATTTTTTTTGACTCAAATGTAACAACGGATGCTAGAATGTGATTCGGGGTGGAATTTCATGCTTAAAAATGTTATTATTAGCTGTTTTTAAAAATCGAGTATTTTTGCTGCCCGAGGAACAAAACGCGTGATGCCGGGGTCAGAAAAAAAACTGCCCAGGAGCAAAAAAAAATTTTTTGACTCAAATGTAACAACGGATGCTAGAATGTGATTCGGGGTGGAATTCCATGCTTAAAAATGTTATTATTAGCTGTTTTTAAAAATCGAGTGTTTTTGCTCCCAGAGGAAGAAAACGCGTGATGCCGGGGTCAGAAAAAAAACTGCCCAGGAGCAAAAAAATTTTTTTTGACTCAAATGTAACAACGGATGCTAGAATGTGATTCGGGCTGGAATTCCATGCTTAAAAATATTATTATGAGCTGTTTTTAAAAATCGAGTGTTTTTACTGCCCGAGGAAGAAAACGCGTGATGCCGGGGTCAGAAAAAAAACTGCCCAGGCGGAAAAAATTTTTTTTTGACTCAAATGTAACAACGGATGCTAGAATGTGATTCGGGGTGGAATTCCATGCTTAAAAATGTTATTATTAGCTGTTTTTAAAAATCGAGTGTTTTTGCTGCCCGAGGAAGAAAACGCGTGATGCCGGGGTCAGAAAAAAAACTGCCCAGGCGGAAAAAAATTTTTTTTGACTCAAATGTAACAACGGATGCTAGAATGTGATTCGGGGTGGAATTCCATGCTTAAAAATGTTATTATTAGCTGTTTTTAAAAATCGAGTGTTTTTGCTGCCCGAGGAAGAAAACGCGTGATGCCGGGGTCAGAAAAAAAACTGCCCAGGAGCAAAAAAAATTTTTTTGACTCAAATGTAACAACGGATGCTAGAATGTGATTCGGGGTGGAATTCCATGCTTAAAAATGTTATTATTAGCTGTTTTTCAAAATCGAGTGATTTTGCTGCCCGAGGAAGAAAACGCGTGATGCCGGGGTCAGAAAAAAAACTGCCCAGGAGCAAAAAAATTTTTTTTTACTCAAATGTTACAACGGATGCTAGAATGTGATTCGGGGTGGAATTCCATGCTTAAAAATGTTATTATGAGCTGTTTTTAAAAATCGAGTGTTTTTCCTGCCCGAGGAAGAAAACGCGTGATGCCGGAGTCAGAAAAAAAAATGCCCAGGAGCAAAAAAAATTTTTTTGACTCAAATGTAACAACGGATGCTAGAATGTGATTCGGGGTGGAATTCCATGCTTAAAAATGTTATTATGAGCTGTTTATAAAAATCGAGTGTTTTTGCTGCCCGAGGAAGAAAACGCGTGATGCCGGGGTCAGAAAAAAAACTGCCCAGGAGCAAAAAATTTTTTTTTGACTCAAATGTAACAACGGATGCTAGAATGTGATTCGGGGTGGAATTTCATGCTTAAAAATGTTATTATGAGCTCTTTTTAAAAATCGAGTATTTTTGCTGCCCGAGGAAGAAAACGCGTGATGCCGGGGTCAGAAAAAAAACTGCCCAGGAGCAAAAAAAATTTTTTTTACTCAAATGTAACAACGGATGCTAGAATGTGATTCGGGGTGGAATTCCATGCTTAAAAATGTTATTATTAGCTGTTTTCAAAAATCGAGTATTTTTGCTGCCCGAGGAAGAAAACGCGTGATGCCGGGGTCAGAAAAAAAACTGCCAAGGAGCAAAAAAAATTTTTTTGACTCAAATGTAACAACGGATGTTAGAATGTGATTCGGGGTTGAATTCCATGCTTAAAAATGTTATTATGAGCTGTTTTTTAAAATCGAGTGTTTTTGCTGCCCGAGGAAGAAAACGCGTGATGCCGGGGTCAGAAAAAAAACTGCCCAGGAGCAAAAAATTTTTTTTTGACTCAAATGTAACAACGGATGCTAGAATGTGATTCGGGGTGGAATTCCATGCTTAAAAATGTTATTATTTGCTGTTTTTAAAAATCGAGTATTTTTGCTACCCGAGGAAGAAAACGCGTGATGCCGGGGTCAGAAAAAAAACTGCCCATGAGGAAAAAAATTTTTTTTCACTCAAATGTAACAACGGATGCTAGAATGTGATTCGGGGTGGAATTCCATGCTTAAAAATGTTATTATTAGCTGTTTTTAAAAATCGAGTATTTTTGCTGCCCGAGGAAGAAAACGCGTGATGGCGGGGTCAGAAAAAAAACTGCCCAGGAGCAAAAAAAAAATTTTTGACTCAAATGTAACAACGGATGCTAGAATGTGATTCGGGGTGGAATTCCATGCTTAAAAATGTTATTATGAGCTGTTTTTAAAAATCGAGTGTTTTTGCTGCCCGAGGAAGAAAACGCGTGATGCCGGGGTCAGAAAAAAAACTGCCCAGGAGCAAAAAAATTTTTTTTGACTCAAATGTAACAACGGATGCTAGAATGTGATTCGGGGTGGAATTCCATGCTTAAAAATGTTATTATTAGCTGTTTTTAAAAATCGAGTATTTTTGCTGCCTGAGGAAGAAAACGCGTGATGCCGGGGTCAGAAAAAAAACTGCCCAGGAGCAAAAAAATTTTTTTTGACTCAAATGTAACAACGGATGTTAGAATGTGATTCGGGGTGGAATTCCATGCTTAAAAATGTTATTATTAGCTGTTTTTTAAAATCGAGTGTTTTTGCTGCCCGAGGAAGAAAACGCGTGATGCCGGGGTCAGAAAAAAAACTGCCCAGGAGCAAAAAAATTTTTTTTGACTCAAATGTAACAACGGATGCTAGAATGTGATTCGGGGTGGAATTCCATGCTTAAAAATGTTATTATTAGCTGTTTTTAAAAATCGAGTGTTTTTGCTGCCCGAGGAAGAAAACGCGTGATGCCGGGGTCAGAAAAAAAACTGCCCAGGAGCAAAAAAATTTTTTTTGACTCAAATGTAACAACGGATGCTAGAATGTGATTCGGGGTGGAATTCCATGCTTAAAAATGTTATTATGAGCTGTTTTTAAAAATCGAGTATTTTTGCTTCCCGAGGAACAAAACGCGTGATGCCGGGGTCAGAAAAAAAACTGCCCAGGAGCAAAAAATTTTTTTTTGACTCAAATGTAACAACGGATGCTAGAATGTGATTCGGGGTGGAATTCCATGCTTAAAAATGTTATTATTAGCTGTTTTTAAAAATCGAGTGTTTTTGCTCCCAGAGGAAGAAAACGCGTGATGCCGGGGTCAGAAAAAAAACTGCCCACGAGCAAAAAAATTTTTTTTGACTCAAATGTAACAACGGATGCTAGAATGTGATTCGGGGTGGAATTCCATGCTTAAAAATGTTATTATTAGCTTTTTTTAAAAATCGAGTGTTTTTGCTGTCCGAGGAAGAAAACGCGTGATGCCGGGGTCAGAAAAAAAACTGCCCAGGAGCAAAAAATTTTTTTTTGACTCAAATGTAACAACGGATGCTAGAATGTGATTCGGGGTGGAATTCCATGCTTAAAAATGTTATTATGAGCTGTTTTTAAAAATCGAGTGTTTTTGCTGCCCGAGGAAGAAAACGCGTGATGCCGGGGTCAGAAAAAAAACTGCCCAGGAGCAAAAAAATTTTTTTTGACTCAAATGTAACAACGGATGCTAGAATGTGATTCGGGGTGGAATTCCATGCTTAAAAATGTTATTATGAGCTGTTTTTAAAAATCGAGTGTTTTTGCTGCCCGAGGAAGAAAACGCGTGATGCCGGGGTCAGAAAAAAAACTGCCCAGGAGCAAAAAAATTTTTTTTGACTCAAATGTAACAACGGATGCTAGAATGTGATTCGGGGTGGAATTCCATGCTTAAAAATGTTATTATTAGCTGTTTTTAAAAATCGAGTGTTTTTGCTGCCTGAGGAAGAAAACGCGTGATGCCGGGGTCAGAAAAAAAACTGCCCAGGAGCAAAAAAATTTTTTTTGACTCAAATGTAACAACGGATGCTAGAATGTGATTCGGGGTGGAATTCCATGCTTAAAAATGTTATTATTAGCTGTTTTTAAAAATCGAGTGTTTTTGCTGCCCGAGGAAGAAAACGCGTGATGCCGGGGTCAGAAAAAAAACTGCCCAGGAGCAAAAAAAATTTTTTTGACTCAAATGTAACAACGGATGCTAGAATGTGATTCGGGGTGGAATTTCATGCTTAAAAATGTTATTATTAGCTGTTTTTAAAAATCGAGTATTTTTGCTGCCCGAGGAACAAAACGCGTGATGTCGGGGTCAGAAAAAAAACTGCCCAGGAGCAAAAATTTTTTTTTTGACTCAAATGTAACAACGGATGTTAGAATGTGATTCGGGGTGGAATTCCATGCTTAAAAATGTTATTATTAGCTGTTTTTAAAAATCGAGTGATTTTGCTGCCCAAGGAAGAAAACGCGTGATGCCGGGGTCAGAAAAAAAACTGCCCAGGAGCAAAAAAAATTTTTTTGACTCAAATGTAACAACGGATGCTAGAATGTGATTCGGGGTGGAATTCCATGCTTAAAAATGTTATTATTAGCTGTTTTTAAAAATCGAGTGTTTTTGCTGCCAGAGGAAGAAAACGCGTGATGCCGGGGTCAGAAAAAAAACTGCCCAGGAGCAAAAAAATTTTTTTTGACTCAAATGTAACAACGGATGCTAGAATGTGATTCGGGGTGGAATTCCATGCTTAAAAATATTATTATGAGCTGTTTTTAAAAATCGAGTGTTTTTACTGCCCGAGGAAGAAAACGCGTGATGCCAGGGTCAGAAAAAAAACTGCCCACGAGCAAAAAAATTTTTTTTGACTCAAATGTAACAACGGATGCTAGAATGTGATTCGGGGTGGAATTCCATGCTTAAAAATGTTATTATTAGCTGTTTTTAAAAATCGAGTGTTTTTGCTGCCCGAGGAAGAAAACGCGTGATGCCGGGGTCAGAAAAAAAACTCCCAGGAGCAAAAAAAATTTTTTTGACTCAAATGTAACAACGGATGCTAGAATGTGATTCGGGGTGGAATTTCATGCTTAAAAATGTTATTATTAGCTCTTTTTAAAAATCGAGTATTTTTGCTGCCCGAGGAAGAAAACGCGTGATGCCGGGGTCAGAAAAAAAACTGCCCAGGAGCAAAAAAATTTTTTTTGACTCAAATGTAACAACGGATGCTAGAATGTGATTCGGGGTGGAATTTCATGCTTAAAAATGTTATTATTAGCTGTTTTTAAAAATCGAGTGTTTTTGCTCCCAGAGGAAGAAAACGCGTGATGCCGGGGTCAGAAAAAAAACTGCCCAGGAGCAAAAAAAATTTTTTTGACTCAAATGTAACAACGGATGCTAGAATGTGATTCGGGGTGGAATTCCATGCTTAAAAATATTATTATGAGCTGTTTTTAAAAATCGAGTGTTTTTACTGCCCGAGGAAGAAAACGCGTGATGCCGGGGTCAGAAAAAAAACTGCCCAGGAGCAAAAAAATTTTTTTTGACTCAAATGTAACAACGGATGCTAGAATGTGATTCGGGGTGGAATTCCATGCTTAAAAATGTTATTATTAGCTGTTTTTAAAAATCGAGTGTTTTTGCTGCCCGAGGAAGAAAACGCGTGATGCCGGGGTCAGAAAAAAAACTCCCAGGAGCAAAAAAATTTTTTTTGACTCAAATGTAACAACGGATGCTAGAATGTGATTCGGGGTGGAATTCCATGCTTAAAAATGTTATTATTTGCTGTTTTTAAAAATCGAGTATTTTTGCTACCCGAGGAAGAAAACGCGTGATGCCGGGGTCAGAAAAAAAACTGCCCATGAGGAAAAAATTTTTTTTTCACTCAAATGTAACAACGGATGCTAGAATGTGATTCGGGGTGGAATTCCATGCTTAAAAATGTTATTATTAGCTGTTTTTAAAAATCGAGTATTTTTGCTGCCCGAGGAAGAAAACGCGTGATGCCGGGGTCAGAAAAAAAACTGCCCAGGAGCAAAAAAAAATTTTTTGACTCAAATGTAACAACGGATGCTAGAATGTGATTCGGGGTGGAATTCCATGCTTAAAAATGTTATTATTAGCTGTTTTTAAAAATCGAGTGTTTTTGCTCCCAGAGGAAGAAAACGCGTGATGCCGGGGTCAGAAAAAAAACTGCCCAGGAGCAAAAAAATTTTTTTTGACTCAAATGTAACAATGGATGTTAGAATGTGATTCGGGGTGGAATTCCATGCTTAAAAATGTTATTATTAGCTGTTTTTAAAAATCGAGTGTTTTTGCTGCCCGAGGAAGAAAACGCGTGATGCCGGGGTCAGAAAAAAAACTGCCCAGGAGCAAAAAAATTTTTTTTGACTCAAATGTAACAACGGATGCTAGAATGTGATTCGGGGTGGAATTCCATGCTTAAAAATGTTATTATTAGCTGTTTTTAAAAATCGACTGTTTTGTCTGCCCGAGGAAGAAAACGCGTGATGCCGGGGTCAGAAAAAAAACTGCCCAGGAGCAAAAAATTTTTTTTTGACTCAAATGTAACAACGGATGCTAGAATGTGATTCGGGGTGGAATTTCATGCTTAAAAATGTTATTATTAGCTGTTTTTAAAAATCGAGTATTTTTGCTGCCCGAGGAACAAAACGCGTGATGCCGGGGTCAGAAAAAAAACTGCCCAGGAGCAAAAAAATTTTTTTTGACTCAAATGTAACAACGGATGCTAGAATGTGATTCGGGGTGGAATTCCATGCTTAAAAATGTTATTATTAGCTGTTTTTAAAAATCGAGTGTTTTTGCTCCCAGAGGAAGAAAACGCGTGATGCCGGGGTCAGAAAAAAAACTGCCCAGGAGCAAAAAAATTTTTTTTGACTCAAATGTAACAACGGATGCTAGAATGTGATTCGGGGTGGAATTTCATGCTTAAAAATGTTATTATTAGCTGTTTTTAAAAATCGAGTATTTTTGCTGCCCGAGGAACAAAACGCGTGATGCCGGGGTCAGAAAAAAAACTGCCCAGGAGCAAAAAAATTTTTTTTGACTCAAATGTAACAACGGATGCTAGAATGTGATTCGGGGTGGAATTCCATGCTTAAAAATGTTATTATTAGCTGTTTTTAAAAATCGAGTGTTTTTGCTCCCAGAGGAAGAAAACGCGTGATGCCGGGGTCAGAAAAAAAACTGCCCAGGAGCAAAAAAATTTTTTTTGACTCAAATGTAACAACGGATGCTAGAATGTGATTCGGGGTGGAATTCCATGCTTAAAAATGTTATTATGAGCTGTTTTTAAAAATCGAGTGTTTTTGCTGCCCGAGGAAGAAAACGCGTGATGCCGGGGTCAGAAAAAAAACTGCCCAGGAGCAAAAAAATTTTTTTTGACTCAAATGTAACAACGGATGCTAGAATGTGATTCGGGGTGGAATTCCATGCTTAAAAATGTTATTATTAGCTGTTTT
Source organism: Pantherophis guttatus (assembly GCF_059756535.1). Lineage (NCBI taxonomy): Eukaryota > Metazoa > Chordata > Lepidosauria > Squamata > Colubridae > Pantherophis > Pantherophis guttatus. Next base: position 83,119,881 of record NC_142068.1, on the reverse strand, counting down.
TAAAAATCGAGTGTTTTTGCTGCCCGAGGAAGAAAACGCGTGATGCCGGGGTCAGAAAAAAAACTGCCCAGGGGCAAAACAAATTTTTTTGACTCAAATGTAACAACAGATGCTAGAATGTGATTCGGGGTGGAATTTCATGCTTAAAAATGTTATTATTAGCTGTTTTTAAAAATCGAGTATTTTTGCTGCCCGAGGAAGAAAACGCGTGATGCCGGGGTCAGAAAAAAAACTGCCCAGGAGCAAAAAAAATTTTTTTGACTCAAATGTAACAACGGATGCTAGAATGTGATTCGGGGTGGAATTCCATGCTTAAAAATGTTATTATGAGCTGTTTTTAAAAATCGAGTGTTTTTGCTCCCAGAGGAAGAAAACGCGTGATGCCGGGGTCAGAAAAAAAAGTGCCCAGGAGCAAAAAATTTTCTTTTGACTCAAATGTAACAACCGATGCTAGAATGTGATTCGGGGGGGAATTCCATGCTTAAAAATGTTATCATTAGCTGTTTTTAAAAATCGAGTATTTTTGCTGCCCGAGGAACAAAACGCGTGATGCCGGGGTCAGAAAAAAAACTGCCCAGGAGCAAAAAAATTTTTTTTGACTCAAATGTAACAACAGATGCTAGAATGTGATTCGGGGTGGAATTCCATGCTTAAAAATGTTATTATTAGCTGTTTTTAAAAATCGAGTGTTTTTGCTCCCAGAGGAAGAAAACGCGTGATGCCGGGGTCAGAAAAAAAACTGCCCAGGAGCAAAAAAATTTTTTTTGACTCAAATGTAACAACGGATGCTAGAATGTGATTCGGGGTGGAATTCCATGCTTAAAAATGTTATTATGAGCTGTTTTTAAAAATCGAGTGTTTTTGCTGCCCGAGGAAGAAAACGCGTGATGCCGGGGTCAGAAAAAAAACTGCCCAGGAGGAAAAAAATTTTTTTGACTCAAATGTAACAACGGATGCTAGAATGTGATTCGGGGTGGAATTCCATGCTTAAAAATGTTATTATTTGCTGTTTTTAAAAATCGAGTGTTTTTGCTGCCCGAGGAAGAAAACGCGTGATGCCGGGGTCAGAAAAAAAACTGCCCAGGAGCAAAAAAATTTTTTTTGACTCAAATGTAACAACGGATGCTAGAATGTGATTCGGGGTGGAATTTCATGCTTAAAAATGTTATTATTAGCTCTTTTTAAAAATCGAGTATTTTTGCTGCCCGAGGAAGAAAACCCGTGATGCCGGGGTCAGAAAAAAAACTGCCCAGGAGCAAAAAAAAATTTTTTGACTCAAATGTAACAACGGATGCTAGAATGTGATTCGGGGTGGAATTCCATGCTTAAAAATGTTATTATTAGCTGTTTTTAAAAATCGAGTGTTCTTGCTGCCCGAGGAAGAAAACGCGTGATGCCGGGGTCCGAAAAAAAACTGCCCAGGAGCAAAAAAAAATTTTTTCACTCAAATGTAACAACGGATGCTAGAATGTGATTCGGGGTGGAATTCCATGCTTAAAAATGTTATTATTAGCTGTTTTTAAAAATCGAGTGTTTTTGCTCCCAGAGGAAGAAAACGCGTGATGCCGGGGTCAGAAAAAAAACTGCCCAGGAGGAAAAAAAATTTTTTTGACTCAAATGTAACATCGGATGCTAGAATGTGATTCGGGGTGGAATTCCATGCTTAAAAATGTTATTATTAGCTGTTTTTAAAAATCGAGTGTTTTTGCTCCCAGAGGAAGAAAACGCGTGATGCCGGGGTCAGAAAAAAAACTGCCCAGGAGCAAAAAAATTTTTTTTGACTCAAATGTAACAACGGATGCTAGAATGTGATTCGGGGTGGAATTCCATGCTTAAAAATGTTATTATGAGCTGTTTTTAAAAATCGAGTGTTTTTGCTGCCCGAGGAAGAAAACGCGTGATGCCGGGGTCAGAAAAAAAACTGCCCAGGAGGAAAAAAAATTTTTTTGACTCAAATGTAACAACGGATGCTAGAATGTGATTCGGGGTGGAATTTCATGCTTAAAAATGTTATTATTAGCTGTTTTTAAAAATCGAGTATTTTTGCTGCCCGAGGAAGAAAACCCGTGATGCCGGGGTCAGAAAAAAAACTGCCCAGGAGCAAAAAAATTTTTTTTGACTCAAATGTAACAACGGATGCTAGAATGTGATTCGGGGTGGAATTCCATGCTTAAAAATGTTATTATTAGCTGTTTTTAAAAATCGAGTATTTTTGCTGCCCGAGGAATAAAACGCGTGATGCCGGGGTCAGAAAAAAAACTGCCCAGGAGCAAAAAATTTTCTTTTGACTCAAATGTAACAACGGATGCTAGAATGTGATTCGGGGTGGAATTCCATGCTTAAAAATGTTATTATTAGCTGTTTTGAAAAATCGAGTGTTTTTGCTGCCCGAGGAAGAAAACGCGTGATGCCGTGGTCAGAAAAAAAACTGCCCAGGAGCAAAAAAATTTTTTTTCACTCAAATGTAACAACGGATGCTAGAATGTGATTCGGGGTGGAATTCCATGCTTAAAAATGTTATTATTAGCTGTTTTTAAAAATCGAGTATTTTTGCTGCCCGAGGAAGAAAACGCGTGATGCCGGGGTCAGAAAAAAAACTGCCCAGGAGCAAAAAAAAATTTTTTGACTCAAATGTAACAACGGATGCTAGAATGTGATTCGGGGTGGAATTCCATGCTTAAAAATGTTATTATGAGCTGTTTTTAAAAATCGAGTGTTTTTGCTCCCAGAGGAAGAAAACGCGTGATGCCGGGGTCAGAAAAAAAAGTGCCCAGGAGCAAAAAATTTTCTTTTGACTCAAATGTAACAACCGATGCTAGAATGTGATTCGGGGTGGAATTCCATGCTTAAAAATGTTATTATTAGCTGTTTTTAAAAATCGAGTATTTTTGCTGCCCGAGGAACAAAACGCGTGATGCCGGGGTCAGAAAAAAAACTGCCCAGGAGCAAAAAAATTTTTTTTGACTCAAATGTAACAACAGATGCTAGAATGTGATTCGGGGTGGAATTCCATGCTTAAAAATGTTATTATTAGCTGTTTTTAAAAATCGAGTGTTTTTGCTCCCAGAGGAAGAAAATGCGTGATGCCGGGGTCAGAAAAAAAACTGCCCAGGAGCAAAAAAATTTTTTTTGACTCAAATGTAACAACGGATGCTAGAATGTGATTCGGGGTGGAATTCCATGCTTAAAAATGTTATTATGAGCTGTTTTTAAAAATCGAGTGTTTTTGCTCCCAGAGGAAGAAAACGCGTGATGCCGGGGTCAGAAAAAAAACTGCCCAGGAGCAAAAAATTTTTTTTTGACTCAAATGTAACAACGGATGCTAGAATGTGATTCGGGGTGGAATTCCATGCTTAAAAATGTTATTATGAGCTGTTTTTAAAAATCGAGTGTTTTTGCTCCCAGAGGAAGAAAACGCGTGATGCCGGGGTCAGAAAAAAAAGTGCCCAGGAGGAAAAAAATTTTTTTTGACTCAAATGTAACAACGGATGCTAGAATGTGATTCGGGGTGGAATTCCATGCTTAAAAATGTTATTATTAGCTGTTTTTAAAAATCGAGTGTTTTTGCTGCCCGAGGAAGAAAACGCGTGATGCCGGGGTCAGAAAAAAAACTGCCCAGGAGCAAAAAATTTTTTTTTGACTCAAATGTAACAACGGATGCTAGAATGTGATTCGGGGTGGAATTTCATGCTTAAAAATGTTATTATTAGCTGTTTTTAAAAATCGAGTATTTTTGCTGCCCGAGGAACAAAACGCGTGATGCCGGGGTCAGAAAAAAAACTGCCCAGGAGCAAAAAAAATTTTTTGACTCAAATGTAACAACGGATGCTAGAATGTGATTCGGGGTGGAATTCCATGCTTAAAAATGTTATTATTAGCTGTTTTTAAAAATCGAGTGTTTTTGCTCCCAGAGGAAGAAAACGCGTGATGCCGGGGTCAGAAAAAAAACTGCCCAGGAGCAAAAAAAATTTTTTTGACTCAAATGTAACAACGGATGCTAGAATGTGATTCGGGGTGGAATTCCATGCTTAAAAATGTTATTATGAGCTGTTTTTAAAAATCGAGTGTTTTTGCTGCCCGAGGAAGAAAACGCGTGATGCCGGGGTCAGAAAAAAAACTGCCCAGGAGCAAAAAAAATTTTTTTGACTCAAATGTAACAACGGATGCTAGAATGTGATTCGGGGTGGAATTCCATGCTTAAAAATGTTATTATTAGCTGTTTTTAAAAATCGAGTGTTTTTGCTGCCCGAGGAAGAAAACGCGTGATGCCGGGGTCAGAAAAAAAACTGCCCAGGGGCAAAACAAATTTTTTTGACTCAAATGTAACAACAGATGCTAGAATGTGATTCGGGGTGGAATTTCATGCTTAAAAATGTTATTATTAGCTCTTTTTAAAAATCGAGTATTTTTGCTGCCCGAGGAAGAAAACGCGTGATGCCGGGGTCAGAAAAAAAACTGCCCAGGAGCAAAAAAATTTTTTTTGACTCAAATGTAACAACGGATGCTAGAATGTGATTCGGGGTGGAATTCCATGCTTAAAAATGTTATTATTAGCTGTTTTTAAAAATCGAGTGTTTTTGCTGCCCGAGGAAGAAAACGCGTGATGCCGTGGTCAGAAAAAAAACTGCCCAGGAGCAAAAAAATTTTTTTTCACTCAAATGTAACAACGGATGCTAGAATGTGATTCGGGGTGGAATTCCATGCTTAAAAATGTTATTATTAGCTGTTTTTAAAAATCGAGTATTTTTGCTGCCCGAGGAAGAAAACGCGTGATGCCGGGGTCAGAAAAAAAACTGCCCAGGAGCAAAAAAAAATTTTTTGACTCAAATGTAACAACGGATGCTAGAATGTGATTCGGGGTGGAATTCCATGCTTAAAAATGTTATTATGAGCTGTTTTTAAAAATCGAGTGTTTTTGCTCCCAGAGGAAGAAAACGCGTGATGCCGGGGTCAGAAAAAAAAGTGCCCAGGAGCAAAAAATTTTCTTTTGACTCAAATGTAACAACCGATGCTAGAATGTGATTCGGGGTGGAATTCCATGCTTAAAAATGTTATTATTAGCTGTTTTTAAAAATCGAGTATTTTTGCTGCCCGAGGAACAAAACGCGTGATGCCGGGGTCAGAAAAAAAACTGCCCAGGAGCAAAAAAATTTTTTTTGACTCAAATGTAACAACAGATGCTAGAATGTGATTCGGGGTGGAATTCCATGCTTAAAAATGTTATTATTAGCTGTTTTTAAAAATCGAGTGTTTTTGCTCCCAGAGGAAGAAAACGCGTGATGCCGGGGTCAGAAAAAAAACTGCCCAGGAGCAAAAAAATTTTTTTTGACTCAAATGTAACAACGGATGCTAGAATGTGATTCGGGGTGGAATTCCATGCTTAAAAATGTTATTATGAGCTGTTTTTAAAAATCGAGTGTTTTTGCTGCCCGAGGAAGAAAACGCGTGATGCCGGGGTCAGAAAAAAAACTGCCCAGGAGGAAAAAAATTTTTTTTGACTCAAATGTAACAACGGATGCTAGAATGTGATTCGGGGTGGAATTCCATGCTTAAAAATGTTATTATTTGCTGTTTTTAAAAATCGAGTGTTTTTGCTGCCCGAGGAAGAAAACGCGTGATGCCGGGGTCAGAAAAAAAACTGCCCAGGAGCAAAAAAATTTTTTTTGACTCAAATGTAACAACGGATGCTAGAATGTGATTCGGGGTGGAATTTCATGCTTAAAAATGTTATTATTAGCTCTTTTTAAAAATCGAGTATTTTTGCTGCCCGAGGAAGAAAACCCGTGATGCCGGGGTCAGAAAAAAAACTGCCCAGGAGCAAAAAAAAATTTTTTGACTCAAATGTAACAACGGATGCTAGAATGTGATTCGGGGTGGAATTCCATGCTTAAAAATGTTATTATTAGCTGTTTTTAAAAATCGAGTGTTTTTGCTGCCCGAGGAAGAAAACGCGTGATGCCGGGGTCCGAAAAAAAACTGCCCAGGAGCAAAAAATTTTCTTTTGACTCAAATGTAACAACGGATGCTAGAATGTGATTCGGGGTGGAATTCCATGCTTAAAAATGTTATTATTAGCTGTTTTGAAAAATCGAGTGTTTTTGCTGCCCGAGGAAGAAAACGCGTGATGCCGTGGTCAGAAAAAAAACTGCCCAGGAGCAAAAAAATTTTTTTTCACTCAAATGTAACAACGGATGCTAGAATGTGATTCGGGGTGGAATTCCATGCTTAAAAATGTTATTATTAGCTGTTTTTAAAAATCGAGTATTTTTGCTGCCCGAGGAAGAAAACGCGTGATGCCGGGGTCAGAAAAAAAACTGCCCAGGAGCAAAAAAAAATTTTTTGACTCAAATGTAACAACGGATGCTAGAATGTGATTCGGGGTGGAATTCCATGCTTAAAAATGTTATTATGAGCTGTTTTTAAAAATCGAGTGTTTTTGCTCCCAGAGGAAGAAAACGCGTGATGCCGGGGTCAGAAAAAAAAGTGCCCAGGAGCAAAAAATTTTCTTTTGACTCAAATGTAACAACCGATGCTAGAATGTGATTCGGGGTGGAATTCCATGCTTAAAAATGTTATTATTAGCTGTTTTTAAAAATCGAGTATTTTTGCTGCCCGAGGAACAAAACGCGTGATGCCGGGGTCAGAAAAAAAACTGCCCAGGAGCAAAAAATTTTTTTTTGACTCAAATGTAACAACAGATGCTAGAATGTGATTCGGGGTGGAATTCCATGCTTAAAAATGTTATTATTAGCTGTTTTTAAAAATCGAGTGTTTTTGCTCCCAGAGGAAGAAAACGCGTGATGCCGGGGTCAGAAAAAAAACTGCCCAGGAGCAAAAAAATTTTTTTTGACTCAAATGTAACAACGGATGCTAGAATGTGATTCGGGGTGGAATTCCATGCTTAAAAATGTTATTATGAGCTGTTTTTAAAAATCGAGTGTTTTTGCTCCCAGAGGAAGAAAACGCGTGATGCCGGGGTCAGAAAAAAAACTGCCCAGGAGGAAAAAAATTTTTTTTGACTCAAATGTAACAACGGATGCTAGAATGTGATTCGGGGTGGAATTCCATGCTTAAAAATGTTATTATTTGCTGTTTTTAAAAATCGAGTGTTTTTGCTGCCCGAGGAAGAAAACGCGTGATGCCGGGGTCAGAAAAAAAACTGCCCAGGAGCAAAAAAATTTTTTTTGACTCAAATGTAACAACGGATGCTAGAATGTGATTCGGGGTGGAATTTCATGCTTAAAAATGTTATTATTAGCTCTTTTTAAAAATCGAGTATTTTTGCTGCCCGAGGAAGAAAACCCGTGATGCCGGGGTCAGAAAAAAAACTGCCCAGGAGCAAAAAAAAATTTTTTGACTCAAATGTAACAACGGATGCTAGAATGTGATTCGGGGTGGAATTCCATGCTTAAAAATGTTATTATTAGCTGTTTTTAAAAATCGAGTGTTTTTGCTGCCCGAGGAAGAAAACGCGTGATGCCGGGGTCCGAAAAAAAACTGCCCAGGAGCAAAAAAAATTTTTTTCACTCAAATGTAACAACGGATGCTAGAATGTGATTCGGGGTGGAATTCCATGCTTAAAAATGTTATTATGAGCTGTTTTTAAAAATCGAGTGTTTTTGCTCCCAGAGGAAGAAAACGCGTGATGCCGGGGTCAGAAAAAAAACTGCCCAGGAGGAAAAAAATTTTTTTTGACTCAAATGTAACAACGGATGCTAGAATGTGATTCGGGGTGGAATTCCATGCTTAAAAATGTTATTATTAGCTGTTTTTAAAAATCGAGTGTTTTTGCTCCCCGAGGAAGAAAACGCGTGATGCCGGGGTCAGAAAAAAAACTGCCCAGGAGCAAAAAATTTTTTTTTGACTCAAATGTAACAACGGATGCTAGAATGTGATTCGGGGTGGAATTCCATGCTTAAAAATGTTATTATTAGCTGTTTTTAAAAATCGAGTGTTTTTGCTCCCAGAGGAAGAAAACGCGTGATGCCGGGGTCAGAAAAAAAACTGCCCAGGAGGAAAAAAATTTTTTTTGACTCAAATGTAACATCGGATGCTAGAATGTGATTCGGGGTGGAATTCCATGCTTAAAAATGTTATTATTAGCTGTTTTTAAAAATCGAGTGTTTTTGCTCCCAGAGGAAGAAAACGCGTGATGCCGGGGTCAGAAAAAAAACTGCCCAGGAGCAAAAAAATTTTTTTTGACTCAAATGTAACAACGGATGCTAGAATGTGATTCGGGGTGGAATTCCATGCTTAAAAATGTTATTATGAGCTGTTTTTAAAAATCGAGTGTTTTTGCTGCCCGAGGAAGAAAACGCGTGATGCCGGGGTCAGAAAAAAAACTGCCCAGGAGGAAAAAAAATTTTTTTGACTCAAATGTAACAACGGATGCTAGAATGTGATTCGGGGTGGAATTTCACGCTTAAAAATGTTATTATTAGCTCTTTTTAAAAATCGAGTATTTTTGCTGCCCGAGGAAGAAAACCCGTGATGCCGGGGTCAGAAAAAAAACTGCCCAGGAGCAAAAAAAATTTTTTTGACTCAAATGTAACAACGGATGCTAGAATGTGATTCGGGGTGGAATTCCATGCTTAAAAATGTTATTATTAGCTGTTTTTAAAAATCGAGTGTTTTTGCTGCCCGAGGAAGAAAACGCGTGATGCCGGGGTCCGAAAAAAAACTGCCCAGGAGCAAAAAAAATTTTTTTCACTCAAATGTAACAACGGATGCTAGAATGTGATTCGGGATGGAATTCCATGCTTAAAAATGTTATTATGAGCTGTTTTTAAAAATCGAGTGTTTTTGCTCCCAGAGGAAGAAAACGCGTGATGCCGGGGTCAGAAAAAAAACCGCCCAGGAGGAAAAAAATTTTTTTTGACTCAAATGTAACAACGGATGCTAGAATGTGATTCGGGGTGGAATTTCATGCTTAAAAATGTTATTATTAGCTGTTTTGAAAAATCGAGTATTTTTGCTACCCGAGGAAGAAAACGCGTGATGCCGGGGTCAGAAAAAAAACTGCCCAGGAGTAAAAAATTTTTTTTTCACTCAAATGTAACAACGGATGCTAGAATGTGATTCGGGGTGGAATTCCATGCTTAAAAATGTTATGAGCTGTTTTTAAAAATCGAGTGTTTTTGCTCCCAGAGGAAGAAAACGCGTGATGCCGGGGTCAGAAAAAAAACTGCCCAGGAGGAAAAAATTTTTTTTGACTCAAATGTAACAACGGATGCTAGAATGTGATTCGGGGTGGAATTCCATGCTTAAAAATGTTATTATTAGCTGTTTTTAAAAATCGAGTATTTTTGCTCCCAGAGGAAGAAAATGCGTGATGCCGGGGTCAGAAAAAAAACTGCCCAAGAGCAAAAAAATTTTTTTTGACTCAAATGTAACAACGGATGCTAGAATGTGATTCGGGGTGGAATTCCATGCTTAAAAATGTATTTATTAGCTGTTTTTAAAAATCGAGTGTTTTTGCTCCCAGAGGAAGAAAACGCGTGATGCCGGGGTCAGAAAAAAAACTGCCCACGAGCAAAAAAAAATTTTTTGACTCAAATGTAACAACGGATGCTAGAATGTGATTCGGGGTGGAATTCCATGCTTAAAAATGTTATTATGAGCTGTTTTTAAAAATCGAGTGTTTTTGCTGCCCGAGGAAGAAAACGCGTGATGCCGGGGTCAGAAAAAAAACTGCCCAGGAGCAAAAAAATTTTTTTTTACTCAAATGTAACAACGGATGCTAGAATGTGATTCGGGGTGGAATTCCATGCTTAAAAATGTTATTATTAGCTGTTTTTAAAAATCGAGTATTTTTGCTGCCCGAGGAATAAAACGCGTGATGCCGGGGTCAGAAAAAAAACTGCCCAGGAGCAAAAAAATTTCTTTTGACTCAAATGTAACAACGGATGCTAGAATGTGATTCGGGGTGGAATTCCATGCTTAAAAATGTTATTATTAGCTGTTTTGAAAAATCGAGTGTTTTTGCTGCCCGAGGAAGAAAACGCGTGATGCCGGGGTCAGAAAAAAAACTGCCCAGGAGCAAAAAAAATTTTTTTGACTCAAATGTAACAACGGATGTTAGAATGTGATTCGGGGTGGAATTCCATGCTTAAAAATGTTATTATTAGCTGTTTTTAAAAATCGAGTGTTTTTGCTGCCCGAGGAAGAAAACGCGTGATGCCGGGGTCAGAAAAAAAACTGCCCAGGAGCAAAAAAAATTTTTTTGACTCAAATGTAACAACGGATGCTAGAATGTGATTCGGGGTGGAATTCCATGCTTAAAAATGTTATTATTAGCTGTTTTTAAAAATCGAGTGTTTTTGCTGCCCGAGGAACAAAACGCGTGATGCCGGGGTCAGAAAAAAAACTGCCCAGGAGCAAAAAATTTTTTTTTGACTCAAATGTAACAACGGATGCTAGAATGTGATTCGGGGTGGAATTTCATGCTTAAAAATGTTATTATAAGCTGTTTTTAAAAATCGAGTATTTTTGCTGCCCGAGGAACAAAACGCGTGATGCCGGGGTCAGAAAAAAAACTGCCCAGGAGCAAAAAAATTTTTTTTGACTCAAATGTAACAACGGATGCTAGAATGTGATTCGGGGTGGAATTCCATGCTTAAAAATGTTATTATTAGCTGTTTTTAAAAATCGAGTGTTTTTGCTCCCAGAGGAAGAAAACGCGTGATGCCGGGGTCAGAAAAAAAACTGCCCAGGAGCAAAAAAAAATTTTTTGACTCAAATGTAACAACGGATGCTAGAATGTGATTCGGGGTGGAATTCCATGCTTAAAAATGTTATTATGAGCTGTTTTTAAAAATCGAGTGTTTTTGCTGCCCGAGGAAGAAAACGCGTGATGCCGGGGTCAGAAAAAAAACTGCCCAGGAGCAAAAAAATTTTTTTTGACTCAAATGTAACAACGGATGCTAGAATGTGATTCGCGGTGGAATTCCATGCTTAAAAATGTTATTATTAGCTGTTTTTAAAAATCGAGTGTTTTTGCTGCCCGAGGAAGAAAACGCGTGATGCCGGGGTCAGAAAAAAAACTGCCCAGGAGCAAAACAAATTTTTTTGACTCAAATGTAACAACGGATGCTAGAATGTGATTCGGGGTGGAATTCCATGCTTAAAAATGTTATTATGAGCTGTTTTTAAAAATCGAGTGTTTTTGCTCCCAGAGGAAGAAAACGCGTGATGCCGGGGTCAGAAAAAAAAGTGCCCAGGAGCAAAAAAATTTCTTTTGACTCAAATGTAACAACGGATGCTAGAATGTGATTCGGGGTGGAATTCCATGCTTAAAAATGTTATTATTAGCTGTTTTTAAAAATCGAGTATTTTTGCTGCCCGAGGAAGAAAACGCGTGATGCCGGGGTCAGAAAAAAAACTGCCCAGGAGCAAAACAAATTTTTTTGACTCAAATGTAACAACAGATGCTAGAATGTGATTCGGGGTGGAATTTCATGCTTAAAAATGTTATTATTAGCTCTTTTTATAAATCGAGTATTTTTGCTGCCCGAGGAAGAAAACGCGTGATGCCGGGGTCAGAAAAAAAACTGCCCAGGAGCAAAAAAATTTTTTTTGACTCAAATGTAACAACGGATGCTAGAATGTGATTCGGGGTGGAATTCCATGCTTAAAAATGTTATTATAAGCTGTTTTTAAAAATCGAGTATTTTTGCTGCCCGAGGAACAAAACGCGTGATGCCGGGGTCAGAAAAAAAACTGCCCAGGAGCAAAAAAATTTTTTTTGACTCAAATGTAACAACGGATGCTAGAATGTGATTCGGGGTGGAATTCCATGCTTAAAAATGTTATTATTAGCTGTTTTTAAAAATCGAGTGTTTTTGCTCCCAGAGGAAGAAAACGCGTGATGCCGGGGTCAGAAAAAAAACTGCCCAGGAGCAAAAAAAAATTTTTTGACTCAAATGTAACAACGGATGCTAGAATGTGATTCGGGGTGGAATTCCATGCTTAAAAATGTTATTATGAGCTGTTTTTAAAAATCGAGTGTTTTTGCTGCCCGAGGAAGAAAACGCGTGATGCCGGGGTCAGAAAAAAAACTGCCCAGGAGCAAAAAAATTTTTTTTGACTCAAATGTAACAACGGATGCTAGAATGTGATTCGCGGTGGAATTCCATGCTTAAAAATGTTATTATTAGCTGTTTTTAAAAATCGAGTGTTTTTGCTGCCCGAGGAAGAAAACGCGTGATGCCGGGGTCAGAAAAAAAACTGCCCAGGAGCAAAACAAATTTTTTTGACTCAAATGTAACAACGGATGCTAGAATGTGATTCGGGGTGGAATTCCATGCTTAAAAATGTTATTATGAGCTGTTTTTAAAAATCGAGTGTTTTTGCTCCCAGAGGAAGAAAACGCGTGATGCCGGGGTCAGAAAAAAAAGTGCCCAGGAGCAAAAAAATTTCTTTTGACTCAAATGTAACAACGGATGCTAGAATGTGATTCGGGGTGGAATTCCATGCTTAAAAATGTTATTATTAGCTGTTTTTAAAAATCGAGTATTTTTGCTGCCCGAGGAAGAAAACGCGTGATGCCGGGGTCAGAAAAAAAACTGCCCAGGAGCAAAACAAATTTTTTTGACTCAAATGTAACAACAGATGCTAGAATGTGATTCGGGGTGGAATTTCATGCTTAAAAATGTTATTATTAGCTCTTTTTATAAATCGAGTATTTTTGCTGCCCGAGGAAGAAAACGCGTGATGCCGGGGTCAGAAAAAAAACTGCCCAGGAGCAAAAAAATTTTTTTTGACTCAAATGTAACAACGGATGCTAGAATGTGATTCGGGGTGGAATTCCATGCTTAAAAATGTTATTATTAGCTGTTTTTAAAAATCGAGTGTTTTTGCTCCCAGAGGAAGAAAACGCGTGATGCCGGGGTCAGAAAAAAAAGTGCCCAGGAGCAAAAAATTTTCTTTTGACTCAAATGTAACAACCGATGCTAGAATGTGATTCGGGGTGGAATTCCATGCTTAAAAATGTTATTATTAGCTGTTTTTAAAAATCGAGTATTTTTGCTGCCCGAGGAACAAAACGCGTGATGCCGGGGTCAGAAAAAAAACTGCCCAGGAGCAAAAAATTTTTTTTTGACTCAAATGTAATGTAACAACAGATGCTAGAATGTGATTCGGGGTGGAATTCCATGCTTAAAAATGTTATTATTAGCTGTTTTTAAAAATCGAGTGTTTTTGCTCCCAGAGGAAGAAAACGCGTGATGCCGGGGTCAGAAAAAAAACTGCCCAGGAGCAAAAAAAATTTTTTTGACTCAAATGTAACAACGGATGCTAGAATGTGATTCGGGGTGGAATTCCATGCTTAAAAATGTTATTATGAGCTGTTTTTAAAAATCGAGTGTTTTTGCTGCCCGAGGAAGAAAACGCGTGATGCCGGGGTCAGAAAAAAAACTGCCCAGGAGGAAAAAATTTTTTTTTGACTCAAATGTAACAACGGATGCTAGAATGTGATTCGGGGTGGAATTCCATGCTTAAAAATGTTATTATTTGCTGTTTTTAAAAATCGAGTGTTTTTGCTGCCCGAGGAAGAGAACGCGTGATGCCGGGGTCAGAAAAAAAACTGCCCAGTAGCAAAAAATTTTTTTTTGACTCAAATGTAACAACGGATGCTAGAATGTGATTCGGGGTGGAATTTCATGCTTAAAAATGTTATTATTAGCTCTTTTTAAAAATCGAGTATTTTTGCTGCCCGAGGAAGAAAACCCGTGATGCCGGGGTCAGAAAAAAAACTGCCCAGGAGCAAAAAAAAATTTTTTGACTCAAATGTAACAACGGATGCTAGAATGTGATTCGGGGTGGAATTCCATGCTTAAAAATGTTATTATTAGCTGTTTTTAAAAATCGAGTGTTTTTGCTGCCCGAGGAAGAAAACGCGTGATGCCGGGGTCCGAAAAAAAACTGCCCAGGAGCAAAAAAAAATTTTTTCACTCAAATGTAACAACGGATGCTAGAATGTGATTCAGGGTGGAATTCCATGCTTAAAAATGTTATTATGAGCTGTTTTTAAAAATCGAGTGTTTTTGCTCCCAGAGGAAGAAAACGCGTGATGCCGGGGTCAGAAAAAAAACTGCCCAGGAGGAAAAAAATTTTTTTTGACTCAAATGTAACAACGGATGCTAGAATGTGATTCGGGGTGGAATTCCATGCTTAAAAATGTTATTATAAGCTGTTTTTAAAAATCGAGTGTTTTTGCTCCCCGAGGAAGAAAACGCGTGATGCCGGGGTCAGAAAAAAAACTGCCCAGGAGCAAAAAATTTTTTTTTGACTCAAATGTAACAACGGATGCTAGAATGTGATTCGGGGTGGAATTCCATGCTTAAAAATGTTATTATTAGCTGGTTTTAAAAATCGAGTGTTTTTGCTCCCAGAGGAAGAAAACGCGTGATGCCGGGGTCAGAAAAAAAACTGCCCAGGAGGAAAAAATTTTTTTTTGACTCAAATGTAACAACGGATGCTAGAATGTGATTCAGGGTGGAATTCCATGCTTAAAAATGTTATTATTAGCTGTTTTTAAAAATCGAGTGTTTTTGCTGCCCGAGGAAGAAAACGCGTGATGACGGGGTCAGAAAAAAAACTGCCCAGGAGCAAAAAATTTTTTTTTGACTCAAATGTAACAACGGATGCTAGAATGTGATTCGGGGTGGAATTCCATGCTTAAAAATGTTATTATTAGCTGTTTTTAAAAATCGAGTGTTTTTGCTGCCCGAGGAAGAAAACGCGTGATGCCGGGGTCAGAAAAAAAACTGCCCAGGAGCAAAAAAAATTTTTTTGACTCAAATGTAACAACGGATGCTAGAATGTGATTCGGGGTGGAATTTCATGCTTAAAAATGTTATTATTAGCTCTTTTTAAAAATCGAGTATTTTTGCTGCCCGAGGAAGAAAACGCGTGATGCCGGGGTCAGAAAAAAAACTGCCCAGGAGCAAAAAAAATTTTTTTGACTCAAATGTAACAACGGATGCTAGAATGTGATTCGGGGTGGAATTTCATGCTTAAAAATGTTATTATTAGCTGTTTTGAAAAATCGAGTATTTTTGCTACCCGAGGAAGAAAACGCGTGATGCCGGGGTCAGAAAAAAAACTGCCCAGGAGTAAAAAATTTTTTTTTCACTCAAATGTAACAACGGATGCTAGAATGTGATTCGGGGTGGAATTCCATGCTTAAAAATGTTATTATGAGCTGTTTTTAAAAATCGAGTGTTTTTGCTCCCAGAGGAAGAAAACGCGTGATGCCGGGGTCAGAAAAAAAACTGCCCAGGAGCAAAAAATTTTCTTTTGACTCAAATGTAACAACCGATGCTAGAATGTGATTCGGGGTGGAATTCCATGCTTAAAAATGTTATTATTAGCTGTTTTTAAAAATCGAGTATTTTTGCTGCCCGAGGAACAAAACGCGTGATGCCGGGGTCAGAAAAAAAACTGCCCAGGAGCAAAAAATTTTTTTTTGACTCAAATGTAACAACAGATGCTAGAATGTGATTCGGGGTGGAATTCCATGCTTAAAAATGTTATTATTAGCTGTTTTTAAAAATCGAGTGTTTTTGCTCCCTGAGGAAGAAAACGCGTGATGCCGGGGTCAGAAAAAAAACTGCCCAGGAGCAAAAAAATTTTTTTTGACTCAAATGTAACAACGGATGCTAGAATGTGATTCGGGGTGGAATTCCATGCTTAAAAATGTTATTATGAGCTGTTTTTAAAAATCGAGTGTTTTTGCTGCCCGAGGAAGAAAACGCGTGATGCCGGGGTCAGAAAAAAAACTGCCCAGGAGGAAAAAAATTTTTTTTGACTCAAATGTAACAACGGATGCTAGAATGTGATTCGGGGTGGAATTCCATGCTTAAAAATGTTATTATTTGCTGTTTTTAAAAATCGAGTGTTTTTGCTGCCCGAGGAAGAAAACGCGTGATGCCGGGGTCAGAAAAAAAACTGCCCAGGAGCAAAAAAATTTTTTTTGACTCAAATGTAACAACGGATGCTAGAATGTGATTCGGGGTGGAATTTCATGCTTAAAAATGTTATTATTAGCTCTTTTTAAAAATCGAGTATTTTTGCTGCCCGAGGAAGAAAACCCGTGATGCCGGGGTCAGAAAAAAAACTGCCCAGGAGCAAAAAAAATTTTTTTGACTCAAATGTAACAACGGATGCTAGAATGTGATTCGGGGTGGAATTCCATGCTTAAAAATGTTATTATTAGCTGTTTTTAAAAATCGAGTGTTTTTGCTGCCCGAGGAAGAAAACGCGTGATGCCGGGGTCAGAAAAAAAACTGCCCAGGAGCAAAAAAAAATTTTTTCACTCAAATGTAACAACGGATGCTAGAATGTGATTCAGGGTGGAATTCCATGCTTAAAAATGTTATTATTAGCTGTTTTTAAAAATCGAGTGTTTTTGCTCCCAGAGGAAGAAAACGCGTGATGCCGGGGTCAGAAAAAAAACTGCCCAGGAGGAAAAAAATTTTTTTTGACTCAAATGTAACAACGGATGCTAGAATGTGATTCGGGGTGGAATTCCATGCTTAAAAATGTTATTATTAGCTGTTTTTAAAAATCGAGTGTTTTTGCTGCCCAAGGAAGAAAACGCGTGATGACGGGGTCAGAAAAAAAACTGCCCAGGAGCAAAAAAATTTTTTTTGACTCAAATGTAACAACGGATGCTAGAATGTGATTCGGGGTGGAATTCCATGCTTAAAAATGTTATTATTAGCTGTTTTTAAAAATCGAGTGTTTTTGCTGCCCGAGGAAGAAAACGCGTGATGCCGGGGTCAGAAAAAAAACTGCCCAGGAGCAAAAAAAATTTTTTTGACTCAAATGTAACAACGGATGCTAGAATGTGATTCGGGGTGGAATTTCATGCTTAAAAATGTTATTATTAGCTCTTTTTAAAAATCGAGTATTTTTGCTGCCCGAGGAAGAAAACGCGTGATGCCGGGGTCAGAAAAAAAACTGCCCAGGAGCAAAAAAAAATTTTTTGACTCAAATGTAACAACGGATGCTAGAATGTGATTCGGGGTGGAATTCCATGCTTAAAAATGTTATTATGAGCTGTTTTTAAAAATCGAGTGTTTTTGCTGCCCGAGGAAGAAAACGCGTGATGCCGGGATCAGAAAAAAAACTGTCCAGGAGCAAAAAAATTTTTTTTGACTCAAATGTAACAACGGATGCTAGAATGTGATTCGGGGTGGAATTCCATGCTTAAAAATGTTATTATGAGCTGTTTTTAAAAATCGAGTGTTTTTGCTCCCAGAGGAAGAAAACGCGTGATGCCGGGGTCAGAAAAAAAACTGCCCAGGAGGAAAAAAATTTTTTTTGACTCAAATGTAACAACGGATGCTAGAATGTGATTCGGGGTGGAATTCCATGCTTAAAAATGTTATTATTAGCTGTTTTTAAAAATCGAGTGTTTTTGCTGCCCGAGGAAGAAAACGCGTGATGCCGGGGTCCGAAAAAAAACTGCCCAGGAGCAAAAAAAAAATTTTTCACTCAAATGTAACAACGGATGCTAGAATGTGATTCAGGGTGGAATTCCATGCTTAAAAATGTTATTATGAGCTGTTTTTAAAAATCGAGTGTTTTTGCTCCCAGAGGAAGAAAACGCGTGATGCCGGGGTCAGAAAAAAAACTGCCCAGGAGGAAAAAATTTTTTTTTGACTCAAATGTAACAACGGATGCTAGAATGTGATTCGGGGTGGAATTCCATGCTTAAAAATGTTATTATTAGCTGTTTTTAAAAATCGAGTGTTTTTGCTCCCCGAGGAAGAAAACGCGTGATGCCGCGGTCAGAAAAAAAACTGCCCAGGAGCAAAAAATTTTTTTTTGACTCAAATGTAACAACGGATGCTAGAATGTGATTCGGGGTGGAATTCCATGCTTAAAAATGTTATTATTAGCTGTTTTTAAAAATCGAGTGTTTTTGCTCCCAGAGGAAGAAAACGCGTGATGCCGGGGTCAGAAAAAAAACTGCCCAGGAGGAAAAAATTTTTTTTTGACTCAAATGTAACAACGGATGCTAGAATGTGATTCGGGGTGGAATTCCATGCTTAAAAATGTTATTATTAGCTGTTTTTAAAAATCGAGTGTTTTTGCTGCCCGAGGAAGAAAACGCGTGATGCCGGGGTCAGAAAAAAAACTGCCCAGGAGCAAAAAAAATTTTTTTGACTCAAATGTAACAACGGATGCTAGAATGTGATTCGGGGTGGAATTTCATGCTTAAAAATGTTATTATTAGCTGTTTTGAAAAATCGAGTATTTTTGCTACCCGAGGAAGAAAACGCGTGATGCCGGGGTCAGAAAAAAAACTGCCCAGGAGTAAAAAAATTTTTTTTCACTCAAATGTAACAACGGATGCTAGAATGTGATTCGGGGTGGAATTCCATGCTTAAAAATGTTATTATGAGCTGTTTTTAAAAATCGAGTGTTTTTGCTCCCAGAGGAAGAAAACGCGTGATGCCGGGGTCAGAAAAAAAACTGCCCAGGAGGAAAAAAATTTTTTTGACTCAAATGTAACAACGGATGCTAGAATGTGATTCGGGGTGGAATTCCATGCTTAAAAATGTTATTATGAGCTGTTTTTAAAAATCGAGTGTTTTTGCTCCCAGAGGAAGAAAACGCGTGTTGCCGGGGTCAGAAAAAAAACTGCCCAGGAGTAAAAAAATTTTTTTTCACTCAAATGTAACAACGGATGCTAGAATGTGATTCGGGGTGGAATTCCATGCTTAAAAATGTTATTATGAGCTGTTTTTAAAAATCGAGTGTTTTTGCTGCCCGAGGAAGAAAACGCGTGATGCCGGGGTCAGAAAAAAAACTGCCCAGGAGGAAAAAATTTTTTTTGACTCAAATGTAACAACGGATGCTATAATGTGATTCGGGGTGGAATTCCATGCTTAAAAATGTTATTATGAGCTGTTTTTAAAAATCGAGTGTTTTTGCTGCCCGAGGAAGAAAACGCGTGATGCCGGGATCAGAAAAAAAACTGTCCAGTAGCAAAAAAATTTTTTTTGACTCAAATGTAACAACGGATGCTAGAATGTGATTCGGGGTGGAATTCCATGCTTAAAAATGTTATTATGAGCTGTTTTTAAAAATCGAGTGTTTTTGCTCCCAGAGGAAGAAAACGCGTGATGCCGGGGTCAGAAAAAAAACTGCCCAGGAGGAAAAAAAATTTTTTTGACTCAAATGTAACAACGGATGCTAGAATGTGATTCGGGGTGGAATTCCATGCTTAAAAATGTTATTATTAGCTGTTTTTAAAAATCGAGTGTTTTTGCTGCCCGAGGAAGAAAACGCGTGATGCCGGGGTCCGAAAAAAAACTGCCCAGGAGCAAAAAAAAAATTTTTCACTCAAATGTAACAACGGATGCTAGAATGTGATTCAGGGTGGAATTCCATGCTTAAAAATGTTATTATGAGCTGTTTTTAAAAATCGAGTGTTTTTGCTCCCAGAGGAAGAAAACGCGTGATGCCGGGGTCAGAAAAAAAACTGCCCAGGAGGAAAAAAATTTTTTTTTACTCAAATGTAACAACGGATGCTAGAATGTGATTCGGGGTGGAATTCCATGCTTAAAAATGTTATTATTAGCTGTTTTTAAAAATCGAGTGTTTTTGCTCCCCGAGGAAGAAAACGCGTGATGCCGGGGTCAGAAAAAAAACTGCCCAGGAGCAAAAAAAATTTTTTTGACTCAAATGTAACAACGGATGCTAGAATGTGATTCGGGGTGGAATTTCATGCTTAAAAATGTTATTATTAGCTGTTTTGAAAAATCGAGTATTTTTGCTGCCCGAGGAAGAAAACGCGTGATGCCGGGGTCAGAAAAAAAACTGCCCAGGAGTAAAAAAATTTTTTTTCACTCAAATGTAACAACGGATGCTAGAATGTGATTCGGGGTGGAATTCCATGCTTAAAAATGTTATTATGAGCTGTTTTTAAAAATCGAGTGTTTTTGCTCCCAGAGGAAGAAAACGCGTGATGCCGGGGTCAGAAAAAAAACTGCCCAGGAGGAAAAAAATTTTTTTGACTCAAATGTAACAACGGATGCTAGAATGTGATTCGGGGTGGAATTCCATGCTTAAAAATGTTATTATGAGCTGTTTTTAAAAATCGAGTGTTTTTGCTGTCCGAGGAAGAAAACGCGTGATGCCGGGATCAGAAAAAAAACTGTCCAGGAGCAAAAAAATTTTTTTTGACTCAAATGTAACAACGGATGCTAGAATGTGATTCGGGGTGGAATTCCATGCTTAAAAATGTTATTATGAGCTGTTTTTAAAAATCGAGTGTTTTTGCTCCCAGAGGAAGAAAACGCGTGTTGCCGGGGTCAGAAAAAAAACTGCCCAGGAGTAAAAAAATTTTTTTTCACTCAAATGTAACAACGGATGCTATAATGTGATTCGGGGTGGAATTCCATGCTTAAAAATGTTATTATGAGCTGTTTTTAAAAATCGAGTGTTTTTGCTCCCAGAGGAAGAAAACGCGTGATGCCGGGGTCAGAAAAAAAACTGCCCAGGAGGAAAAAATTTTTTTTGACTCAAATGTAACAACGGATGCTATAATGTGATTCGGGGTGGAATTCCATGCTTAAAAATGTTATTATGAGCTGTTTTTAAAAATCGAGTGTTTTTGCTGCCCGAGGAAGAAAACGCGTGATGCCGGGATCAGAAAAAAAACTGTCCAGTAGCAAAAAAATTTTTTTTGACTCAAATGTAACAACGGATGCTAGAATGTGATTCGGGGTGGAATTCCATGCTTAAAAATGTTATTATGAGCTGTTTTTAAAAATCGAGTGTTTTTGCTCCCAGAGGAAGAAAACGCGTGATGCCGGGGTCAGAAAAAAAACTGCCCAGGAGGAAAAAAAATTTTTTTGACTCAAATGTAACAACGGATGCTAGAATGTGATTCGGGGTGGAATTCCATGCTTAAAAATGTTATTATTAGCTGTTTTTAAAAATCGAGTGTTTTTGCTGCCCGAGGAAGAAAACGCGTGATGCCGGGGTCCGAAAAAAAACTGCCCAGGAGCAAAAAAAAAATTTTTCACTCAAATGTAACAACGGATGCTAGAATGTGATTCAGGGTGGAATTCCATGCTTAAAAATGTTATTATGAGCTGTTTTTAAAAATCGAGTGTTTTTGCTCCCAGAGGAAGAAAACGCGTGATGCCGGGGTCAGAAAAAAAACTGCCCAGGAGGAAAAAAATTTTTTTTTACTCAAATGTAACAACGGATGCTAGAATGTGATTCGGGGTGGAATTCCATGCTTAAAAATGTTATTATTAGCTGTTTTTAAAAATCGAGTGTTTTTGCTCCCCGAGGAAGAAAACGCGTGATGCCGGGGTCAGAAAAAAAACTGCCCAGGAGCAAAAAATTTTTTTTTGACTCAAATGTAACAACGGATGCTAGAATGTGATTCGGGGTGGAATTCCATGCTTAAAAATGTTATTATTAGCTGTTTTTAAAAATCGAGTGTTTTTGCTCCCAGAGGAAGAAAACGCGTGATGCCGGGGTCAGAAAAAAAACTGCCCAGGAGGAAAAAATTTTTTTTTGACTCAAATGTAACAACGGATGCTAGAATGTGATTCGGGGTGGAATTCCATGCTTAAAAATGTTATTATTAGCTGTTTTTAAAAATCGAGTGTTTTTGCTGCCCGAGGAAGAAAACGCGTGATGACGGGGTCAGAAAAAAAACTGCCCAGGAGCAAAAAAATTTTTTTTGACTCAAATGTAACAACGGATGCTAGAATGTGATTCGGGGTGGAATTCCATGCTTAAAAATGTTATTATTAGCTGTTTTTAAAAATCGAGTGTTTTTGCTCCCAGAGGAAGAAAACGCGTGATGCCGGGGTCAGAAAAAAAACTGCCCAGGAGGAAAAAATTTTTTTTTGACTCAAATGTAACAACGGATGCTAGAATGTGATTCGGGGTGGAATTCCATGCTTAAAAATGTTATTATTAGCTGTTTTTAAAAATCGAGTGTTTTTGCTGCCCGAGGAAGAAAACGCGTGATGACGGGGTCAGAAAAAAAACTGCCCAGGAGCAAAAAAAATTTTTTTGACTCAAATGTAACAACGGATGCTAGAATGTGATTCGGGGTGGAATTCCATGCTTAAAAATGTTATTATTAGCTGTTTTTAAAAATCGAGTGTTTTTGCTGCCCGAGGAAGAAAACGCGTGATGCCGGGGTCAGAAAAAAAACTGCCCAGGAGCAAAAAAAAAATTTTTCACTCAAATGTAACAACGGATGCTAGAATGTGATTCAGGGTGGAATTCCATGCTTAAAAATGTTATTATGAGCTGTTTTTAAAAATCGAATGTTTTTGCTCCCAGAGGAAGAAAACGCGTGATGCCGGGGTCAGAAAAAAAACTGCCCAGGAGGAAAAAAATGTTTTTTGACTCAAATGTAACAACGGATGCTAGAATGTGATTCGGGGTGGAATTTCATGCTTAAAAATGTTATTATTAGCTGTTTTGAAAAATCGAGTATTTTTGCTACCCGAGGAAGAAAACGCGTGATGCCGGGGTCAGAAAAAAAACTGCCCAGGAGTAAAAAAATTTTTTTTCACTCAAATGTAACAACGGATGCTAGAATGTGATTCGGGGTGGAATTCCATGCTTAAAAATGTTATTATGAGCTGTTTTTAAAAATCGAGTGTTTTTGTTCCCAGAGGAAGAAAACGCGTGATGCCGGGGTCAGAAAAAAAACTGCCCAGGAGGAAAAAATTTTTTTTGACTCAAATGTAACAACGGATGCTAGAATGTGATTCGGGGTGGAATTCCATGCTTAAAAATGTTATTATGAGCTGTTTTTAAAAATCGAGTGTTTTTGCTGTCCGAGGAAGAAAACGCGTGATGCCGGGATCAGAAAAAAAACTGTCCAGGAGCAAAAAAATTTTTTTTGACTCAAATGTAACAACGGATGCTAGAATGTGATTCGGGGTGGAATTCCATGCTTAAAAATGTTATTATGAGCTGTTTTTAAAAATCGAGTGTTTTTGCTCCCAGAGGAAGAAAACGCGTGATGCCGGGGTCAGAAAAAAAACTGCCCAGGAGGAAAAAAATTTTTTTGACTCAAATGTAACAACGGATGCTAGAATGTGATTCGGGGTGGAATTTCATGCTTAAAAATGTTATTATTAGCTGTTTTGAAAAATCGAGTATTTTTGCTACCCGAGGAAGAAAACGCGTGATGCCGGGGTCAGAAAAAAAACTGCCCAGGAGTAAAAAATTTTTTTTTCACTCAAATGTAACAACGGATGCTAGAATGTGATTCGGGGTGGAATTCCATGCTTAAAAATGTTATTATGAGCTGTTTTTAAAAATCGAGTGTTTTTGCTCCCAGAGGAAGAAAACGCGTGATGCCGGGGTCAGAAAAAAAACTGCCCAGGAGGAAAAATTTTTTTTTGACTCAAATGTAACAACGGATGCTAGAATGTGATTCGGGGTGGAATTCCATGCTTAAAAATGTTATTATGAGCTGTTTTTAAAAATCGAGTGTTTTTGCTGTCCGAGGAAGAAAACGCGTGATGCCGGGATCAGAAAAAAAACTGTCCAGGAGCAAAAAAATTTTTTTTGACTCAAATGTAACAACGGATGCTAGAATGTGATTCGGGGTGGAATTCCATGCTTAAAAATGTTATTATGAGCTGTTTTTAAAAATCAAGTGTTTTTGCTCCCAGAGGAAGAAAACGCGTGATGCCGGGGTCAGAAAAAAAACTGCCCAGGAGGAAAAAATTTTTTTTGACTCAAATGTAACAACGGATGCTAGAATGTGATTCGGGGTGGAATTTCATGCTTAAAAATGTTATTATTAGCTGTTTTTAAAAATCGAGTATTTTTGCTACCCGAGGAAGAAAACGCGTGATGCCGGGGTCAGAAAAAAAACTGCCCAGGAGTAAAAAAATTTTTTTTGACTCAAATGTAACAACGGATGCTAGAATGTGATTCGGGGTGGAATTCCATGCTTAAAAATGTTATTATGAGCTGTTTTTAAAAATCGAGTGTTTTTGCTCCCAGAGGAAGAAAACGCGTGATGCCGGGGTCAGAAAAAAAACTGCCCAGGAGGAAAAAAATTTTTTTGACTCAAATGTAACAACGGATGCTAGAATGTGATTCGGGGTGGAATTCCATGCTTAAAAATGTTATTATGAGCTGTTTTTAAAAATCGAGTGTTTTTGCTGCCCGAGGAAGAAAACGCGTGATGCCGGGGTCCGAAAAAAAACTGCCCAGGAGCAAAAAAAAAATTTTTCACTCAAATGTAACAACGGATGCTAGAATGTGATTCAGGGTGGAATTCCATGCTTAAAAATGTTATTATGAGCTGTTTTTAAAAATCGAGTGTTTTTGCTCCCAGAGGAAGAAAACGCGTGATGCCGGGGTCAGAAAAAAAACTGCCCAGGAGGAAAAAAATTTTTTTTTACTCAAATGTAACAACGGATGCTAGAATGTGATTCGGGGTGGAATTCCATGCTTAAAAATGTTATTATTAGCTGTTTTTAAAAATCGAGTGTTTTTGCTCCCCGAGGAAGAAAACGCGTGATGCCGGGGTCAGAAAAAAAACTGCCCAGGAGCAAAAAATTTTTTTTCACTCAAATGTAACAACGGATGCTAGAATGTGATTCGGGGTGGAATTCCATGCTTAAAAATGTTATTATGAGCTGTTTTTAAAAATCGAGTGTTTTTGCTGCCCGAGGAAGAAAACGCGTGATGCCGGGGTCAGAAAAAAAACTGCCCAGGAGGAAAAAATTTTTTTTGACTCAAATGTAACAACGGATGCTATAATGTGATTCGGGGTGGAATTCCATGCTTAAAAATGTTATTATGAGCTGTTTTTAAAAATCGAGTGTTTTTGCTGCCCGAGGAAGAAAACGCGTGATGCCGGGATCAGAAAAAAAACTGTCCAGTAGCAAAAAAATTTTTTTTGACTCAAATGTAACAACGGATGCTAGAATGTGATTCGGGGTGGAATTCCATGCTTAAAAATGTTATTATGAGCTGTTTTTAAAAATCGAGTGTTTTTGCTCCCAGAGGAAGAAAACGCGTGATGCCGGGGTCAGAAAAAAAACTGCCCAGGAGGAAAAAAAATTTTTTTGACTCAAATGTAACAACGGATGCTAGAATGTGATTCGGGGTGGAATTCCATGCTTAAAAATGTTATTATTAGCTGTTTTTAAAAATCGAGTGTTTTTGCTGCCCGAGGAAGAAAACGCGTGATGCCGGGGTCCGAAAAAAAACTGCCCAGGAGCAAAAAAAAAATTTTTCACTCAAATGTAACAACGGATGCTAGAATGTGATTCAGGGTGGAATTCCATGCTTAAAAATGTTATTATGAGCTGTTTTTAAAAATCGAGTGTTTTTGCTCCCAGAGGAAGAAAACGCGTGATGCCGGGGTCAGAAAAAAAACTGCCCAGGAGGAAAAAAATTTTTTTTTACTCAAATGTAACAACGGATGCTAGAATGTGATTCGGGGTGGAATTCCATGCTTAAAAATGTTATTATTAGCTGTTTTTAAAAATCGAGTGTTTTTGCTCCCCGAGGAAGAAAACGCGTGATGCCGGGGTCAGAAAAAAAACTGCCCAGGAGCAAAAAATTTTTTTTTGACTCAAATGTAACAACGGATGCTAGAATGTGATTCGGGGTGGAATTCCATGCTTAAAAATGTTATTATTAGCTGTTTTTAAAAATCGAGTGTTTTTGCTCCCAGAGGAAGAAAACGCGTGATGCCGGGGTCAGAAAAAAAACTGCCCAGGAGTAAAAAAAATTTTTTTCACTCAAATGTAACAACGGATGCTAGAATGTGATTCGGGGTGGAATTCCATGCTTAAAAATGTTATTATGAGCTGTTTTTAAAAATCGAGTGTTTTTGCTGCCCGAGGAAGAAAACGCGTGATGCCGGGGTCAGAAAAAAAACTGCCCAGGAGGAAAAAATTTTTTTTGACTCAAATGTAACAACGGATGCTATAATGTGATTCGGGGTGGAATTCCATGCTTAAAAATGTTATTATGAGCTGTTTTTAAAAATCGAGTGTTTTTGCTGCCCGAGGAAGAAAACGCGTGATGCCGGGATCAGAAAAAAAACTGTCCAGGAGCAAAAAAATTTTTTTTGACTCAAATGTAACAACGGATGCTAGAATGTGATTCAGGGTGGAATTCCATGCTTAAAAATGTTATTATGAGCTGTTTTTAAAAATCGAGTGTTTTTGCTCCCAGAGGAAGAAAACGCGTGATGCCGGGGTCAGAAAAAAAACTGCCCAGGAGGAAAAAAATTTTTTTTTACTCAAATGTAACAACGGATGCTAGAATGTGATTCGGGGTGGAATTCCATGCTTAAAAATGTTATTATTAGCTGTTTTTAAAAATCGAGTGTTTTTGCTCCCCGAGGAAGAAAACGCGTGATGCCGGGGTCAGAAAAAAAACTGCCCAGGAGCAAAAAATTTTTTTTTGACTCAAATGTAACAACGGATGCTAGAATGTGATTCGGAGTGGAATTCCATGCTTAAAAATGTTATTATTAGCTGTTTTTAAAAATCGAGTGTTTTTGCTCCCAGAGGAAGAAAACGCGTGATGCCGGGGTCAGAAAAAAAACTGCCCAGGAGGAAAAAATTTTTTTTTGACTCAAATGTAACAACGGATGCTAGAATGTGATTCGGGGTGGAATTCCATGCTTAAAAATGTTATTATTAGCTGTTTTTAAAAATCGAGTGTTTTTGCTGCCCGAGGAAGAAAACGCGTGATGACGGGGTCAGAAAAAAAACTGCCCAGGAGCAAAAAAATTTTTTTTGACTCAAATGTAACAACGGATGCTAGAATGTGATTCGGGGTGGAATTCCATGCTTAAAAATGTTATTATTAGCTGTTTTTAAAAATCGAGTGTTTTTGCTCCCAGAGGAAGAAAACGCGTGATGCCGGGGTCAGAAAAAAAACTGCCCAGGAGGAAAAAATTTTTTTTTGACTCAAATGTAACAACGGATGCTAGAATGTGATTCGGGGTGGAATTCCATGCTTAAAAATGTTATTATTAGCTGTTTTTAAAAATCGAGTGTTTTTGCTGCCCGAGGAAGAAAACGCGTGATGACGGGGTCAGAAAAAAAACTGCCCAGGAGCAAAAAAATTTTTTTTGACTCAAATGTAACAACGGATGCTAGAATGTGATTCGGGGTGGAATTCCATGCTTAAAAATGTTATTATTAGCTGTTTTTAAAAATCGAGTGTTTTTGCTGCCCGAGGAAGAAAACGCGTGATGCCGGGGTCAGAAAAAAAACTGCCCAGGAGCAAAAAAAAAATTTTTCACTCAAATGTAACAACGGATGCTAGAATGTGATTCAGGGTGGAATTCCATGCTTAAAAATGTTATTATGAGCTGTTTTTAAAAATCGAATGTTTTTGCTCCCAGAGGAAGAAAACGCGTGATGCCGGGGTCAGAAAAAAAACTGCCCAGGAGGAAAAAAATGTTTTTTGACTCAAATGTAACAACGGATGCTAGAATGTGATTCGGGGTGGAATTTCATGCTTAAAAATGTTATTATTAGCTGTTTTGAAAAATCGAGTATTTTTGCTACCCGAGGAAGAAAACGCGTGATGCCGGGGTCAGAAAAAAAACTGCCCAGGAGTAAAAAAATTTTTTTTCACTCAAATGTAACAACGGATGCTAGAATGTGATTCGGGGTGGAATTCCATGCTTAAAAATGTTATTATGAGCTGTTTTTAAAAATCGAGTGTTTTTGCTCCCAGAGGAAGAAAACGCGTGATGCCGGGGTCAGAAAAAAAACTGCCCAGGAGGAAAAAATTTTTTTTGACTCAAATGTAACAACGGATGCTAGAATGTGATTCGGGGTGGAATTCCATGCTTAAAAATGTTATTATGAGCTGTTTTTAAAAATCGAGTGTTTTTGCTGTCCGAGGAAGAAAACGCGTGATGCCGGGATCAGAAAAAAAACTGTCCAGGAGCAAAAAAATTTTTTTTGACTCAAATGTAACAACGGATGCTAGAATGTGATTTGGGGTGGAATTCCATGCTTAAAAATGTTATTATGAGCTGTTTTTAAAAATCGAGTGTTTTTGCTCCCAGAGGAAGAAAACGCGTGATGCCGGGGTCAGAAAAAAAACTGCCCAGGAGGAAAAAAATTTTTTTGACTCAAATGTAACAACGGATGCTAGAATGTGATTCGGGGTGGAATTTCATGCTTAAAAATGTTATTATTAGCTGTTTTGAAAAATCGAGTATTTTTGCTACCCGAGGAAGAAAACGCGTGATGCCGGGGTCAGAAAAAAAACTGCCCAGGAGTAAAAAATTTTTTTTTCACTCAAATGTAACAACGGATGCTAGAATGTGATTCGGGGTGGAATTCCATGCTTAAAAATGTTATTATGAGCTGTTTTTAAAAATCGAGTGTTTTTGCTCCCAGAGGAAGAAAACGCGTGATGCCGGGGTCAGAAAAAAAACTGCCCAGGAGGAAAAATTTTTTTTTGACTCAAATGTAACAACGGATGCTAGAATGTGATTCGGGGTGGAATTCCATGCTTAAAAATGTTATTATGAGCTGTTTTTAAAAATCGAGTGTTTTTGCTGTCCGAGGAAGAAAACGCGTGATGCCGGGATCAGAAAAAAAACTGTCCAGGAGCAAAAAAATTTTTTTTGACTCAAATGTAACAACGGATGCTAGAATGTGATTCGGGGTGGAATTCCATGCTTAAAAATGTTATTATGAGCTGTTTTTAAAAATCAAGTGTTTTTGCTCCCAGAGGAAGAAAACGCGTGATGCCGGGGTCAGAAAAAAAACTGCCCAGGAGGAAAAAATTTTTTTTGACTCAAATGTAACAACGGATGCTAGAATGTGATTCGGGGTGGAATTTCATGCTTAAAAATGTTATTATTAGCTGTTTTTAAAAATCGAGTATTTTTGCTACCCGAGGAAGAAAACGCGTGATGCCGGGGTCAGAAAAAAAACTGCCCAGGAGTAAAAAAATTTTTTTTGACTCAAATGTAACAACGGATGCTAGAATGTGATTCGGGGTGGAATTCCATGCTTAAAAATGTTATTATGAGCTGTTTTTAAAAATCGAGTGTTTTTGCTCCCAGAGGAAGAAAACGCGTGATGCCGGGGTCAGAAAAAAAACTGCCCAGGAGGAAAAAAATTTTTTTGACTCAAATGTAACAACGGATGCTAGAATGTGATTCGGGGTGGAATTCCATGCTTAAAAATGTTATTATGAGCTGTTTTTAAAAATCGAGTGTTTTTGCTGCCGGAGGAAGAA
Source organism: Pantherophis guttatus (assembly GCF_059756535.1). Classification (NCBI taxonomy): domain Eukaryota; kingdom Metazoa; phylum Chordata; class Lepidosauria; order Squamata; family Colubridae; genus Pantherophis; species Pantherophis guttatus. Next base: position 83,090,628 of record NC_142068.1, on the reverse strand, counting down.
AACGCGTGATGCCGGGATCAGAAAAAAAACTGTCCAGGAGCAAAAAAATTTTTTTTGACTCAAATGTAACAACGGATGCTAGAATGTGATTCGGGGTGGAATTCCATGCTTAAAAATGTTATTATGAGCTGTTTTTAAAAATCGAGTGTTTTTGCTCCCAGAGGAAGAAAACGCGTGTTGCCGGGGTCAGAAAAAAAACTGCCCAGGAGTAAAAAAAATTTTTTTCACTCAAATGTAACAACGGATGCTAGAATGTGATTCGGGGTGGAATTCCATGCTTAAAAATGTTATTATGAGCTGTTTTTAAAAATCGAGTGTTTTTGCTGCCCGAGGAAGAAAACGCGTGATGCCGGGGTCAGAAAAAAAACTGCCCAGGAGGAAAAAATTTTTTTTGACTCAAATGTAACAACGGATGCTATAATGTGATTCGGGGTGGAATTCCATGCTTAAAAATGTTATTATGAGCTGTTTTTAAAAATCGAGTGTTTTTGCTGCCCGAGGAAGAAAACGCGTGATGCCGGGATCAGAAAAAAAACTGTCCAGGAGCAAAAAAATTTTTTTTGACTCAAATGTAACAACGGATGCTAGAATGTGATTCAGGGTGGAATTCCATGCTTAAAAATGTTATTATGAGCTGTTTTTAAAAATCGAGTGTTTTTGCTCCCAGAGGAAGAAAACGCGTGATGCCGGGGTCAGAAAAAAAACTGCCCAGGAGGAAAAAAATTTTTTTTTACTCAAATGTAACAACGGATGCTAGAATGTGATTCGGGGTGGAATTCCATGCTTAAAAATGTTATTATTAGCTGTTTTTAAAAATCGAGTGTTTTTGCTCCCCGAGGAAGAAAACGCGTGATGCCGGGGTCAGAAAAAAAACTGCCCAGGAGCAAAAAATTTTTTTTTGACTCAAATGTAACAACGGATGCTAGAATGTGATTCGGGGTGGAATTCCATGCTTAAAAATGTTATTATTAGCTGTTTTTAAAAATCGAGTGTTTTTGCTCCCAGAGGAAGAAAACGCGTGATGCCGGGGTCAGAAAAAAAACTGCCCAGGAGGAAAAAATTTTTTTTTGACTCAAATGTAACAACGGATGCTAGAATGTGATTCGGGGTGGAATTCCATGCTTAAAAATGTTATTATTAGCTGTTTTTAAAAATCGAGTGTTTTTGCTGCCCGAGGAAGAAAACGCGTGATGACGGGGTCAGAAAAAAAACTGCCCAGGAGCAAAAAAATTTTTTTTGACTCAAATGTAACAACGGATGCTAGAATGTGATTCGGGGTGGAATTCCATGCTTAAAAATGTTATTATTAGCTGTTTTTAAAAATCGAGTGTTTTTGCTGCCCGAGGAAGAAAACGCGTGATGCCGGGGTCAGAAAAAAAACTGCCCAGGAGCAAAAAAAATTTTTTTGACTCAAATGTAACAACGGATGCTAGAATGTGATTCGGGGTGGAATTTCATGCTTAAAAATGTTATTATGAGCTGTTTTTAAAAATCGAGTGTTTTTGCTCCCAGAGGAAGAAAACGCGTGATGCCGGGGTCAGAAAAAAAACTGCCCAGGAGGGAAAAAATTTTTTTTGACTCAAATGTAACAACGGATGCTAGAATGTGATTCGGGGTGGAATTCCATGCTTAAAAATGTTATTATTAGCTGTTTTTAAAAATCGAGTGTTTTTGCTCCCCGAGGAAGAAAACGCGTGATGCCGGGGTCAGAAAAAAAACTGCCCAGGAGTAAAAAAAATTTTTTTCACTCAAATGTAACAACGGATGCTAGAATGTGATTCGGGGTGGAATTCCATGCTTAAAAATGTTATTATGAGCTGTTTTTAAAAATCGAGTGTTTTTGCTGCCCGAGGAAGAAAACGCGTGATGCCGGGGTCAGAAAAAAAACTGCCCAGGAGGAAAAAATTTTTTTTGACTCAAATGTAACAACGGATGCTATAATGTGATTCGGGGTGGAATTCCATGCTTAAAAATGTTATTATGAGCTGTTTTTAAAAATCGAGTGTTTTTGCTGCCCGAGGAAGAAAACGCGTGATGCCGGGATCAGAAAAAAAACTGTCCAGGAGCAAAAAAATTTTTTTTGACTCAAATGTAACAACGGATGCTAGAATGTGATTCGGGGTGGAATTCCATGCTTAAAAATGTTATTATGAGCTGTTTTTAAAAATCGAGTGTTTTTGCTCCCAGAGGAAGAAAACGCGTGATGCCGGGGTCAGAAAAAAAACTGCCCAGGAGGAAAAAAATTTTTTTTGACTCAAATGTAACAACGGATGCTAGAATGTGATTCGGGGTGGAATTCCATGCTTAAAAATGTTATTATTAGCTGTTTTTAAAAATCGAGTGTTTTTGCTCCCCGAGGAAGAAAACGCGTGATGCCGGGGTCAGAAAAAAAACTGCCCAGGAGCAAAAAATTTTTTTTTGACTCAAATGTAACAACGGATGCTAGAATGTGATTCGGGGTGGAATTCCATGCTTAAAAATGTTATTATTAGCTGTTTTTAAAAATCGAGTGTTTTTGCTCCCAGAGGAAGAAAACGCGTGATGCCGGGGTCAGAAAAAAAACTGCCCAGGAGGAAAAAATTTTTTTTTGACTCAAATGTAACAACGGATGCTAGAATGTGATTCGGGGTGGAATTCCATGCTTAAAAATGTTATTATTAGCTGTTTTTAAAAATCGAGTGTTTTTGCTGCCCGAGGAAGAAAACGCGTGATGACGGGATCAGAAAAAAAACTGTCCAGGAGCAAAAAAATTTTTTTTGACTCAAATGTAACAACGGATGCTAGAATGTGATTCGGGGTGGAATTCCATGCTTAAAAATGTTATTATGAGCTGTTTTAAAAATCGAGTGTTTTTGCTCCCAGAGGAAGAAAACGCGTGATGCCGGGGTCAGAAAAAAAACTGCCCAGGAGGAAAAAAATTTTTTTTTACTCAAATGTAACAACGGATGCTAGAATGTGATTCGGGGTGGAATTCCATGCTTAAAAATGTTATTATTAGCTGTTTTTAAAAATCGAGTGTTTTTGCTCCCCGAGGAAGAAAACGCGTGATGCCGGGGTCAGAAAAAAAACTGCCCAGGAGCAAAAAATTTTTTTTTGACTCAAATGTAACAACGGATGCTAGAATGTGATTCGGGGTGGAATTCCATGCTTAAAAATGTTATTATTAGCTGTTTTTAAAAATCGAGTGTTTTTGCTCCCAGAGGAAGAAAACGCGTGATGCCGGGGTCAGAAAAAAAACTGCCCAGGAGGAAAAAATTTTTTTTTGACTCAAATGTAACAACGGATGCTAGAATGTGATTCGGGGTGGAATTCCATGCTTAAAAATGTTATTATTAGCTGTTTTTAAAAATCGAGTGTTTTTGCTGCCCGAGGAAGAAAACGCGTGATGACGGGGTCAGAAAAGAAACTGCCCAGGAGCAAAAAAATTTTTTTTGACTCAAATGTAACAACGGATGCTAGAATGTGATTCGGGGTGGAATTCCATGCTTAAAAATGTTATTATTAGCTGTTTTTAAAAATCGAGTGTTTTTGCTCCCAGAGGAAGAAAACGCGTGATGCCGGGGTCAGAAAAAAAACTGCCCAGGAGCAAAAAAATTTTTTTTGACTCAAATGTAACAACGGATGCTAGAATGTGATTCGGGGTGGAATTTCATGCTTAAAAATGTTATTATTAGCTCTTTTTAAAAATCGAGTATTTTTGCTGCCCGAGGAAGAAAACGCGTGATGCCGGGGTCAGAAAAAAAACTGCCCAGGAGCAAAAAAATTTTTTTTGACTCAAATGTAACAACGGATGCTAGAATGTGATTCGGGGTGGAATTTCATGCTTAAAAATGTTATTATGAGCTGTTTTTAAAAATCGAGTGTTTTTGCTCCCAGAGGAAGAAAACGCGTGATGCCGGGGTCAGAAAAAAAACTGCCCAGGAGGAAAAAAATTTTTTTGACTCAAATGTAACAACGGATGCTAGAATGTGATTCGGGGTGGAATTCCATGCTTAAAAATGTTATTATGAGCTGTTTTTAAAAATCGAGTGTTTTTGCTGCCCGAGGAAGAAAACGCGTGATGCCGGGATCAGAAAAAAAACTGTCCAGGAGCAAAAAAATTTTTTTTGACTCAAATGTAACAACGGATGCTAGAATGTGATTCGGGGTGGAATTCCATGCTTAAAAATGTTATTATGAGCTGTTTTTAAAAATCGAGTGTTTTTGCTCCCAGAGGAAGAAAACGCGTGATGCCGGGGTCAGAAAAAAAACTGCCCAGGAGGGAAAAAAATTTTTTTGACTCAAATGTAACAACGGATGCTAGAATGTGATTCGGGGTGGAATTCCATGCTTAAAAATGTTATTATTAGCTGTTTTTAAAAATCGAGTGTTTTTGCTGCCCGAGGAAGAAAACGCGTGATGACGGGGTCAGAAAAAAAACTGCCCAGGAGCAAAAAAATTTTTTTTGACTCAAATGTAACAACGGATGCTAGAATGTGATTCGGGGTGGAATTTCATGCTTAAAAATGTTATTATTAGCTGTTTTGAAAAATCGAGTATTTTTGCTACCCGAGGAAGAAAACGCGTGATGCCGGGGTCAGAAAAAAAACTGCCCAGGAGGAAAAAAATTTTTTTTGACTCAAATGTAACAACGGATGCTAGAATGTGATTCGGGGTGGAATTCCATGCTTAAAAATGTTATTATGAGCTGTTTTTAAAAATCGAGTGTTTTTGCTGACCGAGGAAGAAAACGCGTGATGCCGGGGTCAGAAAAAAAACTGCCCAGGAGCAAAAAATTTTCTTTTGACTCAAATGTAACAACGGATGCTAGAATGTGATTCGGGGTGGAATTCCATGCTTAAAAATGTTATTATGAGCTGTTTTTAAAAATCGAGTGTTTTTGCTGCCCGAGGAAGAAAACGCGTGATGCCGGGGTCAGAAAAAAAACTGCCCAGGAGCAAAAAAATTTTTTTTGACTCAAATGTAACAACGGATGCTAGAATGTGATTCGGGGTGGAATTCCATGCTTAAAAATGTTATTATGAGCTGTTTTTAAAAATCGAGTGTTTTTGCTCCCAGAGGAAGAAAACGCGTGATGCCGGGGTCAGAAAAAAAACTGCCCAGGAGGAAAAAAATTTTTTTTGACTCAAATGTAACAACGGATGCTAGAATGTGATTCGGGGTGGAATTCCATGCTTAAAAATGTTATTATGAGCTGTTTTTAAAAATCGAGTGTTTTTGCTCCCAGAGGAAGAAAACGCGTGATGCCGGGGTCAGAAAAAAAACTGCCCAGGAGGAAAAAATTTTTTTTTGACTCAAATGTAACAACGGATGCTAGAATGTGATTCGGGGTGGAATTCCATGCTTAAAAAAGTTATTATTAGCTGTTTTTAAAAATCGAGTGTTTTTGCTGCCCGAGGAAGAAAACGCGTGATGCCGGGGTCAGAAAAAAAACTGCCCAGGAGCAAAAAAATTTTTTTTGACTCAAATGTAACAACGGATGCTAGAATGTGATTCGGGGTGGAATTTCATGCTTAAAAATGTTATTATGAGCTGTTTTTAAAAATCGAGTGTTTTTGCTCCCAGAGGAAGAAAACGCGTGATGCCGGGGTCAGAAAAAAAAGTGCCCAGGAGCAAAAAATTTTCTTT